>NC_081407.1:656994027-657363594 GCF_030272615.1 Cryptomeria japonica | reverse complement strand
ATAGCAATACATGGATACTTGACAGTGGTGCCTCCAGACACATCTCAGGATTTCGTGAGCATCTCTCAGATCTGATTGAAAAGGACACCAACCTTCATGTAGTAATCGGTGATGATGCTCGATACTCGGTAAAAGGTTCTGGCACTACCTCTTTAAAACTAGATTCTGGTATTTCCTTACAACTATGTGATATTCTCTTTGTACCTAGTATTAAAAGAAATCTTATTTCCATTTCTACTTTAGAAGATAAGGGTTTGCAAATAGCATTTCTGAAGGGAAAGTACTCGCTTGGCCTAAGAAATCTAATTTCAAATCTGCTCGTATTATTGGAAATAGATGTGATAGTTTATATAAGCTTGAAGCTAATCCAATTCAAGCTCTAATTCATGAGACCCCTGAATCATGCGAGCTATGGCATAGAAGATTGGGTCACCTACACTTCCAAGCTCTCCCCAATCTCGGTAAAATAGTTAAAGGTATGCCTAAACTCAGTTTATCTCATCATGATGCTTGTAAAGGTTGTGCAATGGGTAAGAATGTAAAGAATCCTTTTCATAAGAGCGATAGTAGGGCTAAAGAAAGGTTAGAACTTATTCATTCAGATTTATGTGGTCCTATGTCTGTAGCTTCTCCTAGCGGTTTCCTATATTATGTTATCTTCATAGATGATTTCTCTAGGAAAACATGGATCTATTTTCTTAAATCCAAAGAATCTAAAGAAGTCCTAAACAGATTTAAAGAATTCAAAGCCTTAGTTGAAAATACTACAGGAAATAGAATTAAATGTTTGAGGTCTGACAATGGAGGTGAATACACCTCAAGTAGTTTCTATGACTTTTGTGTCAAAGCAGGAATTAAGAGGGAGTTTTGCATTCCTTACAATCCTTAGCAAAATGGAGTTGCTGAAAGAAAGAACAGGACCATTGTTGAAGCTGCAAGAGCCATGATCCATGATCAAGACCTGCAACCTTTTCTATGGGCGGAAGCATCCAAAACAACAGTCTATATTCAGAATAGATGTCCTCATTGCGCCCTAAAGGATGTAACTCCCGAAGAAGCATTTACAGGAATCAAACCTGACATCAATCACCTGAGGATATTCGGAAGCCCGGTGTATGTCCATGTGCCTAAGGAAAAACGAACCAAGTTGGATCCATCTGGAAAGAAAGGCATCTTAGTGGGATGTAGCGATTCTTCCAAAGCCTTCAAAATCTACATTCCAAGTCAAAGGTATTTTGAGGTAAGTAGAGATGTAACTTTTGAAGAAGATATTGCTTTCAAAAGATCTAAAGGTTCATTATCCAACAATAATGATATGGTGATTGAAAATCAAGATTCAATAGTTGATGCTAACCCTGAGATACAGGAGGAGTCTACTAATTTTCCAGATCAGAAAGTTCAGAATGATCCATCAGAACCTATGCACTCCACCGATATACCTCAGGATATTGTGGTTTGCAAGAAGAGACCACTTTGGGTTAGAAACACTATTCAAGATGCTGAAGGATTTGCTGCTCCCAGAGGAACCTTTAGAAATTACAAGAGATTCCAAAATCACGCCAACTACATTTCTGTGATGTGCAACATCATTGAGTCTGAACCTCACAATGTAGAAGAAGCTATGTCCCATCATGCTTGGAAATTAGCCATGGATGAAGAGTATGGGTCTATCATCAAGAATGATGTCTGGGACATTGTACCCAGACCCAAAGGTAAGTCTGTTGTTTCCTCTAAATGGTTGTTTAAAATTAAACACAATGCTAATGGTAGTATTAAAAAATATAAAGCTAGGTTTGTAGTTCGTGGTTTTTCTCAAAAGGAAGGAATAGATTATGAAGAAACCTTTGCCCCTGTTGCTAGATATACTTCTATTAGATCTATAATAGCTATTGCTGCAGCCAAAGGTTGGGAGTTGCATCAAATGGACGTTAAGACAGCCTTCTCAATGGCGTCATTGAGGAGGAAGTCTACATTGAACAACCAGAAGGTTATGTAATCCATAAAAGAGATTCCCATGTTTGCAGGTTGAAGAAAGCCTTATATGGGCTAAAACAGGCTCCTCGTGCATGGTATGAAAGAATCGATAAGTACTTACTAAGCTTAGGATTTTGCAAGAATGATGCTGATGCTAACATCTACTTGAAAGTTTATAATGATGAGATGCTTATTTTAGTCTTGTATGTGGATGATTTATTTCTCACTGGTGAAAGTAAATTAATCATAAGATGTAAGAAGGAATTAGCCTCAAAATTTGAAATGAAGGACTTAGGTTTAATGCATTACTTCTTAGGGTTAGAAGTATGGCAAAATTCCAATGAAATTTTTCTAAGTCAAGGAGAATATACTATTGATATCTTGAAAAGATTTAGAATGATAGATTGTAAACCTATGCATACTCCTATGGAATCGAACTTAAGAAGTTAAGTGTTTCTGCAACTAACTCTGATTTTGCAGATCCATTTGAGCATAGGCAGTTGATTGGTTCCCTGATGTACCTAGTTAACACTAGGCCAGATATTTGTTATGCGGTGAATGCTCTCAGTCATATCATGAGCTTACCTAAACTTGTTCACCTGGTTGCTGCCAAGCACATTCTAAGATAACCGCGTGGTACGATTGGTTATGGGCTGAAGTATTCACTTAATACCTCAATTCTCTTGGAAGGCTACTCAGATTCAGATTGGGCAGGAAGTATCAAGGACGGGAAAAGTACTTCAGGTATCCGCTTCAACTTGGGCTCTGTTGTGATCTCTTGGGCATGTAGAAAGCAATCTTCGGTAGCATTAAGCACTGCAGAAGTTGAGTACATTGCCGCATCTGTTGCATCCAGAGAAGCAGTGTGGCTCCGCAAGCTCCTTGTTGGATTATTTGGTCAAGCTAGTGGTCCTACCACCATTCATTGTGATAATCAAAGCTGTATAAAGATGTCTGTAAATCCCATATTCCATGATCGGTCTAAACATGTAGAAACTCACTATCATTTCATTCGAGACATGGTGCAAAGAGGCACCATTCATCTAAAGTACATTAGCATAGATGAACAGATTGCGGATATCCTTACCAAACCTTTATCCAGAGTGAAGTTCGAATACTTCAGTGACTCTTCTGCAGCACTTTGAATCATTCTTTGCTTGTGTGCAAGAATGAATTATGTCCAAATCTATGCTTGTGTACTAGATGGATAGTTGTAAAGACCCACTTGTGTATTACACGTTCTATGCTTGTGTGCTAGAACCATCCTATGCTTGTGTGCTAGGTGGAAGATGTAATTCTATGCTTGTGTGCTAGATCCATTCTATGCTTGTGTGCTAGATGGAACTATAAAGGTTTAGATTATGTATTCTCTTCTTCCCTAGTTAAGAGGGAGTGTTGTTTGTAACTAGGATAAGGGATGGGTTCGGATTGCCTTAAAGGCAACATCCGAACCCACTTAGGACTAGGCCCTATCCTAAAGGGTAACGTGACCCAAGGATAAGCCCAGCCCTATCCTAAATACTACACACTACTACAATATTGGCGCCCAAATTAATGAGGCCAACTTGCAATTAAATCAAGGTTAAAGGTGCATATAAAACAAGACACTTGCAAGTCAAATAAACATTCATCATCAGCGAATTACCTCTGCCAAAAGAAGTGCGAACTTTCTCCTGAGAGGTGCGAAATTGTCCAGACTTAGGCGAATTAGTTCTAGAGGACAAAAGCAATTTTGGTACAGACTTGAAGGAGTGCAGATCTGTCATTCATGAAGGATTCAGATTTGTAACAGGAGCTAAGTATTGTACTTTTGCTATCAAGAGAATATATAATCTGACTTAAGGGTCTTTAATGCTGGGTTTTTCCTCCATGGAGGTTTTCCCAGGGTATTTGTGTTTGTTCTGATTTACTTTCTTCATTTCTGGTTTTACTGAATTATGTTAAATCTGATTACAAACTAGGGCATAACTAAAGGAGGTTTTCCCAGGGTATTTGTGTTTGTTCTGATTTACTTTCTTCATTTCTGGTTTTACTGAATTATGTTAAATCTGATTACAAACTAGGGCATAACTAAAGGATATAAATCTGTCTAATAAACCTAGGGCATAAAAATTACAAGGCTCCCTATAAGATGGGTTTGGTATTGGCTATATTCCATGAAAGTTAATACACATGCATTATTATTAACTCTGAAATACACATGCATTATTAAGGCTGAAATATTACAAATTTATTTTCCACATGCTTGAGCTGATTGTCTCAATCATGCATGTAAGCTAGTAAATGGAATGCAATCCATAACACTTACCTTAGGAATAAATAGGAAAACATATATAGCTAAGCCTTTTAAGGATTTCCAGATTCTGAAAGCCCTGATAAAACTCAGAAAAGACACCTAAAGATTTGGGCAAGGTAGCGTCTGACAAAAGTTGTCAAAGTATATAGAGCACTCATAAAAAAATTACAAATGTTCAGATACAAGACCTCTTATTTGTTATTTCTTTGTTTAATGACTCCATGCCAGTGAGTGCGACAATTTCAGTTAAACAATCTCTCGTCACACTAAAAGTTATGATGTAGCTCATTACAATAATTAAGAAAAAAGTAAGGATACTTATACAGTCCCAAGTTGAAGAAACGTACCTTCTTTCCAAGGGTGAAAGATAGAGCTTTATCTGGACGATATATATTTTTCAAGAGACTTCGTTTGTAGAAATATGGAAGAAAATAAGAAGCCCGCTTAGCAAGAATGAAGCCCAGCTTCCTCCTCAATGTCCACTTCTCCCAAATTTTACGGGTTTCATCTTTGATCATGTCTGACTCATATGGATTGCCCATAGGAGCAATTAATGCAGCACCTTCAATTAAAAAAATACCAAAAACATTCACAGATAAGTTACAAAGAAAAATAGACAATTGGTCAGCATAAAACAAAATTTAATTCAAAGCAGGTTTACTGGCAATGGTTCTAACAGTTTCAATCAAAATCAAAAGAACACAAAACGACATTTACAAAAAACTGCTTATCCAAATCTTGATGACAATGATCTTGATAAAAAACTATCAAATAAAAGATGGTTGTGATACACTCCAAAACGAATGGCAATGAAACAAAAAAAGAATTATTATTCGATGTACAATATGGAAAGAATGTTCTTAAGAAACATCTGGAATAAATAACAAGGTTAATAAAAGACAACTCAAAACATAATTTTGCATCCATTAATTGAGATTTTCAACAACAGCTGAATAACAGTAGACTTGTGCATACAGCTGTGAAACTGTTAGCAACCTGTCTACCACCCCACTACTGTAAAAGCCCTTAAGTTAGAGTAGTATACCTATATTTAAAAAATATATGTAAAATATGCCGAGAGATATCTAATAATACAAGAGAAGCATCTGTAAAATAAATGTTCTTCTAAACTACTAAACACTAATAATAAGTCCTGCATGCAAAAAGCTGTGAATCTAGCTCGAGACAAGTGGCGAGGGTTCTATTTTATTTGGGGTAATAAAATAACACCTCCACAAAAGCTGAAACATGGCATCTTTCATGCATTTACCTTCATTTGCATGTCATTTTTTGTCAAAAATGGAATTTTGTTTACGGACATTTTGATGTCATTGTAGATGCCTCTCGGCATAATTATAGATCGAAAACGGTATTTGCTGTGTGTAGACACTTGTGTCAACGTAGTGAGAAATAGGAGTAACTTTCAAGGAGACAGAAATCGACATTTAAAGGAGGAACAATATTGAAAAAATAAAAGTTCAAATAGAATTCCAGAAAAGATAGCTCTGGGGAACATTTACAGTCAATCATCATAAGTTATTGGAATGAATATTCTACTTAATTTTCTATTTTGTGCTTCTCTTGATTTCTACAATAGATTAGTGCGGTGTGATTGAAATCAGCATTGTTACTTTAAGTTTGGTAGCTTTGGGGTTCCCAGATGTTGCAATCTGATTAGTTGTGATTGAGGGAATTCCATCTACTCTTCTGAAGATTCCAAACAAGACTATCATCCCTCATACTAAAATAAGCTTCTGTCCATACAAAAACCCTTACAGAGAGTGATAACATGCTGCAGAGAACCATTAGTTATACCTACAATTACTGTACTCGCATAATATTATCTAATTACAACCTGAAACCAGATAGCAGAGACAATGCCAAGACACAATCCATGACACTGTAGAATTAGGCAGAACCAAAAAAATTAAGGTGAGAAAAAAAAGGGCAATTACGAAAAAAATGAAACTCAGAAGAAAAGGGAATGCCAAAAGAGAAACTCTAGAGTCCTTACAAAAAATTAAAGTGAAGAGAAAACCTCCCTAAGGAAGAAAGGGTTTTGCAGTATATATATTATTATATAGTATAGCACATTCAGAAAAATGTGTGATTAAGCTACGTAAAAAAGAGAATCAAAAGGGAAAGAAGGGCTAGGAAGATAATCTATCACTAACATTCCTAAAATGCACTTGATACCAAATAATAATGCCACAAAAAGAAGGAATTAACACTGCTCAGAAATCATAAAAGATGAGAAAGGAAATGATCAAACATGTATAGAAAACCAAACAAAATCAAATATATAAACCTGTGTTAAGAGGTTCCCCCTCCATACCCTTCATATCCAAACCCACTTTAATGTCCCAGGTTCAACTGAACTGAACCTAGGTCCCTATATGCCTTCTGCAAAAATTCATCATTAACTTTTAACAGCAAACCAAAATAAAGTAAAACCTAACATAAAGATACACTGAAAATGGTAAAAAAAATTGTATAACACCATCCCTGATCTCCATACTGTACACAAACTAGGACAGGCAATTTAGATATAAGGAGAATAATATTTGAAATTAAAAAAAGAAACATAGCAAAACCAAAATACACGTGCATGTAATAGATGCAATGCATGACACAAGCTTAAAAAGACATGGCCACTGAAGGAATGGAACAAGTAAACATCTGTGAAAATTTTACTAAAGAAAGACGGTTTATTGGTGTCCAAGAATGACCAAGGAAGGTCAATGAGAGTCGAAAAAAAATTGCAATATAAAAGTACAAATGTTAAAAAGAACCCAGGGAATCAAGAGGTAACTAAAAAATGAAACAATGTAAACATAACTACAGGAAAACTTGTAAACCCCAGCTGTATGGTCCAACTACAAGTAACTAGATATATGGGAGGAAAAAACCTAAAAGAACAAAGAGGCAATGAAGACCAAAGGCAGAGACCAATACTGGAGATCAGCACTGCCACATGTCTATAAAAAAGATCACTGTAGAAAAACCAACAACATTGTTATTCACAACCGTAGGGCTGATAAAGGATCTGATTGTATCCATTGGAGAATAATAAGGGCTAAGGTGAGAGAGGAGTGGCATAGTAATCCTAGGAGGAAGTACAGACATCTGCTAGAAACTCTAAATTCTCAAAACCAAAGATCACTCATAAATAGATAAATAACTAGTAAACATACAGAAAGCAGTAACCAAAGGCCACTTACACCTTCATGTTTTGGAATAAGCAAAAAGAAGAAAGTAATCAATTGGCAGCCCCTAAAATTCCCTACTACAACCCTATGTTTGAATGTTAAAAACTCTTGAAGGACAAGGGCAAAGGACTTCTTATCCAGATGATGAAAGGTGATTTCATATCTTCCAAGGCCTTAGATGAAAATCATGAAAATAAAGTGTTCCTCATTCTCCAGTCCCAAATAGAATAAACAGAAGATATCTTACCATCTCATGGAATATAGTTGTTTGTCTCAGCTTGTAAATGAAGGGAACAAACACTTAGCTAGCCAAGGGGAATCCTTAGGACATGCAACCTGTGATACTACAGATAAGTGGGCCAAATGATGGTGCCATGAACAATCTATAAGAAAAGCTTAGTCGAAAAATCCATATTGAGGTTGAAAGGATGCAAGGAAGAGGTCCAAATGTCCTCAACATGTTGCACCAATATCTTTTCTCTTATACAGATATCTCAATAGAGGAAGCCTATAAATAGAGATGAATGGACATAAGAAGCAAGGGAAGAAGGTGAGGAGAGGCATCCAAAGGAATATCAATGGAGGAAGTCGAAACACCTAGGTGTTGATGTGTGTTTTATGCACATGCAAGCATCAGAATAAAATACCAAAGTACTTTACCCTCTCTTGAACAAAATCACCTTAGATGCTAAGGGTAAGATCAACTAAAATGATTCCAAGGTTTCTACAGTCGGATCTTGATGAGTGGGTAACTCAGTGGTCGATGTGAATTGCTGTTTTCATTTGGGGACTTACACGATTGTTCGAATCAACTTTGCTTATCATGAATATGGAATGGGTGTGCTGATAACTTGGGATTTTGCAATGAAGCTCTTGACTTAATTCTAACAAGACTTTCTATAAAAAAGGGGGCAAAAGGGGAATAGGGTTAGGAATTCTATTTTAAAGCCTAGAATGCAAGAAGTGGTGAACAAATTTAGTGAAATCAAACTAGGCAAGGTCTCAACATCAAGTTGAATAGATTTTGACACAAGCTTAGTGCAATCATCTAAGGTGTATTTCATAGATTTTCAAATTACTACCATCAAACATTGATACCATCCAAGTTGATGCATAACAATGGACGTATAATAATCGAAGTTAAGTTTGCATATATTTCCAATTGACCACGCACGATGCACTTACAATCAGCAAGAGGCTAGTGGTATGGATAAATGGATTCCACACAAATACATTCAACAATTCTTTCATTCAATCTAACAAACATTGAAAACAAATTCTAATCTAACTGGGAGGAATTGAGAACCTTGAATGCAAGACAACGCTTAAACAAAAATCACCATCAAGTTGAACAATGATTTATATTCAAATCTGTAGCATCTACCAACAATTCTCAAAAAACTCTCTTACAAATGAGAGGCAATGGGGTATATATATAGTCTCATACAAAATGGATGGCCAAGATTAAATCAAAATCAAAGGCCAAGAGCATGCCAACATAGCCCTAGAGTTGCCCTAATTAGGGTTTACATCAAAAAAAAAGCCACCAACATATGGCCCAATAGAAAGACACCTAGTCATCAAATAGGGAATCTTCTAGAAGATTTTGTCCTCCATCTCTTTCTCTCATAGCATAATCCAAGAATCTAGCTAATGCAAAATCTGATTCCTCCATGGAAATGCTAGGTAAGGTATCCTGTTATAGATCAATCACATCCAACGCATCTGAGCACGCATCCAAGGTGTTCTCCCATTCTGGCATGAGCTTCTACGAACTGTGGACATGAATCAACAAAGACACTAAGTCATCTATCTGACTCTTCTTCAAAGAGTCCAACTGATTGAAGTACATGAACTTCATCTTGTCTCTCAACTCTGCTAAGTGTAAACCACTAGCTTCACTGACACCAACTCCCAATAATTCCTCGATTGAGGCAAGGATCTTCGACTGAATATCATAAATTGATCCTTCCATCTCTGCACAATCCTTTTGTGCGCGCTCATAAGTTGATTTCTTCATGGCCAATGAACAATACCAGCCATGGAAATCGTATCTATCTCCATTGTGTACAATATTCTCCCTAATCAATGTGGACATAGGAATTATATTCAAAGCTCTGAGGCGTGGAATAGTCTTCTCCTAAATAGGTCAGAATTCTTCCCAAACTCCCTCCAAATACTGCATCTTGAATACAAGCCCTATTGTCTTGTCAAAAGCCTAGACAAAATGAGTAAGGAAATTATCCGCTTGTCTCTTCGTATCCTCAATCCATTTCTCCACTTCCAAGAGTGCATCTCTCGTTGCCTCATAATGTGTATGTAGTCCACGATCAATTGTAGTAGAGGAAATCAGGGTGGGATTCTCACGCCTTATCCCTGCAATGTACTCTCTAAATCTGATATTCTCTTCTTCATACTTCTCTCTCTTTTCAATCTCCTGGTCCAATCTCGCACTGATTGCCTTGAGTGTATCACCAACTTCTTGGAATTCCTACTCCTTTGTAGTACGGCCAAGGGCAACTAAAGTAATCTGAAAATCCATGGGAGTATCAACATCTTGCGTCACATCTCAAATAGGAATAGCAACCCGCGCAATTTGCATGTCTGTCTCATCTCTAGCTATATGTGACAAAATCTCATCTTTCTTAGGTTTTTTCTCCTTGTTGCTCCTAGCTAAGTAGTCATCAATGTCATCAATAGGCTGCGTCTCTATCATCTTCTTACTTTTCTCCATACTCTTAATCAACCAATCAGGAATAGCAGCCATCTCCATACCATCATTGAGACACATCTCTTGATCAAGCTCTCTCAATGACGAGATAACATCATCATCATCATCATCATCAGGATTATCCTTGGACAAATCATAGACATTCTTTCCCAAACTAACCTCCAAAAGGGCAGTAGGAGATCCCGGCTAATCATCATCTTCATTAGGTGGAGCAGATGTAGTTGTGGCATGTAAATCCTAAACATTCTCTAGCAATATCACTGTGTTGGAACATTGCTCAAACTCCTTATTCTATTCTGGCACTTCAACTTCCTTGATTGATGAAACACTGAGGGGAGGTGAAGGAATGAGTCTTTTGCTTCTTCTTCTTAACCTCCTCAATCTTCTTCCGTGATGCAGGAGCACCAATCTAGTTCTTACCGGTTTAGGCAATTTTCAGTGGAATTGCTTGAGATCGTAGCATTTCTTCTTGTTTGAGAGTTTAGCATTGTGGTTTTGGGTTTAATCCCTTGTGTTCGTGGTCTTTGTCGTGTCCGAGTTTCATGGCTTTTGGATTTAATCCCGGTGAATTATTGATTCCGGCATTGGCCCGGTTGATATGTTCTTACCGATTAGTCTAGCAGTGTGTTGAGCGAAGTTAGATCGAGCTACGGATGGTCTCCATAACTTGCGGATCGTAGATTTATGTTTCTTGTGTCGTGTTCGATGTTTCCAGAGAACTGCCCATTGTTTTATGTATTTTGGAAGTTGTTCTTAATGATTTGAGCCGACATTTTACTGTTACACGTTTCATGAACCAGTTGGTCTTTGGGCCAACTTGATTGAGTTGTAATTACTTGCGGATAATATAAATGGAAGTTTGTGAATCATTTGAGAGGACATAAGTTAGAAAATCGACGACAGAGTTCAGAGATTGAGCGAAGATGTAGCTTCCGGAGAGATTCTGGTCCGGGGAGACTGAGGTCGGAAGGTTGAGGTCCGAATTAGGGTAGAACCGACAGATTGATTCCGAAGGCCGATTTGATATGTGGATGATCTACAGATCTTGTAATTGTGTTGTAAGCATTTAGTTGTATCCTAGAGTGCGATCCAGCTTGTGGCGTGTGTAATTCTTCCGACTGTAATAAGAATTGTTCCTATTGTTTACCAGTTATGTGTTCTACTATGTTACCAGTTGTTCTTTCTGTTGTTTCTGGCATCTTGTTATCGGTTACCGATATATTTTGAATGGTGTTTGTGTGAGGCTATAAGGATGGGTTGTCCTTCATTGGATCTCCCTACCTTGACTGCACCATGCCCTCTAGCCTTGACTTCTCCTGGCGTGTTCTTTCCTCGTTTAGGAGCTTGACTCTCCTCATCCGCATGAATCTGTATGTCGCTAATAGTTCTTTAAACATCTTCGGAAGTGGATTCCCCCTGTTTCATCTTTTCGTATGTGAAGATAACACCCATGTTAACTAACTTGTTCATCTGACTATCTACCCATCCTTGGGAGAAACTCAAGACTTCTCTCATCAATACATTCAAACCTGTAACTTCTAATTCTGACCAATTAGGCAATAGAATTGCCTTCTTCATTTCATTTTCATATTGTGGATGGGTATGATCCTTGTCATCTAATATTTGATCAAGAATGAGAAAAAGTCCACACTTCCTCATGAAATCCATGGACATTCTAGACCACATTCTTCTTTTCACTGCTTGCTCCTCCATCAGGTTTGCCCAATAATCTTCTATGTCCACCTTGTGAATGAACTTATCTCCCTTGATCCTTCAAACTTTCTTATTCGGATCAAATCTTTCTCTTCTCTTGTACATTGCAAATCGATAGAATGCAAGCTCTTCAAATGTTGTGCTAGTTGTTGCGACGGATTGGCAAACTTCCAATGTCTTCCCTACTGAAATAGGAAATGTCATCCCTGTTCTATGCTTGTCCTTCTGGATAGAATCAAACTCCAGAAGTTGTCTCACCACCTCAAGTAATATCATTTTGTATGTAGGATACCTAGGAAGCATGTAAAGTTCGGATTGAAATCCATGAATCCTTAGGTATGTGAAAGTGGGAAATTGTATGTACCATGATCCATATTTCTCTATCAACTTTGTTGCCTCTTTGGACAACCTTCTATGGATTCCGCCTTGCAACATCCACGTTATGTATATAGTGAATGCATCATTCACTCTCTTATTATCTTCAATTCGATACATGTTCAACTATGGATAGCACTCGTAACTTCTGAACTGCCCCTGTCCATTCCTGACTTCACCTCTGCATATCAATCCTTTGTATGTCACAAATCGTGCAAGTAGATACACCAAGTAGGAAGTCATGGCGAATGACCTGGATCTCTCCACATTCCTCAACTGAAAATCTAGATTGTCACTTATGATTTTCAACCAATTGATCAACGTTCCTTTCAAAAAATTCTAGATGAAATAGAACATCCACTCGTCATATATTTGCACCCTGCAGCATCCCCATCACTCGGTTAAGCAGGAATACCAAGTCGCTATATTCCTCCTTGAAATCTGTGCACATGAGTGTCTTGGGAGCCTTAGAATGATGAGACCTAGGGTCAATCATCCACCCCTTGTTCATTACGGTCTTGCACGCATCCATCTTCTTCTTATATCTTTCTTCGTATTCATCCTTGGTTCAATCTTTCAAGTATGCTCCACATGGGATTCCAAACACCTCAACAATCACATCCCCAGCAAGGTAGGCAGTCTTAATCATTCGGGAGTGAGGATCATAACATCATGCACACTCCAAGATTAGTTCACTACTCTGTATGGACTGCGGAAATCCAGCGGCCTGATAAATGCCACTCTTCATAATGTTTACATAGGTTGGCGAAGGAATCTGGCTTCCAATTCTGAACATCCGCTGCTGCATCTAGTCCATGTTCAGGAAATGCATGTTCGTGTCTGTAATCTCCTTCCACCTGGATGACATCATGGATTCTGGATAGAATCCCGTCTCAACAATCCTCCGTTGTTCCTTCTGGAAGCTAATTCCCAACTTCGACATTGCACCTGTATGAAGCTGGAAATTAGACACTCGGAAAATTTATCCTGATAACTATTTTCAGAATTAAATAAGTTCTGATTTCTAAATGATTTAGACAAGTTTATGGATGGAAATCAAGAATTTTATCCACATTTTAAATGAATTCCGAAAATATAAGGAAAATATGACAAGATTAAGGTATGAAACCCTCATGAAATTCACTTCAGACTTAACAAAGTCTGAAGACACCTCTTTATACTTAGAAATTCCCGAGATCAACAATGGCTGCCAGCAAGTCTGAAGACAATGTGCAACTCTATAAATCAGTTTCTAAAAACATGTTGCAACCGAATGTTATGCAATATCTATGATGAAAATAAATTTCCCAAGGCAAAAATGAATAAATCTGAGCACGTATGTAGGGCTAGAAGTGAATTTTCAGTCTGAAGAAAAGTCTGAAAATGAAGTTTTCAGACTTACCAGCACCTCTAGGAATGATAGTAAACTCAGAAAATTGCCAAGAAATGGTGCAAAAATGCACTCAAAGTGAAATCGCCTAATTAGGTAAGTGGCTGGAAACGAATTTTTTCTGAGGACAGCCCCTTGACAATGGTTTTTCAGACCTGCAACAGCATTAAGAAAGGTCTGAAAATGCTCTAAAATACCTCAAAAAAAACCCTCAAACAAAATCGCCTAAGTTGGAACAAGCTGGTTGGTGAAGAGTAATTCTGAAAATTAGTTACCAGCCAGCAATGGAGGAGGAAATCTGGTCTGAAAATGTTGTTTAACAATCTCCCAGCCATGGCGCCACCAATGATGGAGAAATTCACCCAAAAAAGGAGGTAAATGACCTCCAACAAAAAATCACCCAAAAGGGTAAAAATGGAGACACCCAAGAAAAAATTGCCAAGTCTGAAAAAAATGTCTTCAAATGCAAGCCAACGGTTGCCAAGGAAAATCGCCTAGGGCTGGGAATGGAGAAAAATAAGCAATGAAAACAATCTTCAACCTCAAATGTGTCAACTTGACACATCACCAGATTCGCCAGCTAGAGGAAAATCGCCCAAATTAGCAACACACTTGGCAAATATAATAATATTATAATGATGGCCTTCCTCTTTTAAACTTGCTTTTGCCTTGAGTTTTCAACAAGCAAGCAATGTGGGATAAAACTTTGATACCTATACTTGCCTAGGGAAAATCGATTTGCTTCTAGAAGGTAAAAATAGTTTAAGGTTTATTGCAAATCATTTATTAATTGTTTTTCAATTTTTAAATAATCGCCATCATTTGTAAAAATCAATTAAATGTGGGGTCAATTTATTAGAATATTTCAAAAATTAGATCAAAATTGACCATTAGGGGAAAATCGATTTTAATTGGGATAAAAATCCAAAAAAAAAAATATTGGAAAATTATTAAATGCCCATTTGGGGAAAATCGCCCCATGTTGGGATAAAAAACCCATCAAAATTTCATCAACTTTGCACACATTTGGTCCCCAAGGGAAAATCGATCTATGTCTGGAGTAAAAATTCCAATTCAAACTTGCCACTTAGCACAAAAAAACACCTTGGGGGAAAATCGACCCCTGTCCAGACCCAAAATCATCAAAATCATCACTTGTGGAAATTCGCATAAGGTCTGGAATCACAATCCACACAAAAATCCTTAAAATTTTGTCATAAATGCACTAGTGGAAAATCAATAGGCATCAAGAATCATCATTTTAGTCCTCATTAAAGTCATCCCCAGTCCTGGTGAAAAATCGTGGGTCATCAGGAAGAATTCCCACACTTAGCCAAATTTTTACCATCCTAGTGGAAAATCGCCCCATGTCTAGATAGTGGGGGAAAAATTAGGTCCACCAGGAATCCAGTGGAAATTCACCTCCAGTCGGGATTTTGAGTGGGGGAAAATCATGGGTCATCGGAAATGTGGCGGAAAAAGCACCTCCCATCAGGAATTTGGACATTTTGACCCTTACAACACGGATTTTCATCCGGAATTTAACGATTTAACCACTCAAAAACATCTAGACACTTAGAATTTTCAATAAAACGCATCAAAACTTAGGCAAATTAACCAAAATTTGAGAAAAACAAAAGGAAACCTATCGGGATAAAGCGCAAAATCAACTTGAATAACTTCCTAGGAGCGAGAAAACAACTCCTAAAGGCCCTAAACAACCTTAGCACTTAAAAATCACCGACGAGGACGCTCAAAACACGTTAACGCTCAAAAGGTCTACACTTAGACAAAATTAGGATCATTTAAAATCTTAACTGTTATGCTCTTGATCCTGTAACTTCAAAAACCCTAAAGGACAATTAGGCATGATCAAAAATCCGAGATTCGAGCATGGGAACTCAAAATTGCCCACTATGCTACCAAAACCCTAAACTAACCAATGCAGAAAACAAGGAGGGGGTCCCCGTTTGCGATGGGGCGATGTGTGAAAAGGTCACAACTCTAGGGACCTAAGTGTTAAAAAATGATTAATGATTCTAAAGACATTTGAAATGAAGATATTGACCACAATAGCTTGTTAAGCAAAACATCATACATTGAAGCATGATAGAATGAAGAATCTAATCATGCGTCCCATCATCAAACACTAAACTACAACCCCACACTCTTTTCCCAACAAAAACTATAATTTTAGTGTTTGCACTTAAGAGAGACCTAATCAATGGGCATTGTGGAAATGCATATGAAAGCTTAATTTTACAAGAAGAGGATCACATCCCTCACAAAGAGGAAAATGAGAATCAAGATTTAAATTAAGAAATGTCCATTTATAAACTGAACCTCTAACTGGTAATCTAACAAGCTTATAGCTATAGAGGAAACTTAAGCATAATAGTTATTTGAAATTTCAAATGTTACCACAAAGGTAGAAATAACTCAATTTCTAAAATGATTATTGCAGAAATGCTAAAAGAAATCTCTTTGGTCAGAAAGGGTCCATGGACTTCAAATCAAGTTGATCTAAGGGTTTGTCCACGCTCTACAATTCCAGGGTTATGAGGAAACATCCCAGGACCCATACAGCACCAACTGGCCAGACAATTCACCAAGGAAATTAAAGGAAGCCTGGGGGTTTGTCTAAGCTATACTTTTGGATAATTTATTGTATAAGATTATCTCACTTGATTCATATGTACATTTTATTTTTAAGATTAGCAGCTCTAGAGCACCTAATTGACCTAGCTCCATAAAAAAATATAAGCTGCATTTTACATAGTGTCTTATTGTTTTGAAGGGAAGATCTTGATGTTTTTAAGAGGGGTAGGTTAAACCTACTCCATTATTATTGAAGCTTCAGAGTAAACTGCTGAGATATTGGGGGACCCTTGTAGTGGTATTTCATGCAAATTCCCACTCTGCCAATAGATTCTCAAAAAATTGTTCCTGGCAAATCACATGTTCGGCTATCTTTAGATAGAACTGGAGCTAAATTTTGAACATGTTACAAACCTCAACTATAAAAGGAGCCACATTCAAGAATAATCAAACAGTTTAAACAGCCCTAGGTTCAATATAATTGATAAATTCAATGATCTTTTAATCCTTCACATATATCTTATTCCCAAAGGTCAATGGCATCAATCACACAATTCCTAGTCCACAATGATTGATATGGTATGCCCTGCTTTTGCAATCTATGCAATAACTGTATGGAGTCTAGAATTGCTTTCATCAATGCGATTGCTCTCCAGCAATTTAAACAGATTTAATCTTGACTGGTCCTACTATATTCAAACCCAAAGAGGTTTAGACTTCAACTAGTAGAGATATCAGCTGAGACTGCTTCATCCTTCAGGATATTTTAGTCGATTCACAGATATCAGAACAATGATTTACATCCTACGAAACCCGGGGACGCGTCCCCTACCTGAAAACCCCCGTCCCAGTCCCGGGGACGTTTCGGGGACTTGGGGACGGCCAGGGGACGTCCCCCCCCCGTCCCCAAATTGTCAAAATTTTGAGGGGACGTCCCCGAAACGGGGGGACGGCTTCCCTAGCTGTGGGGGACGTCCGTACGTCCCGGGGACGGCTAGGGACGGATTGGGGACGTCCCAGCTGTCCCGGGGACGGCCAGACGTCCCCCACATCTAGGGCTAGGGAAAAATATTAAAATAAAAAATGTCGTATTTTCAATTTTTTTTAATGATGTTTTTTGCGTAATTGAGGGAGTGAAATATCTCATGAAGGGTTTTTTGCCAATAGAAAAATAACACCCGATGCCTATATAAAATAATAAAAGTATTTTTGGCCTCGCGGGGCGCTGCCCCTCGACCCCGCCCTGTATCGCGATAGGGAGCGCGCAAGGGGCGCTGCCCCCAAACCCCCGTCAAAAAATATAGGGGGGAACTGCGCTGATGGAAGTAGTGAAAATTTAACCTCTGAGTCTGATTAGGCTCCATTATGTATTTTATTTCTTTAATATCTATTATGATATGCATATTGACAATGTGAATGAATTGAAATTCTGAATTATGAGTGCATATTGAGTATTGAGTCTATTGATAATGTTGTATGTTCGATGTTTGCATTCTAAAATGTTTTCATAGTATCATACACATGCTATATCCATGTTTTCATATGAATATAATGTATAGATGCATGCTTTATCCATGTTTTCATATGAACATTTAGAATTTTCCTATATATTTTAAATTTTCCCTATATTTTATACAGCCGTCCCCTTTGCCGTCCCCCCCGTCCCCAAATTTGGGAAAAAAATTTGCCGTCCCAGAAACCCGTCCCCCCGTCCCCCCGTCCCGGAAACTTGGGGTAACATAGCTTGATAATGATTGTTCCAAAATTGGATCATTATATTGGGCAATACATGTATTCATTCTTCATTACAATTTTGATGATGCTTGTTATCAGCAACTTATGTGATCAAAATATTACATACTCTAGAAAGCATCATATGTGACACCTTATGAACTTCACACTCATAAAAATCAAGTAATATTAGTTCATAATATTCAGCCATTGTAATAATAATACTTAATAGTAATGTAACCTACTTGCCATTCTCAATAACTAGGTTATATTATAGCTTGTCTATTAATAGGAGGGCAGAATGGCATCTTAATAAAGGTGATAAAAGAAAAATCTTTAAGTCTTTTGCATGAGGACTTAAAGGAGTCCCTGTGGCAGAAAAGTCTTACAAGTGGGGTAATGCTTTTGAGTCTTTGACAAAGCGCTTCGAGAATGGTTTTATGCAAGGAAGATGAAAAAAGTAAACAGTTACTGAATTGAGGAAAGAGATGAAACTTCTGCGAAAGCATACCAGATATGAGCAACCAAATGCCATGTAGTAGAGATATCTGAGATACCCTAAATATTCTTCTCTAGAAGTACAATCATATACAATATAATACAACATGAACAGACATTGTAGTGTGTTAGCCAATTATCAAAGTTATTCTAGTTAATTAAAAAACCTTTTGGCAGATCACATAATGCAAAGGCTGTCAATTTGAGTCTTCGCAAAAGCATGTTTGATTGCTACCACAATTTGTGTGTCATAAGCAGGATAACCTTTTCATATAGCATAGCATTTAAACCTGCATTTGCTTTTGTTGTCTCGGGTCTTTATCAGACATAAACCTGTAAAGATGAATTCTGTGGTGACTTTGACATGACTGGATACAGGATTTTACACTCACAAGAAATTAGAATAGTCCTGTTAAAGAGTACACTAAGGATTCCTCTGTCTCCCTGTTAGGAGACTCCTGCTGAGGCACCACACTATTCCGGCTGTTACTATATTGGACAGCTTGAAGCTGGAAGAGAATGTTTTTTTGGTGAATGTTCATCTCCTCGATACTTTCAGAGAGTAGAAACATTCATTTTAAGAAAGAAAAGCAAAAAATATATATATTAATGTTCATGAATAGCTTAAAGTAGGTTGGAATTGAGCCTTACAATAATTATCTAATTCTTTTACCTTACCCAAAAAAAATGTCCACTTTAGCCAGAAGATGGAACTAATGTGATATCTATTTTGTGATTGCATTATTTTTATATTATATGGTGTATAGGAAAGGATTTTAAGGCATGTTTTCCATCAGAAATGTGTGTGATAATAATTTGAGTGTCGATCATATAATTATTAGATCTGTTTATTAATTATTACTGTCAGATTTGGGCATATAGTAACTATTATTATACGGGTTTCAGGCATGCTAGAAACCTAAAAGCAACAAATGGCTGAAGATTGTTTACTTCTCACACATGCCAAACTCTTAAGGGCGAACTTTAGACAAACTTTTGTGCAAATTGTAATGTCCCCAATTGGGATATTCCTTTATTTTGCCCTAGAATCACCAAATGAGATATTAAGTATATTAAAGAAATGTAACTTGCCAATTTTGAGTCTTGATTTAAGGCCTACAGCCAAGTTAGTTATCATTCTAATATCATTGAAAGATTGGAAAACATATAATCAGCAATTTGTAAAAAACATTCCTAACCACCATTACAATGTGTATGTGGGATTCAATAAGACTTCCCCGAACAACACATTTACATTATGGAGTACCTTGGGAGATCACATAAGGTGCCACAAGCCTATCCCTTTTCCAAACCCAAGAGCATGGAATGACACCCGCCATTTGGCTTCCTGGCCCGACCTGAGGTTGGCATCCATGATGGAACTAAGTGCTACTTGCATTCCTAAACATATGTTTCATTCTCCCCTCCATAATGAGACCATTGGTCAGATAAAGTATTAAGGAAACTTTACTACAATTTATTATGCATAATATCATAACAGCAATTTATATTAACAATATGCTAATTACTTATCATTATATATTACCATGTGTAAGAGAAGAGATCCAGATCAGAATCCTATTCCTTATACATTGTTACAAATACTTGCAGATATACAAGTCTACTGACTCTGTATTAATTCTGAATCTGCTTGTGTTCTTCCTTGATCCATTGATGGATGATGCCGTGCAGTAATTAATTATTCTGATTCAAAGATGGAACAATTCTGTTGGTATCTTGAATTTCTGTATTTTACTAATATGTTGACCTGCTATTCTGCTTTTATTCAATCAGATCTTATTCCACACTGTTCACCACTTCCTTCCTTCCTACATTCCATATCCTTTTATACTGTCCTATTTTATTGAGGAGACACATCTGTTTGAAGAGACAAACATTTAAAGGGTTGCATCTCCTCATTACTGTCTTATTATTCAAATAAAATCTGCACTTGTTATTCAAAACAGATCTACACTTCTTATTCAAATCAGATCTGCACTTCTTATTCAAATCAGATCTGCACTTCTTTTTAAATCAGATCTGCACTTCTTATTTAAATCTTATTGAAGCTGGAAGAAGATGCTTTTTTGGTGAATGTTCATCTCCTCGATACTTTCAGAGAGTAGAAACATTCACTTTAAGAAAGAAAAGAAATAAAAAAATATTGATGTCCATGAATAGCGTAAAGTAGGTTGGAATTGAGCCTTACAATAATTATCTAATTCTTTTACCTTCCCAAAAAAAATGTCCACTTTAGCCTGAAGATGGAACTAATGAGATATGTATTTTGTGATTGCATTATTTGTATATTATATGGTGTATTGGAAAGGATTTTAAGGAATGTTTTCCATCAGAAATGTGTGGTGATAATAGTTTGAGTGTTGGTCATATTATTATTAGATCTGTTTATTAATTATTATTGTCAGGTTTGAGCAGATGGTAACTATTATCATACAGGTTTCAGGCATGCTAGAAACCTAAAAGCAACACAATGGCTGAAGATTGTTTACTTATCACACATGCCAAACTCTTAAGGGCAAACTCTAGGTAAACTTTTGTGAAAATATTCGAAGTTCTTGGAGTCTAGAAGTGGAGCTGGTTCTATGCTGAACAATAAATATTATTATATATTAATCACTATCATTGTTTAGTGCCCATGCAAGTCAGCTTTTAAGAAAAGCTTGTTTCTCACCACTTGATGTCTAGTTGCTTTTGTAGTTGTGATGTACTCATTAAAGGGTATCAATAACCTTGATGCTCTTATATACAAAGAATGGGGGAAAAGTATATTAATGCTTGTGAATAAACAAAGAAGTTCACGAGGATTCAAATGTACAGCAAGTTAGAGCTGCCAAGATGCCTTCAATAACCACATATAAACAAAATCTACAGCTGAAAGCGGAATTACACCAAGGAAACAAAAAGGAAATTTAAGAAGAGATTCAACCAAAAGTTAAAACAAGAAAACATTTGACAAAGCAGTAAATACAGAGAAATATAATACACAAAATTCTGTAAAATAAAAGTCCCATTTTAAGAGAAATGTCAAAAGAGCTGGTAAAAAAAGGCCAAAGGAAAACAAGGCTCTAATATATATCAGAGCCAAGAGTATACGAGAGACTAACATGCTTGTGGCTCACCAGGAAGGGGCCACTATAAAGAAAGATGATGTACTTCAAAAGAATGAGCTGGGTCAAGCAATCTTAATGAACTTTTATGGGAGGATGTGAGCTTCTCCTCTTAGCACCCCTCTTCTAACATCCATGATCAATGCAATCTCTAGATGCAAAAAGGAAATTCACAACACTACCAACCACTGTTGTATAGATTGGTAGAGTGCAAAGGAGCCAATTCTCAATACCACAAATCATAACATGAGTTTTGGGGGTGCCCTCATGATCATAGGCCAGGGGAGGTTGTCATAGAAAATCCCTCATTATTTGCAATCACAAATTCTGAGGCTTGCAAGCACTTGAAGCCTCATGAAGTTGGGGTATGCTAAAAGCAAAAATTGATCAATCTGGTGGCTATGGAATCCCCTAAAAAAGCCCAGCACCTAAAAGTAACAGCTCCCCAAAGATAAAGGGTCAGACACCTCTGATTTGGCTAACAGATGGGGTAGTGAGGGACACTATTGAGCCTCTATGCAATAAGTAAAACCTGTGTCAAAATCTCATAATCAGCATAGAACCTAGACAAAAATGTCTTCTGTTCCCAACTATTAAAAGCAAAGATGACAGATCATTTCATCACTTCAAATATGGTGCTCTGTCTCAACTTTTAACCGGTGAGAATATAGCCTCAACTTCCCAAGGAGAATCCTTAGTTCATTTTTTTTTTAAAAAGTCAAAGATGTTCAGACCAAATAAAGTTGTCAATTGAAAATCTATAAGAAGGCTTAACATGACAAGCCAGCTCTGTGCTGAGATTAAAATGAGGAAGAATCCATGTGACCTGAGTATGGTATATAGCCTCAACTTCCCAAGGAGAATCCTTAGTTCATTTTTTTTTTTAAAAGTCAAAGATGGTCAGACCAAATAAAGTTGTCAATTGAAAATCTATAAGAAGGCTTAACATGACAAGCCAGCTCTGTGCTGAGAGATTAAAATGAGGAAGAATCCATGTGACCTGAGTATATTGCCAGGATAGACTAAAATTGGGGGAAATCCATGTGTCCTCACCTGAGTATATTGCCAATATGTATCCTATTTGACGTTGGTATTAATGTTCCTCTCTTTCCTTCCCAACCCCTTCTACATGAGAGTATGGTAAGGCACGCATCCAAGGAGCATCTGAATTGAGGAGTCTATTTATAAAGATTTCAATAGACTAAGGAAGAAAACCCATCTTGGAATACCAAGGACACCGGTAGCCAAAGAGAGTGAAGAGGCAACTTGATCTAAGGATCTATGAGCCAAATATAGATGTCTTTCTCAACTTGATACTTTATAAACAAGGCTTTGAATCCATGACGAAAGAAGATAAACCTGAAAATGATATCAAGAAAGGGAGACTGACCACTAGATCTGGCATTGCCAAGTGGTCTGAGAGACTGTCCATTTACAATAGGTCATGAATTGGAGTACGAAAGGATGAGCTTCACACCAGTTGTTGCCTTTTCATATGAGTATTCAAAAGCACGTTAAAGAATGGCAATAATAACTGAAAAATCTTACTAAAATACATAATGCTGAAGTCTAGTAATCAAAAATACAGTCTAGAGTTTTTTCAGTTATTATTGCAAAGATCATGGAACATCACCCTTATCAAACTGTCTTGGAAACTGTACAACTTGTACCTTATTGAATATTGACCTCTTATATAGGTTGACAGAGTTGGGTTGCAGTGAGATATTAATATAGCATTAGATAAATAATTCTCTAAAATATTTCATCTTACTTGCCATGATCTCCCATTACATCAGTTCAACTATAAAGAGAGTCAACTTGATATCTAGCACCTTCTAACAGATCACATTAAAATTCTGATGATGGGGAGAATCATTCATGAACAAAACCTTTTGAGTTCTCAATTTGAATAAGAACTTACAAGCAAGATGTATGGTGATAAGATACAAACACCTTACCAGCCAGTCTCTCTGGTATATATCTTATAGCAGCCCAGGCATGTATTCCTCCCCCTGCATGACCTAGCACCCAAAACTTTTCACCTAAGGCAAGCGTGTCGGCAATATATTTCATGTCCAAGGCAGATGATGTAAGATTACGATCTGAATGAGGATCACTTTGACCAAATCCAGGCAGATCATATGTTACAAGCCTAACTCCAAATTCTTCAAGCAATGAGTGTTTGATGCCAGGAATACCTGCCATGAGAATACTTAAATAGTTTAACCACGATTTCCACTTTTGAGTGAGGATTATATCACCAAATTATGAAACCAGTGCATATATTATATATAAGAAATACAACTTACAAGAAGATGCAAAGAGAGAAGAACGCATAAGTTTTAATTAACCAGAAGACCATAACAAGATCCATACACAGCTAAAACTCAAGAATATAATATCGATGCACTCTCTTTTTGTTAGATGGATTCAACCCTAAGCATATAAAAAAGCTGCCTGATAATGTGAGAAACACAGTGATAAAAAATCACAACCTTTCAGCAGCAATATAAACAGGTAAAACAGACATTGCTGCAATTTCAACAATTTACAGCCTTGTGGAAAGGTAGAAAACTTGTCTAATATTTTTTTTAAATGCTTATCACCTGCTAGACGAGAAGAAAGAAAGGAGTGGACAACTAAGACTGAATGTCTAGCTATGTTTGCGGAAACCCCTTCTTCTCTATACGCAATGTGCCTTCCATCAGGAAGTCGAACACGTTGAGCAGTAATAGGAAGAGTGTACACCTCCTTAGCTGGTATAGGCTCTCTCGTACCACTTCTTAAAACTGCAAACATACACAGACTCAGAGCTCTCTTCCTGCTTGCAAATTCCAATGCAATATAAAAATCTAGTCTTTGTTTATCCAGTAGTAGATCTAATCCAATTAATTATGCGAATATCCTTCAAATCCTTGCAAATATACACTAATCATCCAATTAGTTTTGTAAATATCCTTCAAATACTTGCAATATACATTACTCATCCAATTAATCTCACAAATCCTCCTCTTCCTCGGACTGTATTACCACTCATCCAGTTAGTTTTAAAAACCCTCCTCTTATATCCCTCATAAATACAAAGCATGAATACACGGATAATGCAGAATGGAAAGAAATTGAAGGCAACATCAATTTTACGTAGGCACATACAGAGCCTGGTTGCATACTTAATGTAATGATATTTAAGACCTGGAACTTCTTTACACTGTAGAACTGCTCTTGCGAATCACCCTAATAATTCTCTTGGAATATTTTATCCTTTTTGATGCAATATATTTTTTGATAAAGCATTTATAATTATATAAAAAAATTGTATGCAAATTAATATCGAGTAAATGTGTCCACAGATCTTACTAGAACAAACTTGCAGGCATAACTAAAAAATGCATACCTGCAAACACAATTCTCTTGTAAAATTATAAAATCAATAACTATAAAACTCTTCCAGAAGAATTTTGCATATACTCTTGTTGAATGGAAAGAGCTAAATTGGTAAATCATTGAACTTTTATAACAGATGCTCAGCTCCAAATCCTTACTAGACATGTTAGATGTTGAAATTGGGTTAAATGTTCATACAACTCTGTATCACAACAGCAGAGGCACAAACCACAAATGTATAAGCAGAAAATGCTAGCAAATTGACAGGGCAAAAAATATCACAATTGCATATGTAGAACATGCTTCAACATTGATAGCATCAAAATCATTTTCTACTTGCAACAGTGGTATGTTAAAAACTAAAAAGTATATACCTAAAATGCTTTCAAAATTCAAATTGACATTCATGAAAAGATACTTCTTTTAATTGCAATACTGATGTTAATATAACACGTTGGTTTGTCTTTTCTCATTCTGGGATTTGAATGTCTTTAAGATGAAAACTTCATAAGTTTACCTCAGCCCTTCCAATTGACAAATTAGTTAACACTCTTGCAAGCCAAAAACATAGATTTTAAAAAAAACTAAAAATATGTCAAAGCATAAATTCGTGAAAAATGTTTATAAAACTAAAAAAGTCTAAAAATATTAGCTATCCAAACACACAGAAACTCTATCCAAAACAAAACATTAAAGCACGGCGCTTCGAAAGCAATAAATGGGAAAAAGAGCAGATAACGATTGCACACCTAAAAGCTAAAAAACTTTTCCAAATTACTCCTAAATTCACTTAAAATAGAGCAAAAACTATTAACTAACCAAGCATTAAAATCCTCTTAAGGCATAGCCGCGCACTTTATGCATATTCTCGCATAAATGTACGCCTCTGGTAAAAGCGAAAAGGCTAACACGACTATGTAACTCAACACTTAACTTCTCGTCAAAATGAGATTTTGATAAACACTTCTTACAAATTTCATGAATAATTAAATTTTGCCCATCTAAACGCTCTATAAGATCCTGTGTGTCAAAATAATGTATAAATTTTATGATTTATAAATTTGTAACAGTATGTAAATCTTATCAACAGTATTACAAAATTTCAATTAAAAAATAAATTTTGCCCACCTAATCACACTGAAAAAATCTTGTGTGCAAAGAGTTTTGCATAAAACTGTATAATTTTTTGCAATTTAGAATTTAGAATTTTTCACAATATGCATTTATTAAAATTTATACACAGTTCTATCCAGAAATCTTTACACTTTATTGCCAAAATTAGACATTTGTACACACTCCTTACAAATTATATTCAGCAAAATTTAAAAATTGCCCATCTAAACAGTAAAATCTTGCCAAAAGAAGATTTTTATACAGATTTCTTTCAAATTCGTTAAAAAAATATTAACATTTTGCACAGCGGAAATAAAAAATTCTCGCCACATTAAAACAAAGCTAAAAACTTGTTAAAAATTTAGGAAAAACAAAAGTAAATCAAAAACGATCGGGCACCTGTAAGAGTTAAGAAAGTCACAAACAACACAACGATCCAGACATGTACAGGACTTCGATCCTCCGGCAAAAACTGGCCAAAAACTTCCAACTTGGGACTAATTTGGTCCCACATTTGGCGGCATCGCATGGTATTCTCGGCGCCGAGGCTCTGTTCAGCCACATCTCGCACTCCCTCGCCAAATTTCTCCAGCAACTCCCCTGTAGATTTAAAGAACCCCTTAATCTGCTCCTGCCAACCCTCCACCTCATGCCCAGTCTCACCGTTGTCAACAACATTAACATCATGATGATGTTGACTGTTTCTACTATTTGTTCTGCCCACATTACTATCTTCTCCTGCCTCTGCTCCTCCTCCGTCCTCATTGACTGTCACGCCTGCATCCAAAATACCTGCAAACACTTTCAACTGCTCTGTCCACCTTCTCTTTTCTTCTTCTGTGTTTGTCGCGGTGGATCCCGCAGACCAGTCCTCCATTGCTACTGTTCCTCCCTGCTGTTGCTGCAGCATTGATGAGTGAGAGCAAGAGAAACGGAGAAAAAGAGAAAGAAAATTTCTTGTCTGGTGGAAAAGATATATATAGTTGTGTGCGAAGTGGTTGTAGGCGTACAGATAACTGATTAGTATTAAATGTTATTTATTTTTAGAAATTTAGGGGACATAACTGTTTAGTATTTAACTCAATGGGTATGTAGGGGGGGGTGGTGGCGATGATGATGGTGGCGGTGCTTCTGAGCTTCGTGTCCATGTGAGTTTTCCATGTATTTAGGGCGAGTGGGGTATGCATGGGCCCCACTTTGGTTTCTTCTCTGTGAACTGTTTGTTGGGTGAAGAAGACTTTCTATTCTTTTTCCCTTTGAAAAAGACCTAAATTAGGTGTATACTCTCTTCTCACTCATGGCTCACTTTTTGGTGGAATCTTTGGCGGAGTAGATAATTTTAAGAGTTATTCCTAGGGAAGGAAACTATATTCCATTTAATTTATTATGGAGTTAGCCTTTTGGATTATTCTTTTGGGTTTAGGTAGTTAATACATTTTATCTATTTTATTTTTGGTTATTGTAGCAATGTTATTCTAAAAGTTTAGAGAAGACAAAGAGATGAAGTGTAAATGTAATTTCTATAAGGGAATAAAAATAAGTATAAAAGGAAGAATACAAAAATAAATCATAGACTAGAAGACAAAGAGATGAAGTGTAAATGTAATTTCAATAAAAGAATAAAGTGAAGAATTAAAGAGAAAGAATACAAAAATGAATTAAATCTTTGGAGGTCTCAAAGTCTCCTTATATTTGTAAGCTTATCATCACATCGCTTTCTTGAAGAAAAAACAAGGTGAATGAAATAAGTAATCTTCTAGAGTAAAGGTAAAGCCCTTAAAGATTTAATCCAATGTAGAAAGTTAGACATAAAAAGTAAATGAAAAAGATCAACCTTTATTTGGATTACTAAAATTATAGTCAAAAGCATTGTTTCCCAATAGTGGTGAAGGCAACACACCCTTTCCTCAATCTAGACTCAATAGTTGGTGACAAACATAGGTGTGGCCCCAAAAAAGACCATGCATGTCACAAAAGGGTGTTAAGGTATGCAACTTTTCAAAAAAAAAGTCTTAAAAGTGCTCTTGGCTTAATTTAGGGATCGATTTCATTATAGAAATGGTTATATTAATCTTTGAACTAGAAATTTTAGTTTTTATTTTTTTAATTTTATGAATTTAAAAATTAAATGGTGTGTTTTTTATTCATGTAAATTAGATTGTTAAGTGGATCATCCATATTAGTGATGGATTGATTACTTTGATCTATTACTGATAGATCAATAAATTTGACTAAAAACTATAAAGTTATATCCTAATAAAACAACATAAATTAACAATTTTAATATTTCAATGCATTTACCCAACATAATTTGCTAAAATCAACAATTTAATTTATCATAACTATTCTTCATTAAAAAAATTATATAGGCATCTAATTATAACCTTAGATTTGTCAAAATCTCATGTTTAAAACATTAAAATTTTATTTTAACTATCTATGAATCATTAATATTGTAATTGTTTATTTAAATTTTTTAAAATTAAATAAATAATATCAATTTTTAAATTTGATAAGATTAAAAATTTGGTGAAGTTAAATGGTTCTTAACAAGCCCACCAAAAATCAAATCTTAATAAGTGCAAGGCTCCAACATAATAAAAGATAAGATTATATGATTTTATCAATAAAAAATCCTCCATCAAAAAAAATCTATGATATTTAAAAAAAATAAAAGTTGAAATTACCTTTTATATTTATATTATATGATTTATAATTATTATAAAAGTATAAATCTATCATATGAAAAATAATAATCATTATTATTATTACTTAAAACTACAAAAACTATTTTTCCACCCGTTTTTCTTCGCCAAGTTTATATTCTCTGTAAAACTTATATTGAATATAAAATTGTTCTCCAAACAAATGTACTTTAAAAAAGAGGCCTCTTCGAGTTTCCATGCGTGTTTTGTTTAACGACGAATATGAAGTAACATTTTTCGGTGACCTTGATTCGTTTTTTGTCTTCTTGCTAATTGGGATTATGCCTTTTTCTTTTTTTTTAATAATTTTTACATTTGATTATTATTAATTAACTACCATATACCTAGGAAACCATTAAACGTTCGCTATGCTTTCCCCTATCACTAGAGGCATCTTATTAGCGAACATCTTCCTTGTGTACTTTCCTATTGTTGGAAAAAAAAATTATTATTTGAATTTTTTTAGTTTTAAATTATTTTGGTTTTAATGGATTGGATTGAGCGTTATTATCATTGTTTACATTTTGGATTGAATATGTGTATAATTATATTATTTAGATAAAGTCATTATATTATTTAGATAAAGTCATGAATATATGTAATTACGTCATCTTTATTAGAATTTACATTTTAGTAATCTTGAGTTGACTCCTTAAAAGTGGATTATTACTTATTAACTAACACTTTAAATTATTTGAATTTAATGACTATGATGTAATAGTTAAAGAGAAGTCACAGGACACTGTCACATCATTAGAGTTGATCTCATAGATGTCACAACTTGAACCTTGGGCTATGAGATTTTTTTTTTAATTTATATAAAATCTAGTTTTATGGTTGTCTAAATAGTTTGTTGCATTTTTTACTAATAGTTTACACATGAAAGTTGATGTTGCATAATTACCTAGGACATATGTATCAATTAGGTGAAAGGTACATGCAATGATATAATACTTGATTAAGAATACACTTTCAAAACTTGATTGAAGCATAAATTATTCCTAAAGAACTACCAACCTCATAAACTAAAACAGTTATAATTAGAAACTTAAATAATTCTACTATAATTTCTAATCTCGCATGTATAATAGTCAAATTCTTACAACTACAACCAAAATAGGTGTTCATCAATATAAAGATAACTAATGGTACGCATTTAATCATGATAGTACATAAAATCAACAAGATCATGGTTGTTATAAATACCTCCTCAAATCCATTATAAGAAAGTCAATCATTGTAAACAACAAGTAGATAATTTAGATTTTACATACAACCTACAATAAAATCATTTGTTAGTCATTGGATGATCATTTGGCATAACATATGGTAAAGATATTAATAATCAAGTTAAAACATGATATTATCCCATACGTGTCTTTTACCCATGTTATATTTGTATCTTACTAGACAATAGAATAATTATAGTGTGGAAATGAACCATGGAAAGCAAACATCGCAAGAGTGTTTTTCCACCAACCATGAAGCCTAGATAGGCTCCCTCATACCCCACCTATTTATACTTCAAGGGTGGGATGATGAATGAGAACCACATAGGAAGAAAAAAAAAAAGTAATCAATACTAATGACTCAACAAATAATATACAATGGAACTTTGGCCAAATATTTCAATTACAAGGTGTACCAGTCATCTCCAAGATAGAAAAGATAACCCATGATTGAGACTTATTACAACAAAGGACATCTACACAAATGTGTGACACTAACTATGTGTGTGTATCAAGATGGAGGCATGTGCTCACTTGCTACTAAGAGATGTCAATAATGGTCCCAAAAAAATACTAGCCTTATAGTCTCTCATGTGGCACTCAAGAAGAAGAATATTCAATAATATGTAGCAAGGTTGACAATGTGTGAAGGGAGTTGGGTCTTATAGATCACAACTTGATCACCATAGACAACTTGGCATACATGTAGACAAAATGCATAAGTTACATAATTCATTTATTACTCTATGCGAGAATATAGTTCCATTTAAAATTATAGACTTAGATTTGTGAAAGAATAAGAATGCTCTTGAAACCAATAAATATAAAAATACCATCTGGTTTGATACTATTTACTTCTAAATATGTCATGTTCTATCACAATCTTGAAATATGATTACAATCTAGATCAAGATCAAAACTATGTTAAAAATAATTTGAAAAAACATAAGCATACTCAACACTCTTTCCAAAATATATGTTCATTTGATAAATAAGTTTTTATTTCACATATTAGAACCTAACCCATAAAATATTTTATTTAAACAAACATTCTTACAAATTTCTTCAAAAGTCTTTTTCTAAAGTATAATTATAGGTAGGGAAGAGCAACCAAATAGACTTTTAAAGAACATGTCACATCTTGTCACATCAAGCCTATGAAGCTTAAGAGTTGGAACATAGCATGTAGATACGAGATAATTAAGTATGGGTCATGTCCCATCTCATAGATACAAATATAGTGTAAGATATGATCACTAGTAAGGAGAACATAAAAATGATGTAATGATAGAGAGATAGAGAGATAGAGAGATAGAATATAGAGAAAAGAATGTAATAAAAGATATGATATGAATCTATAGAAGCATATGAGGAGTTGTACTTGGATGTGCATGGTAATATTGAATGAATACAAATAATACAAATACTTTTGGGTCTCAATATGATGTGTTATTTATGTTCTTAATATTTTGTTAAATAGATAATCTTTTATCCAGATCTAATTTCTTGTTCCCTTAATATGACTAAGTTTGAGGTATAAAACTACAACACAAGAAAGTCATCGGGTTCAAAACTCCTATCTATGTCCCCAAATTTCTTGCTCACATTGGTTATGTTATTGAGACCCTAGTTAGGTCTTGTTGAGGATAGTAGGGAATTTTTTCAAATTTAAAATACATACCCAATTGAGAAGATAAGGAAATGATAATAAGGATATGAATATATATCATACCGTCCTCTTGACATATACTCTATGGGAAAGGGGTAGGCACCAAGGGGATGGAGAATGAAATTGGGGAAGAGGTCCAAAAGGGATCCTTGAAAGGATGATACCAATAAAATAAATTGCTAGATAATTATCATGGGAAATAATAAAGGAGTAATATAATCCCAAAACAAAATCACCCATGGCAAGAAGAGACAAAGAGAATACAAGAGATATCAAGGAGAAAATTGAGTTAGCAAGAGAAGTGGCAATGGCAAGCCCAAATAGAGAGGAAACAAGATGAGACAGATGATGGAAAGAGAGGAAAGACAAGGAAAGAGAGTGGATATTGTGGCCAAAATGAGGTTGAAGTGTGTCAATGTGGGTGTTATCAATAAAAAGAAGAAAGACAATAGGGAAAAAGATGAAAAGACCCCAGAAAGTTCAAATTCATGTCTAAATAGGGTAGGACAACTACTAAATAGTCTAGAAAAGACTCTTGAAGAATATGAAAGATCTAGAATATTATTTTAGGGGAATGTAGTAGCATGGAGGCTCCTACCCTACCACAACCTTTCACAAACCCTAAAAACAAACCAAACTGATCAAATGTAACAATCAAATTAGAAAAAAAAAATTATGGAATTTTTGCAAACTCACAAGAAGGTCTTACCCTTAAATGAAGCATATTTGGAAGAATTAATTAATAAAAGTATAAGAAAATTAAGAAAAGAGGAGAAAGATAAAAGAGAGGAATTTAAATTTAATTTAGGTGAAGAGTTGAGGTTACTAACTAATCAGATGTCACTTACAAATAAAATATGAAACATTGTTTTGAGGAGTCACAACCCCCTAATTAGGATCCATCCCCGCAACCATGTAAGAGTAGGATAATTTTGGTGGAAGAGATACCACAAAATAGAGAAGAAAAATTAGAGCAAGAGGTTGCTTAGGAAGAGATATCGGGTAGTGAGTTCTTTGACATTAAGTTGAGAGATAAAGGTAGAGAAGAGAAGCTCTAGATAGTTCAAAACGTCAAGAAGGAGATGGAAAGTCCCCAAATTTGGAAACCTAAATCAAAGAAGAAATCACATAAAGTGGAAGCATCAATAAAGATACTAGTCTTTGGTTAGGACACCACTAAAGCTACAAAATAGTTGTTCCTATTAGAGTCCCTATGGGAGCAAAATGTTGTATAAGAAGATAGGTAGAGATTACAAGACTTTTTGTCCTCTTTGAGAAAAAGATGAATTAGATTGATATATGAAGACCTATCCTTAGCATGATATTAGTTAAGATGAGGTTAAAGATGTTTTCTTAGTAAATTTTGATACTATATCCATCCCTTCTAAAAGAGTGAGCAAATTGAGAGAATTGGCACAAAGGGAGAATGAGTAAGTTAAGGCCTATGATAAAAAGTTCAAAGAGGTTTCTCGCAAACTAGATGAACCACTCTTGGAGAAATATAAAATTGAATGGCTCACTTCAGGATTACAAAAAGATCATAATATTTTTGGATAGAAGAGTCTTTGACTCCTATATAGACCTAATTATCATGGCTTGTCGAATTGAAGCATAGTCTTGGACAAAACCAAAAAAGGATGAAATTAAAGGTCTTAAGGAACTCCAATTACAAATAAAAAAATTAAACATTCAAATTAAAATTGTAGCAAAAGGGAAACAAGAGAAAGAAAACGAGGCATGGTGCACATACTACTACTGAGAGGATCATGTTCGGAATGACTCTCCTAAAGTACAAGGAGAAAGAGCCACTACCACTTAAATGTAGAAGTAAAAATAATCAAGTCAAATTCACTATGTTTTGATATTTGTAGAGAATGTGATACCCACATAACTGAGTATTCATACTACATAATATTTAAATTCTTATAGCAACCATTCATACTACCACCAAAATAGGTGTTCATCAATACAAAGATAACTAATGGTATGCATTTAATCATGGTAGTACATAAAATAAACAAGACCATGTTTGTTGTAAATACTTCCTCAAATCTATTGTAAGAAAGTCAATCATTATAAACAAAAAGTATATAATTTAGATTTTACATACAACCTACAATAAAACCATTAGTTAGTTTTTTAATGATCATTTAACACAAGATATGGTAATGCTATTAATAATCAATTTACAACATGATATTATTATATGCACGTGTTTTAACCATGTTATATATGTATCTTACCAAAAAATAGAATAACTATAGTGTGGAAATGAACCAAGGAAAGCAAGCATCACAAGAGTGTTTTCCCACCAACCGTGAAGCCTAGATGGACTTTCTCATACCGCACCCAATAGGTGGGACCCTATACTTCAAGGGTGGGGTGATGAATGAGAACCACTTCAGAAGAATGAAAATATAATTAATGCTAATGACTCAACAAATAATATATAATAGAATCCTAGCCAAATATTTCAAGTACAAGGTGTACCACTCATCTCAAAGATAGTTTCAAGATAACCCATGATTGAGACTTAATTAACTATAGGACATCTAGACTAATGTATGACACTAAATTTGGTGTGTATCAAGATAAGGTCATGCACTCACTATTAAGAGATGTAAATTATGGTCCCCAAAAAATACTAGCCCTATAGTCTCTCGTGTGGCACTCAAGAAAAATAATATTCAGTTATGTGTATCAGAGTTGACAATGTATGAAGGAACTTGGGTCCTATAGATCACAACTTGGTCACTACAACAACTTGGTGTACATGTAGACAAAATGCATAAGTTACATATTTCATTTATTATTCTAGATACAAGAATATAGTTTTATTTAAAATTTATAAACTCTCATATTAGTGAAAGAATAAGAGTGCTCTTGAAACTAATAAAGATAAAAATACCATCAAGCTTAATATTATTTACTTCCAAATATTTCATATCCTATCACAATCCCTAAATAGCGTTACAATCTAGATCAAGAGAAAAACCAAGTTAAAGATAAGTGGCAAATCGGGACTATACTCAACACTCTTTCCAAAATCTATGTTCATTTAATAAATGGGTTTTTATTTCACATCTTAGAACTTAAACCATAAAATATTTTATTTAAATAATCATTCTTACAAGTTCCTTCTAATGTCCTTTTTTAATAAGACCAGCTATAAAAGTCACAATTGTATTACTAATAAGTGAACCATGCATTACATGCAAAATGGTATGCTAAATATATAATATCAATTATACAAATTATGTACACTTATTCAAGCTACCTTCCAAGAGTTAAGTATTAAATATATATCAAAGTATCATAATGATAATCCCAATATAGACATATAACATCATGGTCTTATACAAGACTCCAACCAATATAAATATATGTCCATTATCATATAAAATACTAAGTGAACTTTCTTGTACAAATCACCTACCAATTTGAATATTTGTATATGGCCTTGTACAAGTTAGAATAAATCCCAAGGAAGATTGACAATATCGTCTATCTAACTTGAAAACATCACAATTTATTAAAAAATAATCAAAGGAAGAGAGTTTGAGATTTAGCCTAACATACCACATAGTGAAATAAATTTGATAAAATATCCCTTCTCAGTCAAGCTAGGATCTTAATTACGTAAACAACCTTATTATGTCTATGACAAAGTAGATACCAATGTTTACAAAGTTTCCACATCAAACTATTAGAAATTATGATCGTGATATACTAATAATTATAAACAAAATATTTTAAAAAACGAGAACCATACAACCATAGATTTTACACATTACATAAGATATACATGGGTAAAACCTTTCAAGTAAAATAACCCATAAATAATCATAAATTATTAAAAATAATCTGTTGAAATATAGAGTAAACTTGGGGACACTCCTCAACATACTTCCACATGGTCAATATTATGTACAATGCATAGTGATACAATTCACTACAAATATCCAAATTCATACACTCTCAAATGAGAGAGAACATCCTTAAATATAGGATAAAGGGTGGCAAAATACATAAAAGGGTATTAGTCACACCTATTCAACAACCCTCATTTATAAATAATTATAATCTAATAGTTATTAGACTATAATAATTTCAAATTGGATATTCTTAATAAAATATATAATATATAAGATTTTATAACCTTGTATTAGAACAATATATTAATGTTATAAAGCTAATGATTCCTAACAATATTATGTTCATGACACAATCCAATAAAAAAGTGTATGCCACAACTATGGCTAAACAAAATAAGGCACACAATCATATTAATTAGGTGGGGTACACAAACCAATTAGTCATCTAGATAGCATACCCTACGGGTGACATAGGGGTATGCATTTCCATTTGAATTCATTATTAAGTTAGTAATAAATCACAAATAGCAATTTATATTAATTTATTAAAATCTACATAATCATTTGTTGGAGCAAATAAGCTTCATAATGTCTCCTCAATATTTGTTTTCTACAACAACTTAACACATTTTAGTAGAGAAATAGATTTCCTACATTTATTATCCCATCAAACCACTGTAGAGATAAAAAAATCCAACATATCATTAGCATGATACCATTTGACTAACTATCTTAGTATAATAGGTAGATGCAAAAAACACAATGTATTCGACTCAAAAGGACCAATAAATCCCTTATCGAGTAACCTGCTAACTCAAATGCACTCATTTAATTATCAATCTAGTAAGTGTATCTTCTTGGAGAATGTTAGTATTGTGTGTACACTAGGAATGACTTCTATGTTGTTCTATCAATCGTGTATAGGAAATCAAATGAAAGCAATAAACTAAAATGGAAATATAAATGTGTTGGAAGTAAATCTGACTACAATAGTTGTTATGGGTTGACTATTCATTGACATAATACAATTGTTGTGAGTTGTTGAAACTACTAAAATCAACTATGTCACAACACAACTTATTCTTAACAAATAATTATTAACACTTAAGCATCTTAAACAATATTCTAAACTACTAAAGAATCATAGTACCTTAAGTGGCCCTTGCTTGAGTGGCTATAATCTCAAATATTAGTATATAATCTTTAGTCTCCAAGCTTCATTGTCAAATTCATCTTTTTATTGCAATTCAAAGAGATTACGTAGACTAATATCAAACTTCTTGATTGAACAAAGACACTACTAACAAAATCTAGCAATTAACTATTTACTCTCTTATTTCTCAAATCTAATAGGATCTAATATTTGTATATAGAATCCTAGAGTTGGATTAATTATAGAGGCAACAACTTGTAACAAATTTCAATTCTCCCATGATAATGAGGAGATGACTTATTATTTCATAATTAATAATAACTATAAGGAGTTGAGAGTGTCACAACAATTCTCAAACTCTTACATTATTAAAGAAATAGTCACAGTTGAAAACGTGTAGAAACATGGTATAAGAATTTTGAAAACGTGTAGAAACATGGTATAAGAATTTATGAGTCATGATCTATTGTTCCACAAGTTCCTCCTCATTCTTATTTTTTCATTCACACTCAATTATTGGCATCAACAAAAGGTGGAAAATTCATAACTGAACTACAACCAAATTCCTCAATTAATGTCTCCAATCTCGCAGCTTTTTACTTGACAAAATTCTATTACATATTGCTCCTTCATTATCATGAATTTGTTTGAATTATTTTTGGGTTTTCTTCTGCTTCTTTAAAACTTCACAAATGATTTTGAAATGAAAATTTTATTAAGAAAAGAGGGAGAAATACATGTTTGTTTGTTTTTTTATCGGTAAAAGGCCGAAGCCAATTTTTTTTTTATTAATTAAAGAAAATGATTACACACTTCATTCAGTGTGGGCACCGATAGAAAGAATGGAGGAAGAAAACCTCTGGTCTCGCCCAGATCCCTTAGAGGATCAAAATCTAATGATACACATAAACAAGAATGAGAACAAGATACAATAGCCCCTGGGAAAATCCCAACCGGCTGAGCTATATGACAAAGAAATGTCATTCTAGAATTTTGATGTTCTGAAAGAACTGCTCCAGCCTAAAAAAGATATATGCTTCACCCGTGATAGCCTGGATCTAAACCCTTAGTAGCAGGTTACAAATGATTTGTAAAATATTTCACGACCAAGATCAGTGTCAGGAAATACACTATAGAGCTTAAATAAGAGAGCAATGTCAAGAGACTCCCTGAATGAGAAATGATGCACCAGAAACCTCAAGGGGAAGGCCCTGCAGGGCTAATCATGACCAACCATGCATAAAACCTTCAGACTTATCTTACTGCAATCACTCCACGAGATGTTAGCCCGAAAAAACCACACAACTAGTGGTGCCAAACCTTCACAATTAATCTGCAACATCCTCAGAGACTATAGGAGATGTTAAGAAATATAAAAGCTCATGTCATAGAAAAGCCATATCACAGCAATATATTTAAGAGATAGAGCCAGTCGGAGAGGACAATAGGAACAAATCTTATCAAAATTAGATCATTTATCTCCTATTTGCTACAAAGAGAAACCAAGATGACCACCACCTCTCAAACATAGACAAACAAGAGAGGATGAAGAAGGAGAAGACCTTGAGCTGAGTTACAGAAAGAAACTCGCATAATCAACATAGAAGCTTACAAATGTAGTTGAGGACGATCACCTTACTGAATCATTCATTATCATTTACAAGAAAGCAAAGGCCAAGCACTACATAGATGAAACCAGACAGATACCTCTATACATTTAGATAAGAAATTTTACTTTCAAAAAACCCATCTACATAAATACTTATATATATTTACACACACACACACACACACACACACACACACACACACACACACACATAAATAAATATATAAAATTATACGAGAATATACATATACATATGTGTGTGTGTGTGTGTGTGTGTGTGTGTGTGTGTGTGTGTGTGTATCAGAATAATTTTAAATTTAAATTTATATATATAAACAGAAAGAAAGTTAGATATCAACTAATTCAAAGCTTGGAGCGAGCTGAAATGAGCTATCAGACATAAAGGCCAGCAATTCACCCAAGATAAATAAATATTACCAGAGTAAAAATGATAAGCTTAATATACTAAAACATAGACATTTAAAAAAAAACTGTCCAACTTACGAAGGAAAGTCCCAGCTAAAGGGAGAGAAGCAAAACTACAGTTTGGAGTAAAAAACCTACTTATCATCCATATATTTGACTACTCTAGGGCAAAAGAAAACTATAAACACTTGAAAGTCATAAAGAGGTAGGAAGCCTAAAACCATAGCGAGCCCCTCTAACCAACCCGACCTCTCCTTATCCACTCCTATGGAGCCTTTTCTCCAGAGCTGGCTGGCAAATTAGTAGGGGAGGAAGTAGGGGAAGGAGGTATTTCCACATCGTCCAGAACCACTTCGATATTCTCTGCTTCTAGATAGTTAGCCAACCACATGTTGCATGTCGGTTTCCTAACCTACAGAAGCCACATAAGGAAGAAGAGATTCCTTCACCTAATTGGGTTGTAGGCTTCAAAGGCTATTGGATTCTCTATTGACATAATTGGGTATTTCGACACCCAGTTATTCATCCTGATGAGAATATCATAGTTATGAGGCTTCAGGGTAGTGAGCGCCTTGTCAATATTGACCACCACCCATTCCAATTCACCAAGCAGTTCCTTCTTGAAGACCTTTTTACAGAGTTTCATTACCATATTCATGTCATTCTCAAAATGCATAGCCACTGCCAAGAACATTGCAACAATGTTTGAATTAGCTCTAGCACGGTCTTCATTCATAATATAATCATTCCCCAGGGTTTTCAAAACTGCCCTGATGACCAGGGGGTTCGGATGGACTAGGATGCCTTTCGATCTCTCTTCCTTAATTTCTCCTACAAAAGCCATTTGCCGCTTGAGCCCTATTAGTCTTAGCGGAGTATCCATCAGAGCTATATGAATAACAGATAAGCTAGAACCCAGGCAAGACAAACTTAAATAGAACTAGAATTAAATGCATTGATAAATACAACAAATCTTACCTTAAAGGGATGACAGACACTAAAAGATGACGAAGATCGAAGGGTCAGGATGCGATTAACGCAATCTCCATGACCAAGTTAATTATTACCGCCGCCTCTACATGAACGAGTTGTTAAGCAATTGCTAGCTATCGTAGCAAGGGAAGTCACATCAATACCACAAGAATGTCGTTAAGTTGGTAATAATCAAGGGCAGTTACTGACATGAAATATCTCGAAAAAGGTATCAGCTGCAGCCATAGATAAATATGATCTAAATCGTTGCTAGAAAAATAGAATAATAAAGTTGATAATTCTAACTCTTAAAGCACCATAATCTCTTATTCCTATTGGTATACGCTATATCTATATGAACATTAATACATACACATCCATATATATATATATATATATATATATATATATATATATATATATATATATATATATTGCTAGAAAAATAGAATAATAAAGTTGATAATTCTAACTCTTAAAGCACCATAATCTCTTATTCCTATTGGTATACGCTATATCTATATGAACATTAATGTATACACATCTATATATATATATATATATATATATATATATATATATATATATATATATATATATATGCATATCCATATATATATATGCATACTAATAGACATAAAATCTTATTAGGCTCTACGAGGAGATCTTAAGAAGATGTATGAAAATAAGCTTTTCATCAAAAGACCAGAGATCCCAAAAATAAAATTTGAGAGCTTAGAGATAAGCTCACTCAATTCCCCCAGCTTAGAGCGATGATAGGAACACTTCATCCCATCTTCGATTCCGAGTTATCCCCCTAAGGGAGTAGAGACTTTCCTCCTCCAAAAAACCATCCAAGCTGACCAAGGCCAAAGTCATGAGATAACCCAATTGGCTAAAACAGAGGAGGAGGACCCCCCCCCCCCCCCCCCCCCCAACCAATGAACTGCCCATCAGCTCTTGCATTAGCTAATTCATCCGCTCTAGTGTTTCCTTCTCTATAGATATGGTTGAAGGTTGTTTTCTTGAAATCTTTAAGGAGACAAAGAGCTCTAGACAAGAGCGCATTCAGCTTCCAACCAGACAGAGAACCTTTTTTCAGGCCATTAATAATAATGGTCGAGTCTCCTTCAATGGCTAGTTTGTGAATACCTCTGTTTTGACAAAGAAGGAGACCTTCAATTAGGGCTAAGATGTCAGCCTTGTTATTGGATTCAAACCCTATAGGTTTTGCTAGCCTAGCCAGTTCTCTCCCACCCTCATCATGTAGACAACAACCAATGGTTGCAGGACCTGGATTCCCTTGGGAAGCTCCATCAAAGTTTAGCTTAACCCAACTCCTTTTAGGGGCTCTCCACTTGCAGGCCTTTCTCAACTCCTGGTTTTTAGAGTTGCCAATTCCAACAAAGGGAGGGATCCTCAAACCAAACCACTGCCCCTCATCTTCTCATCCCAGTAGGTCATCTCTAAGAGATTACTAGGAAATTTAGAGGATCTACTATTTAAAGTCTCCACTATTGAGGCTTCTATTTTATTCACAAGAAGGGTCCACTCCATCTTCTCCTCCTTAAAGAGTCTCCTATTGCGTTCCTTCCAGAGTTCCCAGATAACTAAAGAAGGGGCTAGGTTCTAGAGCCCACCATATAGGGAGTTCTTGAAAAGGATTGGGCACACCTGAAACATCCCAATGATGGTATTAGGAAAGGCTGAGGACCACCCTAATTTATTTCACAACCACAACCAACACTTTGAGGTATAATTATAATTAAGAAGGATGTGGTATTTATCTTCTTCAACCTCTTCACACAAAGGACATCTTCTAGGGCCTGCATAGCCCATCTTTCTGAATCTATCTGGTGTTAAAATATTATTCTGGAGAGCTAACCATGAGAACAATCCTTCCTTTGGTAAACACATCTTGTCCCAACACAAGGCTGTGGGGAAAGAGGTGGGAGAGGAAAGTTGCTGACTCATGAGGTGATTATAACCATCTTTTGAGGTATATTCTCCCAATTTTGACCCATCCTAGACAAGAGTATTTGACCATAAGTTGAAAGTGACCATCCTCTTTTTAAGGATATCTTGAAGCAATAACTTCTCCTTGGTAGGGATGTTCACTTGATCAAGTGATCTCCAAGACCATCCCTTGGCTAAGTCTCCCTCAGAAGGCATGATGTAATCCTTGACATACCTACCCCAAACAGATTCTAGCACTACTCTCAACGTTTCCAAGTTAACTTTTTGCTGAAGGACTGGTAAACCTCCCCAAGAGTCGGACCAGAAGAGGGCTTTATCACCCTTGCCTAGATTCCATGATAGTTTGTCTAAGATGATTTTCCTACAATCCAACATAAAGCTCCATATACGGGAGCCTCTCAGGGGAGAGGAATCCCTGAAGAGGCTTGTATGGTCCCTACCTCGGAGATATTTATGATAAAGGATTTGGGCCCACTTAAGATGAGGAGATCTAAACATTCTCTGTACTAGTTTGGCCCCTAACGCCCTACTCTGAACCTTAATATACTTAATCCCAATACCCCTTGCTGACTAAGGCCTACAGATCTTATCCCAGACCATTAGGGAGATTCGTTTCTTCTCTTCCGCCCCTTGCCAAAAGAAAGATCTTGGATTTTTTTAGCACTTCCTTTTTGGACCGAGGTAGGTTAAAACATGAAAGCTGATAGATAGGCATAGCCGCCAGAATTGATTTAACCAAAGTGGCTCTACCCGTAGAGGATAGCCACTTACCCTTCCAGGTTGCTACCTTGTTTTTAATATTTTCTACTACTCCATCCCACAGATTTGACAACCCAGAGCCCTTATCCAAGGGCAAACCTAGATACTTACAAGGGAGACTTGCTAGATTGAAATTCAAAATGCCACTTATGTCTTTTTTGTAAACTTCACTTAGTGTTAAAAAAGAAGACTTTAGATTTAGCCGGATTGATTTCCTGACCTGAGGCCTTAGAGTAGGAGTCCAGTATTTTCTTAAAAGCCGGAGCCTCACCTAAATCACTAAGCCCATATAACATGGTGTCATCCATAAATTGTTGATGCATTATAGGGTCAAGGTTGTTGGTAATTCTAATTCTCGTCATCTGACTGTTCTCCTTGGCTCTAGAAATCGCTCTCTAAGGATTCAACCATAATGATGAAGATAAAAAGGGATAAAGGATCTCCCAACCTCAAACCCCTAGAGGAGATAAAAAATCCTTCAGGTTTGCCATTGACCAATACTAAGAATTTAGGCGTAGAGATACATTAAAAAATCAATTTAATCTAGGCATAGGGGAAACCAAAAGCTTCTAAGAATCTGTGTAGAAATCTCCAATTCACCTTGTCATATGCTTTCCTAATGTCAAGCTTTAAGAGCGTACTGGGATTACCATTATTCTAGATAGAGTGGATAGCCTCTTGAGCTATAATAACCCCATTGTAAATAGATCTACCTGGAACAAAACTTGTATGTTCCTCACTGATCAACAAGGGAAGGAGTTTTTGAAGCCTATTAGCTAGAGTTTTAGAAAAAGGTTTATAGATAGTGTTGCACAAGGCTATGGGTCGAAACTCATCAAAACGCTTTGGTTTATCATTTTTTAGGATAAGGGACAAAAAAGTGTTATTAATTTCTTTGAGGATATTACCTGAGTTCCTCATTCATTCAAGAGATGTCGTCACTTCCACACCTAAGAAGGGCCAACATTTTTGAAAGAAGCTAGTCGAAAAGCCATCCGGCCTAAGGGATTTGTCTAGGCTCATCTGCATAAGAGTTCCTTCTACTTCTACTAAAGAAAATTTAGCAATTAGAGAATTAGTTTGGTCCTTACTCAAAAGCTTTGGGATACACTTAATAAACTTGTCCTGGACAGAGCCATGAGGGCTCCAATCGAAGTTGAGAATAAGAGAAAAGAAGTCTACAACCTCTTTCGCAATGGATTTAGGGTTAGCCACCTCAAAGCCATCACTCAACTTGATCTTGGAGATATGGTTAATGACTCTTCTCATCCTCACACTATTGTGAAAGAATTTGGTGTTCTTGTCAGCCTCCTCTAGCCACATCTCTCTAGACTTTTGTTTCCAGAAGACTTCTTATTTGGCAAGAATAGATTCATGATCTGTAAGGAGTTTCTTTTCTTTGAGAAATAGGGCCTCATCCATCCCATATCTCATCACTTTCTCATTAACTTATACCAGCTCATCTTCCACTTGGGCCTTATTATCAAAAATATTACCAAAGTGATCCTTATTCCAATGTATGAGATTCTGCTTAATAATCTTAAGTTTGTTAACAATCTTAAAGATCCCAAAACCAGAGACCTCGGCCGCATTCCACCACTCTTTTAGAAGCTCAAGAATATTGTCATCCTTTAGCCACATATTCTCGAATTTAAAAGGGCATCTTTTTGGGCCAACCTCGCCCTGAATGCCAAGTTGAATAGGAAAGTAATCTAAACCTGAGAAAGGTAGAATAGAGGCATCCAAGGTATAGGGAAAGTTAATGAGACTACCCAAAACATAAAAATCTATCAAGTTTGTTTGCTATGTTACTAAGCCCTAACCTACGGTTATTCCAAGTGAAGGCTTCCTTAACCATATTAATCTCTATCATACCACAATGATGGATCCAATCTGCAAAGTCAAGAGAAGCACAAGCATTTATACCTAAGCCTCCTCACTTCTCATGATGATGAAAAATTGCATTAAAGTCCCCTCCTAAAATGCATAACTGATTAAGGGTGCCCGTGAAATTCTCAATTTCCTCCCATACTCTTTTTTTATCCTCATCAAGGATTGGCCCATACACATTAATAATAATAAAATCTAGATTATTTTTGAGGCTAGTAACCCTCCCGCTCATCCAATTGTTGTGAGATTCCATAAGTGAAAAGAGGATATTGTGTGGGTCTCATATTATAGCAAGTCCTCCAGAGGCCCAATTGGCTGGGGCCCCTTTAATCTGTCTAAAGCCTAATCGCTTGCCGAAGGAAGCTAAATCTTCATTCCCTAATTTAGTCTCCTGTAACAAAGCTAATTCTAGACTGTAAGAGGATAGGCATTGCTTGACTAACCTTTATTTGTTAGGGGCATTTAAACCTCTAACATTCCATGAAACTACGTTCATGATTCCTTGGGAAGGAACTTCCCCTTCCCTGCATGAAACATGTCTGTGAGTTTAATCTAACCTTTTGCAGTTCTATCATTAGCTCTTAGCTCCGATAAGGATTTCCTCCCTCTCTTTTTGCCGAATTGACACAATCCAAAGTGGATTTGTCATCTGCCTAGAGTTCGATACCCAAGGTTTCATTTTCCTTGTTTTCTAAATCTAGAAAAAGTTCCTCCATATCTGAGACCACAAGGGGGGGGGAGGCCAAAATATCTTTTCTAAGCATTTTTTTTTCTAAAGATCAATCTCATTCTTATCTATTATTTCATCCAATAGTGTGTCCATGATTTCCTTAGCAACCGAGTCACATAGATAGTTTATAATGCAGTTAACTTCTTCCTCTTTGTGGACTTGATCCTCCTCTTGATCATCCCTTTCCGCACTAATGGGGCCTTCCTTTAGATGGGGAGAGTCATTAGAGTTGCTTCGATCCTCCAATCTAGTAACTTGATCAAAGGAAAGAGGAAGGGCTTCCATCTCCCCACTCATCCCATCCTTAGAAGCCAGAGAAAGTTCACCCTTCTTGACAAGGGTTATCTCTGGATTAGTAGTCTTACCTAGCTCATCCAATAGGATTTCCTCAAGGGTGCAAGGAGAAAGGGGATCAACCGATCATCCCTACTCTGGTCTGCTATAAATTCCCCCTCTTCTATCTTCTCAGGTTGCCTAGTCAGCAAAGAGACTTCCCTAATCACAAACCCTCCTTGCTCCATATCGAAACTAATGTCTACCCCAGGAAGCATTCTAGATTTTGACTGAGAAGAGGGGAATTCTCAGATCAATTTGGGAGCAGGGTCTAAATCCAGAAATCCTTTATAAAACTCAAGGTAGATAATGAAAGATGACACCCGTGATTTAATTTCAATAGGTTTTAAAGATTTAACACTAATATCTGTGTTAATTTTCATTACACAGTTTGAATATTTTCTGTTCTTATCACTAATCTCTACAAATGTACCCAGGTGATTGCCTATTTTCCTAATAATTTCAATGTCCATTGATTATACTGGTAGGTTAGGGATCAAAACTGGTCTATCTATCTTAAAAGATTTTAGTTTGTTTGGGTTAAAATCCAAATGCCAATCTAAAAAACTAAAATCAAAACCTTTGAAAGTTGGAGATTTACCTGTTAAGAATTCCTCCTTATGCCTCGAATTTCCATAATCAATATATAAAAATACCTCAGTCAAGATAGCTATACTTACTATCCATTTGAAGGAGGACATGAACCAGTCTGCAATAACCTTTGATGGAATTCAAGTCCCCGCCATCTAGCGAAAACCCCAAAGGCTTTGCAAGATTGTTGAATCCTCTTAACCAATTTGTCATTAATCTCTAAAACATTTTCCAAATCTGAATTAGGGCTTTTATTTGTGACCGACTCAGCCTTTGAGGGTTTAGGACGCGTCAAAACTATCTTTCCCGTACCCTTAGAAGCCCTAGGTCTAGTTTGAATACTGACCAACCTTCTGTGATTCTTATTTCTTCTTCTTCTAACATTATCTGAGTGAAAGCTGACCTGGGGAGCTAGTTTTATGAAACCTTCCTCAAGATTCTGCAACTGATTAAACCTATTGGAGATGATCGGCTTAGTACTTCCTTGGCAATGGTCAATGCCAGTCACAACCCTCAGAGGATTTTTCATAGCTGCCCTGCGAGACCTCCTTGGTTTAACCACTTGCCATTTTGAATGCTCCTGAGGCAGGGGAGCCCTATTCCCCAGGTTGCAGAGCCTGATCACATATTTGGTTTGCTTGAAGATCCACTTCTATTGAGCCAAGTTTGGAGATTTCCATAGAGGAAATCGTGATGGTAAATTCGCTCGCCACATTCGCATCATTGTTTCAGCTTCTAATTGCAAAATATGGGAGAAATACATGTTTTATTAAAACCTTTTTTTTTTACTTTTTCTCTACACTTCCAACAAAGGCTACAAGTTGACAATTGTCAACTTGTTTTTCTTCTTTTCAATTGCACAAATGAATTAATACTTCCACAAATAACAAGTGAATACTTCCTAAATAATTGAAATTTAATTATCACAATTAATCATAATATATTATCAGAATTTAACATTAACTAACTAGATATATAAATATTTATCAATCATCATTAATCATAGTCAATGCTTCATGGAATCAAGGTAAAGCTAAGAAATATATTAGAATGACCTTATAAATTGGGGGTAAAGTGTCACGAATCATGATATAAACAGGACAATTAATAGGCTCATCACCATCTCTCTCCTAATTTGAACTTTTTTACCTAGGAAGGGATTTTAGACTCACATATTGTCATATATTCCTTTCATTCCCCACTTCCCAGCCAACTTTTTAACATCCCAAAACCTTTATCCTTGGCCTCTTATTCCCTAGCTATTTACATGCCCATGGAATTTTGCTTCCCTGTGCACTCAATGTTAAACATACCAAAATATTGATTCCTTTCCTCATGCTTCCTAGTTGTTTGTCGACCCACAAATTTCACTTCCCCGTGCACTTAGCATTGATAACCCCTGATTTTCACTCCCTCTAATAATTGCATACTTCTAGCAAGCGTTTCCTTAAACCCTCACCTTTTGGCATATGCTTTCATAAAAATTGAGTATTTGAACAAAGGACTTCGCCCACCATGACAACTAACTAGAAATACCATTAATGGGGCCCAAATTTTGATGTAAATGATGATAAACTTTGGTCCCTGCTTAGCCTTCAACCTCTATATAAGCCATACAAAAACATTAATTTGGATCATCTTTTGGGATCACCTCAATAAATAAAAAATTGCATAGTAAAGCACTTGTGTTCACCTGTTGGGTTTGAGGATGGAAAACCCTAAGGTTCTAGAGATCATTGGATAAAACCACATTAGTTCCTTGGAGTTATTGGGATGAAAATCCTTTATATTCTTGAGGAAAACTTTGCATGGAGATTGCATCTACACTTCAAGCTTAATATATTTCAATGTTAGGGTATTTTAACATTTTAGATATTGTTTTGAATGTATTTGTGATTATAAGCAACAAATCTTGTAATTATTGAATGAACTATTTGAAGAAAAATATTTTTTCCAATTAATTTATATGTGAAGATCTATTTATTTCATGTGGCCACTTCGGATATAAGTATTTTGCATGATTATTTTGGTTTATTTTAAAACTACACAATTTAAATGAATATTTTAGTTAGGTTCAATTATAATGGTATCAAAGCATTTGTCTTGGTAGTCAATCAAGTAAAACCAATTTGTTGAGTCTTTCTAATGAAAGAGAGATAATATATAAAAAGGGATTAAAATAAGTTACAATCACGATATGAAGATAAAAAGAGGATATGGAGAAGGGTAATGAAAAAGAGACAACTCTCCCGTAAGGACATGATCATACGATATCAAGGTATAGAGGGAGTGGTAGAATTATTGGTGCAAGGGTTGCTTTCTATATATAAAAAAATGAAAACACCACTAAAACATCTCTAGGAGAATGTAGTAAATCTGCAAATAAGTTATATATGGCTAAATTTGTGACAATACCATGAACCTATTTTTTTACAAAGAGATAGAGAAAGAAAAGTTCTTGATGACTTTATAGTGGGACAACAAATTTCTTAAGGAGTACCAAGGTCAATCTAAAACCCTAAAAATATAATACATTTTGATAGTTACATAGCCATGATTAATAAGTGAACTATTATGAGAAGAACCTCGATGGTAATTAAAACAATAGAAAGAAACTATTGCAACAAAAAGTAGGTAAGTTGAAAGCTTCCACCCTTGATGGTAGTAATAAAATATTTGTTAAGGCTTGGTTATAAAAACTATAAACTTATTTTATTCCCAATCCTATGGAGGAGTAATGTAGCAATCTAGATGATAAAGTTCCAAGAGCATTGTCTAAGTAGTAGACCATGATTACAATTGATAGTACCAATAATTTCATTCATTAATGCTTGGTAGTTAAGAGAGGAACAAAAGCTAATGATTTTTAAGATTCAATGGTGTTGTTGCTTATAGATTCACAATTCTATACATTACAATAATTTATATCTCAATATAATCATGGGAGATGATAAGTATGTGATCAATTATACATTATAGGTTTATGAGAGACTAACATGGTTTTGGGTCTACAATAAGTGCATTTTCTTGGTAATTTTTCTTAGAACTATCAATCCATGGAGTTCAAGTTTAGATATGAAGGGAAATATGTGACGCTTAGAGGACTTTTTAGTGGAGCACAATAGATTTTTACAACCAAAATAATGGAGAAGACTTTATGTAGTGGACAAATTGTATTGGTATCAAGTTGGTGATACCTACAAATTTAATTATGGGCAAGTGAGACACCTATCATATTACTTATACATAATATTATGGATAAGCATAGTATAGTGCCCAATTATTTTCCTCCAATTTTATCACTTGATAATGGATTCTAGTATATCATAGAGTTGGAACTAGGATTGAAGCCTATCATGACCACTCCTTACTATCACCAAAGAATGTACAAAAGAAGCTATTAAAAAAGGCCATAAAAGAATTCTTAGAAGTGGGCCAAATTGGGCCTATAATTCTAGCCCATTTACCACATGTATGATGTTTGTGAATAAAAAGTACGACACCATGTAGGTTAGTATTGATTATAGTGTGCAAAATAAGAAAACCATAAAAAATAGGTAACCCATTCCTATGATTGATGAGCTAATCAATAAGTTGCATGGATCTATTTTTAGAGATTGATATGAGACCATGTTACCATCAACTTGGGGAAGAGATGATAATGTGAACAAAACAATATTTTGATGTCATTTTGAATTTTTATTCATTTCTTTTGGTTTGACAAATGGTATTGTTGTTTTCCAATCATGATTGAATTGTGTATATAGTAATTAGTCATAAAAGTTTGTTTTAGTTTTCCTTAATGATTTTTTTTATAAAAGGTGACATAGTCATCGAATATTATATTAATAACAAACAAAGAGTTACATAGAAATGCTCTCCTTAAAAGATCAAAGTTGAGAGCAGAGAGCCAAAAAAAAATCCTAACAAAAGGTCAACCCCTAAAATTTATGCAGTTTTAAAAAAAAGGGAGACCACAAAACAAAAATAGTATGCCACCCAAGATATAAAAAGAAGAAAAATAACCCATCTACAAGAATATTCAACACATGGTCAAGTCATGGGTGAGCCAAGAGGAGATGGGATACCTGCATAAGAACTCATACCAGGTACATTAGTTGGTGAAGAGACTAAGATAGGTATTGTCTAGGATAGACAACTAAGACTTAAGAGTAAATGTATCCCAATGAATTTATCTAATAACCCATCCAAAACCTACTCACTAAGTTCAAATCAAATTTTATCCATATTCATCATCCCTTCTTCAAAATTGTTGCAAATTGAGTCTGACCTCATAATAGAAAAAAGCTTAGCATAAGAAGATTTCTATACCAAATCTTGAAGCTCCATAAAATGCCCAATTAGAGTAGTCCCACTCAAAATAGAGAAGGATATGAGTTCTTCAATCAAAAAATATTGAGAGAAAATATAAGGGTGAATATATGAATTTGTAATCTTCAACTCCATCCCCACATCATGCAAGATGCCCATACAATTGGAAAGAAATCAGGAGGCAATTTTAGTGAAGAGAGCATTTGAATTCTTTTCCAACCACTTCTTCCCTAGAATAGTATTAATGACCACCTTGGCATGATATTCAATAGACATGAAAACCTCACCTAGTTTCTCAGTGTCATAGGTCAATGGGTTTGAACCCTCACATGGATTGAGTGGTAGAAGAACCCTCCAAGTTCTCTTCATGGATGACATAATGAAGCAACATATAAGAAATAAAATTTAAAGATAAACATAAGAATAGAGGCAATGTGAATTTAATATGAAACACTGCAGATTGAAGTATTGATATAGCAAGCTAAAAGGATGTCATTATGACCAGGAATGGAAAAAACATGAGCGAGGTGACATCACTAATACAACGCAGAAGAATGAAGTACCAAGTATGAGGAGTCATATGTTCGAGTTAGAACACACCGTATAAAAAGACAAACAAAACATTAGTGAAATAAAGGTTAAGTTTAATCGTAATCCACAAATATCCATAACAACTGAGAGGATGGTAAGTTTCACATGAGCGACCAATCATCAAATGATAACATGGTCACTAGACACCATGAATTTTATGGAAAATACAATGAAAAATGTAGATGCCTAAAATTGTCCTAACCTAATTAAATAAATATTTATTATTTATTTAATTATTCACCCTTTTCTTCTAGTAATAAAATGAATGTTTTATTTATTCAATTAATTCACTAAGCCTTTTTTTATCCCAATTTAAATAAATATTCTATTTATTAAAATTCTTTTTTTTTTCCCGATTTAAATAGATATTTTATTTATTTAATTTATGTGGCCTTTTCCTTATTTAATAAAAGAAATTCTTCAATTTATTTAATTAATTCACCTATCTTTTTCCTCTTTCCATTATCCAACTGACAAGTGGCCCCCATTCCTAATCCATTTTCACTATCTCCTTTATTATATTATTTCTTCTACCTACTCTCTTTAATCTTAGCCGACCATCTTTATCTCACCTCTTAATCTTATTTATCTTTATCTTTATATTTCCATCTATTTATCTCCTTCCTTCATCTTTACCCACCCTTTTATCCAATTGGTCTCATTTACCTATGCGATCATGGCCATTCATTTATTCTTTTTTCCTCTTAATCTCAAACATCCATTTCTTAGAGGATCTCTATAAAAGGAGTATCTCCCTCTCATTTTACCATATCAAGTAATCAAGTATTTGGAGCATGCTTACATTCCATAAAAAATCATTCTAGCTTTTATCTTTGCATCATAGTTTTGCATCATCATGACCATATCCATTCTTTCATGAGATCTTGTGCAAGTGTAACACAAATTTGAGAGCAACCATGTCAAATACAAGATCATGGAGGATAGGAGAACAATGGGGACAAGCCTACTTTGTGTGTGAATGGTATAATCTTTGTTATTTTATTTTTATTTACATGCATTGTAGTTCTCTATTTATGTTGTGTTGAATTAGTTTATAGATCTAGGTTTTTGTGGTTGGAACTATAGGGTTTACAATTAGGGTTCAAATTCATCATAGACATTTTGGCATGCTCGGTGGGACTCTTGTCCCTTATTTCTAACATTTTTTCTTGAGTTTTTTCATTTCATTATTGGAATTTTTAGATTTGGTTTTGTTTTGGCTAATCATTGTCGGTACAAATAAAGTGGTGCATGTATTCCTTTCATTTGTAAAAGGCCTCATAAATCATTAACATTTGCCTTGAAGGAAGGGGTTATTATCACAACTTCTAACTTATGGTTTTGTAGGGATAATTTAGTGGCTTTTGTTTTTCATAACTTAGATCACATTTTGATTGGGTTCATTAAAAGGAACTCTTGTTTGAAGTGTCATGTGTGCTTGTATGCTTTATATTTAAAACACTAAGGTCTTTGTGAAAGTATCCTCTCCCCTCACCTTCATGGACCTTGGGTGTAAAATAAATCACTAAACATCTTTTTTTTTTCTTTTGTAGAGAGGCTACATTTGGAGAAGTGATTACTCCAAGGGGAACGACCCAAAGCAATTTTTCTTTCAAGCTGCTATATAAAAGGTAAAGGTGAAAACTGGAGCCTAACTTGGGGTGTATGTTGTTAGTATCAATTTGGGGGTGGTCTTAGAGCCACATAGGGTTGAATAAATCCTTAAGTGTGTTACTAGCAAGTGCAGGCACACAAGTCCCTCGAACAATGACTAGAAACTCTATTTTAGAGGCAAATCCTATTAATTGAGTTTTGTTGGTGTCATTCTCAATGAAAAGGTGTAATATCACACCTTAAATTTACTTACCATATGTCTCCCTTGAGATGAGATATAAATCCCTTGATTTTTATTAGCTCCATGTAGCTTTTCAGGGAGAGGGTGATTGGTTCATCCTTCCATTCCTAGAGGCCCCTAACTGTCATCTTTCGCAAAGACAAGATTGCAAAGCACTCCTTTAGGTGTTGCAAATGTGATTCGAAGGAGATTCCAAGTGTGGGCCTAATTTTGTTTCCATTGGACATTGACCTTAGGCATAAGAAGTGTTTGGTGTGTCTTCTTTTGTAATAAGACCTGTGGAAATTTGGACTTTGAGAAGCCTGGGCCATACCCTTGTTATCATTAATCACATAATAACCATTATGTCTTCTTATTTGCAATATTTTCTTGCCACAATAATAATCAAATAATTAGATTTGGTCACACCCGATACCTAAAAAGAAAATTCAGACTTAGACAAATATTAGACAAAATAATTTTCACTATAAACACATCTTTGAGATATCTTGTTGCGTTTGTGGCACATTTTGTCTTGTCTTTGAGACATCATATCACATCTATGGCATATTCTATCACTTATTGTTGAGCCTTTGGACTCTACAAAAACACATGTTTGGCTCATATTGTTGTGTATTTGGACACTAAAACCACATATCTAGATTATGAAATCATATATGTGGTATCTTAAATCACGTCCCTAGTACCTTTTCGCACATCTGATTAAAGAAATTACTGACTGATTCCTTAGGATTCCCAGTCGATTAACTATTAGGTCACCATTGTTGCCTTTTTTATTTCCAGCCCCTTCAGACCTCAATTAAAAACAACAACCCTTCCAAAGTTATAAAGTTGCCTTGTTTTCCTTATTATCTTGTGTTAAAATTTGATATCACTCAATTTGTTAGGAAAGTGGTCTCAACCTTGCATTTACATAAGGTTACTATTTATAGTAAGTTTTTTTTTTTTAGCATGATTTGGTTCAAAATTTTCCCCAAAGCTTTGGATAGGCTAGATAATTATGTTGATAATTTTTTATTGCAAGATCATGTTTAGAGTTGAAGATATTAAAGTTTTTGTTTTCAAAAATTGCAAATGGATTTTTTAGAGTCAATTTTGTGGGCTTTAGAGGCTCTAAAATAGCCTAAAAGTGTTCATAAATAGTTTATCTAGTTATAGCTTGATATATCACGTTGCGATCTTTTGAGCACTTCAAACAGTTCGCCAATTGGACACCCAGTTCAAAAGTTATGGCCTCTGAAAGTTGGGTCTCCTAAATTAGGAAATATAAAAATGTGTTGGACACATAAATGAGTTGTAAAAGGGAGTGACATGTGTTGTTGTGTGTTTTGACATGTCATAGGGAATATAGGATTGGAGATAAGATGGGTTCCACTCTATTGGGTGGTTTTAGCCCATGGTTTTTAAATACTTTTGATGATTTTATGTATTATATCTCCTACATATGAGGTGTGTGAGAAGGAGGTTGTGTGAAAGAGTCTTATAGCTATTGAGTTACCTCTGAATCTCTAGTTGGCGATACTCATGAAAATATTTCTTTGCAAGTATATTCTAATATGTTATTGATTTCTAGATAATATATCGGTAAGCTTTTGGAGTGTGGAGTTTTTCTCTCAAAAGGGTTTTCCCCACATAAATCACTGTGTTTTTGGTATGCATGCTATTTATGTTTATTTTCATTAAGTTTTTGTAACTGTTGTAATGGTCTGTAAAAGTTTTTACATCACAATCCTCTCAAGGTTAGTGTAGGGAGTTGTTCTGCTACTTAACTTCCTTACAAGATGGTCTCTTGCTTAAATTTATCATCATCGTGTAGGATACCATTATAATCTCTTGAGTCAAGATAACTTACCTTGGAATTTTTCATCCCCTTGGAAGTCATATATTGCTTAAGCTATTGATTCATGGCTATCTATAATAGCCCTAATTCTATCATCATTTGGAACCTTATTCTAAGACCTCTACAAGGCAAACTCTTGACTTTTTAATATCCTAGTCATTGTCATATCTTAGCTCCATCATTACACTTTGTCATATTTCCATTAATCCAAGTCAAACCTTTTCCCTTGTATGGTTGAAACAAGATCCCAAATACTTAGAAGAGATGTCCAAGAAGCTCAAATATCTCAAAACATGGAATACTATGATGAGGATAATTTTTTCAATACCTTTTGAAAACTAATTTTCCCTTAACCTCAACAAAAATTAAAGATCACATGTCCAACTCAAAATTCAATGAGTTGCTTGAGGTAGTTTTAGACAAGGACCTCCAACTTTATTTTCTAATGTTTGCTCAAGATGGTGTTAATTTACATCCCTATTTTGATGTGTCTCAACTTGTAGAGGACAACCAAAATGGTGCTAGGGCTAGTGGAAATGGATTTGGAGCTATCCTCGTACATGAGTCACCTTGATACCTTTTGCAAAAACTAGATGTTCATATCCAAATGAATATCCAACAAAATTATGTTGGGAAAATGGTGTCTCAACCTTTCATTTACATGAGGTTACTATTTATAGTAAGTTTTCATTTGAGCAATAAATGATGCAAAATTATCTTTGAAGCTTCTAGTTGGCTAGATAAGGATTTCAGTAAAGTTACGTCGCAAGATCACATATAGATTTGAAGATATTAAATTTTTCGCTTTGGAGAGGTCCAATGAAAGGTTTAAATTTGATTTTAAGGACTTCATAGGCCCCTAAATGTCTTGAAAAGTGGGTGTAAGAAGCTATTCCACTAATGAGGTAATAGAGCACTTTGCGAGCTTTCTGGTGCTTCAAACGGTTCGTCAATAGGACACACAGTTCTCAAGTTATGGCCTTCGGAAGTTTGTATTCCTGAAACAAGAAATATAAAATACATCAGACACGTAAATGAGTTGTAAAAAATAGAGGGACATGTCATAGGGCATCTAGAAGGGAGATAAGGTCGGCTACACCTTATTGGGTGGTTTTAGCCCATGGTTTTGTAATACCGCTTGACGATTTCTTGTATTGTATCTCCTATATATGAGGTGTGTGAGATAGAGGTTGTGTGCGAGAGTCTTATGGCTATTGAGTTACCTCTAAATCTTTGATTAATGGTACTCCTGGGAAGAGCTTGCTCTGCAAGTATATTGCAATATGTTTTTATTGCTGAATAATATATTGGGCGGCTTTTGGAGTGTGGAGTTTTTCTCCCAAAAGGGTTTTCCCCATGTAAATCACTGTGTTATGGTTTGAATGTTATTATATGTATTTTTGTTTTCTGTAACTGTTGTGACGATTTGTAAAAAAAATTGCATTACCCTCCTCTCAAGGTTAGTGTAGGAAGTTGTTTTGCTACTTAACTTCCTTACAAGTGGTATCAGAGCATGATCACCTTTGGTTTCAGTTGTGGGTTGTTGGATTTTTTGAACTAATCTTGATTTGAGTGGGAGCTTGTGCAAAAGACACTTTTTGATTTTGTTGCAAGAAATTTTAGATGGCAAGTTCATCGGGGAAAATAGAGGTGGAGAAATTTAATGGAACAAATTTTGAGATGTGGAAGCTGAAGATGGACGATCTGCTAATAGATTGAGATCTATGAGATGTTGTTGATGTGAATGTCCAAAGGCCCTCAAATCCTAGCATGGTAGCTCAATATGATGTTATGGACCAAAAAACCAAGGGTCTAATCAAACTGTGCCTAGCATACTCTGTTCTAATCAATGTCCATGAAGAAAACACTGCGATGAAGCTATGAACTAAGCTTGGTGAAATGTATCAAGCAAAATCTTTATTAAATCAGATTTTCTTGAGGAAGAAATTGTATTCCTTGAAGATGGAAGGGGGTGGATGAATTGCAGACCACCTGGAGGCATTCAATATGTTGGTGGCTTAATTATTATCTGTCAGTGTTAAGGTGGATGAAGAGGAGAAATGCCAGATCTTTCTTTTTTCTTTGCATGATTCATGGGATTCTCTTGTTATGGCTATTGGTAGTACTTCTGTTATTTTGAAGTCTAAAGATGTGGTGAGTTCCCTACTTGGTGAAGAGATGTGGAGCAAGGTATCGTTTAGTTCAAAGGAAGTCCTAACTGCTTGTGGAAGACCTAAGGAGAAAGGCAAGAAGAATGAGAAGCGTGATAAGTCCAAATCGAGAGGGAGATCGAAATCTCCTGGAAAGCCCAAAGTCATTTACTGGAATTGTTGTAAACTAGGTCACATCCGTAAGGATTGCAAAGAAGAAAAGAAAAAGAAAAAGAAGAAGATTGATTCTAATTCCGAGTATGAGAAGGAAGATGGTGATGCATTTATCATAGCTTTGGTGACTCATGCTAGGTAATGATGCCTGGTTAATTGACTTAGGTGCATCTTTTCATATGACTACCAATAGAGATTGTTTTCTACAATATAAAGAATTTAATGAAGGTAAGGTGTACTTGGGTGATGATTCACATTTAGACATTGTTGGTCGAGGTAAAGGTAGAATCAGGTTTTCTGATGGTAGAATAAAAAGGATTAATGGTGTGTTGCATATCCCTAGATTAAAATAAAAGTTGTTATTTGTGAGCAAACTGATAGATGCAGGTGTGCGGGTAGTATTTTCTAAAGTAGGATGTAAGATGATAAAAGGTGCTATGGTAATTGCTAGAGGTGTCAAGTTCAACACTTTGTATAAGCTAGATACATACACTGTTGAGTGTAATAACACTTTTTTAAAAAGTAAATTTGTGGAAAATTTGAGGGTTCAACCTTCAGCAGATGGAAATGGTGTTTGGGTACCTAAGGGTTCTCTTTCTTCTGAAGCAAAGTTACCTGTAGAGAGGACTATGCTATGGCACCAGAGGCTTGGCCACATTGGAGAAAAGGGTCTAAGAACCTTGAAAAATAAAAACCTTGTTGAAGGTTTGAATGATTGTAATCTTGACTTTGATTTCTGTGAGCATTACATTTATGGAAAACAAAACCACATTCAGTTTTACTCGAGTTCTCATAAAACTTGTGGTGTTTTGGATCTTATTCATTCTGATGTGTTTGGTCTTGTAGATGTTCCTTCGATTGGAAAATCCACATATTATGTTTTATTTACTGATGATTTTAGTAGAAGGACAGGGGTATATTTTCTAAAGAGTAAATTTGAGGTTTTCAATCGATTTAAAGAATTTAAAGCAATGGCTGAGTTGCAGACTGGAAAGAAAATTAAATGTTTGAGGACTAATAATGGTGGTGAATTTTTCTCTAATGATTTTGATAGATTCTATAGAGATTGTGGCATTAACAGATAGAAGACAACTCTGTATTCTCCACAATAGAATGGAGTTGCAGAAAGAATCAATAGGACATTGATGGAGAAGGCTAGGAGTATGCTAAGTGGTGCTAGTCTAGAACAAAAGTTTTGGGTTGAAGTTGCTACCACTGCTTACTACCTGATTAACAGGTCTCCTACATCAACTCTTGTTGATAAAATGCCTATGGAAGCATGGTTGGGTCACAAGCCTTCATTGAGAAATCTTAGAGTTTTTGGCTATGAGGCATATGCACATGTGCCAAAGGAGAAGCAGACAAAGTAAGAGAACAAGGTTGTGAAATGTATCTTTATCGAGTACAATTATGGTGTGAAAGGATACAAGGTTTGGGACCCTATTGCAAAAAAGGTAATTCATAGTAGAAGTGTTATTTTTTAGAGAAATTAAGTCTCCTTCTGTTACATTGCAACCAGAACAAACTAAGGAAGATGTGATTCAATTTCCTTCTACACCTAAAAGATTTGAATCGAGACCCCTAGATAGGCAAGAAGTTGAGGAGAGCTCGTCTATCTCTGAATCTTTAGAAGAGGAGGAAGAACATCCAACTCAACTTGTTTGAAGGTCTACAAGATGTAGACAACCATCTGAAAGGTATTCACCTGATGAGTTGGAGATGTATTTTTCTTTGAATACTAATGTGGATGAACCAAAATCTGTAGAAGAGGCATTAGGTATGGATGACGCAGAGTCTTGGAAGATTGCTATGGAAGAAGAAATGGCAACTTTGAGAAAGAACGATACATGAGATCTTGTACCATTGCTTGAAGGACGAAAGCCTATTGATTGCAAAAGGCTACTCTCAGGTTGAGGGTGTTGATTATGGTGAGATACTTTCTCTTTTCGCGAAATTGACATCCATTAGATTTTTGCTTTCTATTGTTGATGCTTATGATTTAGAGGTTGAACAAATGGATGTGAAAACTACTTTCCTTCATGGTGATTTGGATGAGGATATTTATATGACACAACCAGAGCACTTAGGTGATTTGGATGAGGATATTTATATGACACAACCAGAGCACTATGTGGTGAAAGGTAAAAGTAATTTGGTCTGTAAATTAAAGAAATCTTTGTATGGCCTCAAGTAGAGTCTTAGGATGTGGTACCAAAAATTTGATACATATGTGTTGAGTTTGGGATTTGAGCGTTCTAAATCAGATCATTGTGTTTATTATAAATCTGATGGTGATCATTTGTTGTACATTTCATTATATGTTAATGATATGTTATTCATTGGTAAAGGGAAAGGCATGATTTCAAAATTTAAGTCTCAGCTCACTGCTAAATTTGAAATGAGAGATCTTGGTGCAGCGAAACACATTCTTGGGATGGAAATTAAAAGAGATAGAGTGAACAGAAAGCTATGGCTAGGCCAGACTAGGTATGCGAATTTAGTGTTACAGAGGTTCAACATGCAAGATTGTAGACCATTGTGTGTTCCTTTTACAATTGGAATGAAATTATATGTTGTAGATTATCCTACATCCCTATCGAAGATGAAAGACATGAACAGAGTACCTTACCAAAGTGCAGTTGGAAGTATGATGTACTCTACGGTCTGTACTAGACTAGACATTGCCCAAGCAATGGGAGTTCTGTCCAGATATATTTCTAATCCTAGTAGAGTTAATTGGGATGCAGTCAAAAGAATCTTGAGATATTTGAAGGGTACCTCAGATTATTCTTTGTGTTATCATGGCAATTTGGTTGGAGATGATATTTCCCTTAATATTCATGGTTATGTGGATTTAGACTGGGTAGGTGATATTGATAGTAGAAGATCCACCAGTGCTTATGTGTTTACTTTATTTGGTAGTGCAATTAGCTTGATGAGTAAACGATATGTTGTGGTTTCTTTGTCCACTACTGAAGCAGAGTATATGGAAGATACTCATGCTTATAAAGAAGCCATTTGGCTTAGGAGACCATGTTTAGACATTGGAATAAAACAAGGAGTCATAACAATTAATTGTGACAGTCAGAGTGTGATCTTCGTAGCTAAGAATTCATCATTTCATGCCTGGACCAAGCACATCAATGTTCAATATCATTTTGTCAGAGATATGGTCGAAGATGGCAGGGTGAAGCTAGTTAAGGTAGAAACTTTGATGAATGTTGCAAATTATTTAACTAAGGCCATGAGCACATAGAAGTTCAGATGGTGTTCGGAGTTTATGGGCCTTATGGCCCCTAGCAATTGATTCATTATGTTGATACTCCCTTAGCTCTTGCAAGGTGTTCGACAAGTGGGAGATTTGTTGGGAAAATGGTGTCTCAACCTTGCATTTACATGAGGTTACTATTTATAGTAAGTTTAACTTTTATTTTGAGGATATTAGAGGCCTTGTAACATCCTGAAAAGTGGGTGTGAGTGGCATAGCCACTTACGAGGTAATAGAGAACTTCGCGAGCTTTCTGACGCTTCAAATGGTTCGTCAATAGGACCACATGGTTCTCAAGTTATGGCCTCCGAAAGTTTGTACTCCTGAAATAGGAAATATAAAATACATCAAACACATAAATGAGCTATTAAAAAGGGAGGGACACATCATAGGGAATCTAGAAGGGAGATAAGGTCGGCTACACCTTATTGGGTGGTTTTAGCCCATGGTTTTGTAATACCACTTGATGGTTTCTTGTATTGTATCTCCTTTATATGAGGTGTGTGAGATAGAGGTTGTGTGTAAGAGTCTTATGGCTATTGAGTTACTTCTAAATCTCTGATTAGTGGTACTCCTATGAAGATCTTGCTTTGCAAGTATATTGTAATCTATTTTGATTGCTGAATAATATATTGGGCCACTTTTAGAGTGTGGGTTTTTTCTCTCGAAAGGGTTTTCCCCATGTAAATCAGTATATTATGGTTTGAATGTTATTATATCTATTTCTGTTTTCTATAACTGTTGTGATGACCTGTAAAAGTTTTTTCATTACCCTCCTCTCAAGGTTAGTGTAGGAAGTTGTTCCACTACTTAACTTCCTTACAAATTATAGCCAACAAAACCATGAGCAATCTCATACCAATAATTTTCAAGGCCAAAGAAATACTAATGCCCAACACCAAGATCATAGCCAAGGTCAACATCAAGATCTCAATCAAGGTCATAATCTTGGTCATGATTCCACTAGAAAATGTTGTGTTTCATTTGATGATAACAACCAAGGTCATGCTTTCAATACCAATAATACTCATGGTCATGATGCTCACACCCATTCAAGGCTTTATAATCAATACAAAAGTTATATCCCAGGTGGTCAAGACAACAACTGCATTCCTCCTCCACCACCTCTTGAAGATTTTCATATCTACATTCCTCCACTTGGTACTCAATATCATGCTTATGTTCCTCCTCCTAGTGGTCATTATGATAATTTCATTCCCCTTGCTTCTCCACTAGGTGGCTAAGGCATAGGGATAAATCAAAGGAATATGGAACCACCTAACGACGATTTGCAACAACAAGTAAAGGAATTACAACAACAAATGGCTAGTATGCGTACTCCTATCAAGAACTACATGCTTTAGGATATTCATCCTTATCCCTTCGATAGGACTATACCCATAGTACCATTTTCCTCTAATTTTGATGTGCCTAAATTTGACAAGTACAAGGGAAAAGTTGATCCTAAGGAACATATTAGATAATTATTCAATGCTTGTATATATATTGCTCATGATTATTTTTACCTAATGTGAACTCTTCCCTCATTATTCAGGGGGACAAGCTATGGAATGGTTTTCACACTTACCTCCTGGGATTGTTTCTTGGGGTGAATTGGCTAAGAAATACATTCAAAACTTCTCCTATAACATTGAGTATGAGGTCTTAATGACAACTTTATGCACCACCAAACAATGTATTAGAGATTCTTTTGCATCATTCTTACAAAGATGGAGAATTTTGGCTAGTGGTTTCCCTTGTCATGTTCCACAAAAATAAATGGTTGAGATGTTCACACATAACCCAAATCAGGAAATTGTATATGAGCTTCGCAAATTATGTTTAACCTTCAAGCATTTGTTGAAAAAGGTTTGTCTTTTGAAAAAGTCTTTCTTGAACAAGGTATTATCAAAATTTTCAAAGAAAATAAAGTTGATTCTAATTCAAATGAAAAACTTCATTTTTAGAATGAGAACAAGAATATTGTTAATGATAGATTTGTAGACACAAACATGGCAAAGCCTTTTGTAAGTTTCCTTGGTTAATTAAGCAATAAAAAATACACACCTTTGGGAGAACCAATTGACTTAGAATTACAAAAGCTAGTTGCTAATAATATCATTACTTTACCTTAAAATCATCCTTTTGAACCAATGATCAAGCCTTCATTATGGAATGACAATGAATATTGTGAATACCATCGAAACAAAGGACACAATACTAGAAATTGTCATAAGCTTAAAAACCTCATTGAATACCTCAGTAAGAGTGGTACAATTGAAGTTGAGAGTCATTCATCCAATGAAGAACATGTGGTGTTCAAGGATCCCTTTCCTAAATATGATAAAGGAAAAGTTATCAAGACTACTCATAATGCCAATGCCAATTATGCATTTGTCTCTTATGAGTGTACGTTTAACCACATTTCTGAGATGGGCCATCACATTTATAGCATAACTATCAAAGACAAAATCCCTGAATCCAATATAACAACCCGTCAAGGGTAAAGTGACCTTGCAAGGTACTGTGTCCAAATCTACTTCCTCGTCCAATCAATATGACCTTGTTGAGCAACTTGGAAAAACACCTACCCATATATCCATCCTTGATCTTTTACACATATCCCCTTCACATAAGGCTACCCTAGAAAAAACTTTACGAGAATATTTTGTACCTACCAACCTAAATATGGATAAGTTTCAAGCCATGACGGGACACTTATCTTCACCTCATCAACTTATCTTTTCTGAACAAGATGATAAATATAAGAGCCTCTGATGATGAAGAATGCCCATCCAAAGGAATAGTCACCTTACACTTCAAATTTGGCCAATAGTACAAGATGTGGTTTGCCAAGTCTTAGACCTTGATCTCACTTATAATATTTCCTTGGGTTGTCCTTGGATCCATGCTATGTGAGAAATTCCTTCTACATACCATCAATGCATTCAGCTCCCACATAATGGCATGGAAATTACCATTCCCTCTAATCCAGATCCATTCCTGTCTTGCAATAGATTTCATCCTGAACCAAAGGCAACAATACCTATCAATTTGGAAGCTAGTTCATCTTCATCCTATATTGATCCTGCATCACTAAAAGATTCTACTTCCAAGTAACTTGAGATCAAGGCTAATGTCATGGACAAATAAATGGGAGAATAGTTTGCAACAATCCATGTATCTTAGGAAACTTATGGACTCCCCTAAGACTTATGGAGGATTTCAATATTCAAAACTTGTGACAATAGTCATTATTAAATGGGATCCCACAACCTTTACTATATGAGGTGAAATGGAAGATGAAGACCTTTTTAAAATGCTATTTAAGGACCTAGAGGAACAATCAGATCAAGATAATATCTGAATACCTCTTGGAAACTATGGTAAAGGTTTTAAGTTCTTATAGAAAATGGTATATGATGGTAAAGGTCCTCTTGGCTTGTAGAAACAAGGAATCATGGGACCTCTTCAAATTGAATTAGTACCTATGAAACAAAGGACCAAAGGGCTAGGATATGCACCTTTGAGGTTACGTGGTCCTAAGGCTAAAATTCAAGCAGTATTACTGTAGACACCTAAAATTGTCCTAGCTTAATTAAATAAATATTTTATTTATTTAATTATTTTATCCTATGTCTCCTATTAATTAAATAAATTTTGATTTATTTAATTAATTCATTTAGCCTCTTTTATCCCTTTCCTCATTTAAATAAATATTTTTATTCGTTTAAATTATCTTTCCCTAAATTAAATAAATATTTTATTTATTTAATTGGTCCCACTTCCTCTATTAATTAAACAAATCTTTATTTATTTAATTAATTCATTAGCTTTTCTCTTCATGATACATGCCATTTATCTTTTAATTTTCCTTTACCTACCCTCTTCATATTTTATTATTTCTTTTACCTACCCTTTAATCCTAGCCGACCATTTATTTCTTTCATCTCTTAATCCTATCCCTCCATTTTCTAGAGTGTCTTCTATATAAGAGGATACTCTCAATCTTTCACAACCTTAGCTAACACTTTTATGCAATCAAGCTTTCTTGTGATCAAACGACTTCACAACCATGATCCATTCTTTGTTGAGATCTTGTGCACATACAAAATCTAAGAGCAAATATATCAAACAAGATCAATGAAGATAGGAGACAATGGAGATCAAACCCTACTTGGCATGTGAATGGTATTATTGTTCAATTTGTTGATTTTCATGTTCTTAGGTATCTTCATTAGTGTATGGTGAAGGTTTTATTGTAGAACTAGGATTGTTTGTGGTTGGATCTTTGTGGTTTTACAATAGTTTGTCATCATCATTTTTCACCTCACAAAATTACAAATAGGTCCATTGAGTTCATGAGATTCCAATGAATGGGAATGGGGCTCAGATAAGTCCTCCAATGACTATGATCTTGAGGAAACTTTTAGAGATCCTGGTGAACCTACTTTTGAAGAACAACTTAAATTTGGACATACATCAGTCATGCCAAGAATGCATGAGAATGATTCAACACCCCAAGATACACATGATAGTGGCAAGACATGGATACAAACCTTTTATGATTCTGAACCATCTATGTCCCAAGGCTCAAGGTGTAAAACACAAAAAGTGAGAACTCTCGTTGCTGAGTGTCCTTCTAGTAGTGTCGATCAAACTACCTCCATAATCAAAATTGACGAGGAGAATACCAATGATGACCATAATTACATCATTGACATACATGAATACTTGTGCATTTTTACCTCACCACTTCTGACTTTGACCAAATTGATGGGCTTCCACTTGTTCACCCTCAACTCATAGATTGGGACCAACAAGGTCCTCCACAACTCGATACATTCCAAAACGACTAGGCTATTATTTATTACCTTGGAATTCGAGATGATCTTCCTATTGGGGACCATAGAGTAGGATTTGTAATTGAAATAGATAGTGCAACATACTTTGTGGAGGGTGCCAAACCTTTCGGTCGTAAAAATATAAAAATAAATAATAAAAGGTTTTCTAGTGATGAAAAGTAAAAAGAAAGGACGTATCCAATGGTGAAAACCTCTTTGAGGAACCATTAGATGGAAGGCTTGACACTCTCCCCATGGCATCATATCACAAGAGATCACCTGTGTTGATAGAAGAGATAATAGAAAATAATGTTGGGAGTAAAGAGGATCAACATAATATCTATCTCACAACATCATCGATAGAACAAGGGTGTCCAAACATTGTTAATTTTTTTTAAGAAATGGTAGATGAACTTTGTATGGTAATATGTTGATATACCTATTTTAGATCCTGATCTTGTCATGCATCATCTAACAGTAGCACTAGGCACAAAGCCAGTAAAACAAAAGTTGAGAAAAATGAATCCACAAGTCACACTTTTAATCAAAGTTGAGTTTGAGAAATTACTAGATGTTGGCTTCATAGACCAATAGATTACCCAAAATGAATTTCAAACCGTGTACCTTTATCAAAATAAGATTGCCACATCATGATATGTACATGATGAATAATAGATACTGAGAGGGGGGGGGGGGGGGTGTGAATCAGTATGGACAAAAACTTCTTCAAACAACTTAAACTGCAAAGACTACACTAACTCGTAAACAACATCACCGATCTAAATTAGGGCACTACCGGTAAAACACAGTGAGACTATGAAAGACATAAACCGGTAAAACTTAGATCTTCACAAAACCTAATGTTTCATTTCCACTTCACCCATATGCTATGCTTAAGCAAGTAATACATTAGAAATATAGTGACCATTGGGTCAACATTCTTTACCACTTAACAGAAAACACTAATCATCACATGAAAAAGCATCACACACAACACACTGATTTTTTCACGTGGAAACCCAACTGGGAAAAACCACGGTGGGGATGAATACCCACAAGTTGTTCTTGAACTCTTCTGAAGTTCGCTCTGTTAGGAGCCTAGTCCGGTTAAGGACTTTACAACAGATTCTGCTAGGAACCGATCCTGCTAGGGATCACCCGATTAAGGGATGGCTAAATACCCGGTTAAAGGTTAGAACCCTTTTAAAGGTTACCTCACAAGAGGATTTGAAGAAATCAATGATTTTGAGTCACCCTGTTAAAGGATTTACAGAAAGCCTGTTAAAGCTACTCGGTTAAGGGATTTTCCAACTGCTGAAATGGTTAGAAGTCAATAGGTAATACACTGATCTGATAACAACACTTAATGTCAAGGCAGATCCACTTTAGTTCCTTTACTTCTGCAATCACACTCTGCAGGTATCTACTCACTTCTCTGGTCTGGCAAGAATCAAGTATCTCTTCACTTGGATACACACACAACATTTGCCAACAACTTCACAATGTAAATCATCATCGACCTTATAGACAACAAATAGGTCGATAGCATAAACCCTAAACCCTAAGCATCTAGGTTATCAAATACAATCAGTCCAATCCTGACCGTTTAATCACATTACATAGGATAAAACAATCTTGAACAAGTCTCAAGACATTCTGCATCGTCTGTACTTCACCACTTCTGGAAGTTGATAACCCATCACGTGCTCTCCACCGTTTACTATGATTTTGCACATTCCCGAGGTGGATAGAATCAATCCTCATGCAAGATCCTCAAGGAAATCCTTCATGCGCACAAGGCTGACATGTCAACATGATCTAATCTTCATTTCAATGCTAACTCATCATAGGATGTCATTGGTCGAATCACAGACTTGAAATGCATCAACCGAAAACCCTGAAACTAAGACTACCAACCGGTAGTCATATCAAATAAAACCCCGATACAAACTTTGCATATACCGGTTCACATCATCATGCCAGTTCACCTTTTTGCATATCATACCGGTTCTCTTTCCAGTTTGCTTTCTTCAATATACCAGTTCATACTTCAACATATTGACATTATGATAACATACAATATCATCATGTCATCAAACTCTGCACATATGCCAACAGTCTCCCCCTTTGGCATTGATGGCAATATACAAAGATATCTCTCCACTTCACATCTTCTCCCCATATTATGTCTTCAAAATTGCAGATATCTTCTCTGCTTCACATCTTCTCCCCCTTTGATAACAATGCCAAAGTGGAGGCACAAACATCCATGTTCCACTATGTTGCTTCCCCTAAGGAGTAGCATCCTTCAACACACCAATCCTAAAAAGTTTTGACAGTGCAATACCTGACTGATGTGGAGCACATACCTTTAGTTCACCTCTTAAAGGGGTAGCACCCCTAATTCACCTCTTAGATAGATAAATGTAGCCTTTGGTAGAGGCTTGGTGAATATATCTACTAATTGCTCCTTACTGGAAACATGTTCCAATACAACCTCTTTGTTCTGAACTTTCTCCCTCAAGAAATGATACTTGAGCTTGAAGTGCTTGGTTCTAGCATGTAATACCGGATTCTTGGAAATATTAATTACACTTGTGTTGTCACAAAATATATGCACCAGTTCAGATACAGGGACTTTGAAACCACTTAATACATGCTTCATCCAAATTGTCTGAGTGCAGTTCATAAATGCTACTACATATTCTGCTTTTGTTGTAGACTGAGAGATACAACTCTGCTTCTTACTCATCCATGAGACTAGTCTACCACCGAGAAAGAATGCACCACCGGTTGTGCTCTTTTGGTCATCCACATTACCAGCCTAATCGGCATTGGTAAACACTTTGAGATTGAAATATTTACTGTATGGATACCACAATCCATAATCTATAGTTCCCTTCAGATATCTCAGAATCCACTTGACTACTACCAAGTGGGATTCTCTTGGACTTTTTTGAAAACGTGCAACAATGCTCACTGCATGTGCTATGTCCAGTCTGCTGTGTACTACATAGTGCAACTTACCAATCATTGACCGATAATATTTCTCATTCACCAATGCTGAGTCATCTTCTTTTGACAATTTACAACCAGTCATCATCAGTGTACAAACCGGTTTGCTATCTTCCATGCCAAAGGTCTTCAACACCTCTTTGACGTACTTGGACTGAGTGATAAAAATTCCATCTTTCATTTGTTGAATCTGTAGTCCAATGAAGAACTTAATCTCTCCAATTAGTGACATCTCAAATTCCTTCTTCATCTCATTTGCAAATGCATGACTCATCTTGTCATCTCCACCAAAAATTATTTCATCAACAAACACTTCACAGATTAGAATCTGATCTCCTTCCGACGTCAGATAGATATTGCTATCTTCACTTGTTCTTTCAAATCCAATCTTCACAAGATGGGAGTTTAAACGTTCATACCATGCTCTAGGTGCTTGCTTCAATCCATACAAGGATTTATGTAGCCTACACACCATATCATTGTCTTCTGATAGTGCAAACCCATCTGGTTGCTCTATATACACTTCCTCTTCAAGTATTCCATTCAGAAATACAGATTTTACATCCATCTGATACACTTTGAATCCCTTGAAGGCTGCATATGCAAGTAGCATTCGAACTCCTTCCAATCTAGCTACTGGAGCAAATGTTTCTCCATAGTCTTCTCCTTCCTCTTGAGAATATCCCTTACATACCAATCTTGCTTTGTTTCTTACCACCGTGCCATCTTGATTCAGCTTGTTTCTAAAAACCCATTTGGTGCCAATAACATTTTTGTGCTCCAGTCTGGGTACCAAAGACCATGTACCATTCTTTTCTATCTGGTCAAGTTCCTCTTCCATAGCCTTAATCCATTCTTCATCTTTGTGTACCTCTTTAAATATTTTGGGCTCAAATCAGAGATCATGCAAGAACTTTCTTAGACCTTTTTTCTTGTAAGAATCCTTGCATCCTTATCTCCTATGATCTACTTTGGATCATGATGCAACTTTACATACCTAGGAATGATCTTGGCTGATTCCTCTTGCTTTTCCTCTTCATCCTCATCTTCATCTTCATCTGCATCAGCAGCTATTGGTTGAGAAGCATTATTACTTGTACTTGGTTGTTTTGCAACCGGTTCCTAGAAGGTTACAACTGGTTCATCTACCGCTTACTCACTGCCGGTTTCCTCAGGTTTCTCAAAGGTTTCATCAACTCTGACATTGATGCTTTCAACAATTCTCTGATTCCTATTGTTAAAACACTTGATAGCTTTGCTCTTGGTGGAATACCCTAGGAATATTCCCTCATCACATTTTGTATCAAACTTGCTCCGGTGTTCACTCCTCTTGATATAACACTTGCTACCAAACAATCTAAAGTAGCTTAACACTAGAGTTTTACCAGTCCAATACTCATAAGGAGTTTTATTCTTACCTTTCTTGATGAGTACCCGGTTCATAGTGTAGACTGCAGTGCTCACCGCTTCTCTCCAAAAAGTGCGAGCAACCTTCCCTTGAATCAACATTGTTCTGGCTGCTTCAACTACAGTCTAGTTGTTCCTTTCTACTAGGCCATTCTGCTGTGGAGTCCGAGGGGTAGATAGTTGCATCTTGATACCATTCTCTTCATAGTACTTATTGAATTCTCCATAGGTGAACTCACCTCCTTGATCGATTCTAGGGCATTTGATCCTTTTACCGCTTTTCTTTTCAACTAGTGCTATGAAGGCTTTGAACTTTCCAAAAGCTTCAGACTTGTCTTTCAAGAATATGACCCACATCATTCTTGAGCAATCATGAGTAAGAATCATAAAGTACCTATCTCCCCGAACACTCCTAGTTTTCATAGGACCACACAAATTAGTATGCACAATATCAAGTAAATTATCTGCTGTGAAAGATTTACCTTTGAAGGTCAAGGAAGACATTTTCCCCAGTTGACATTCTCTGCACAAAGGATTCTCTAGTTTGTTCAACACAGACAATCCTCTAACTGCCTTGATCTTGCTGGCCTTCACAATGTTATCAAAATTAACATGGCAAAGTCTCCTATGCCATATCCAACTGTCATCAAACTTAGCCATTAGACATTGATTGATATTTGTATTTAGCTGAAATAGGTTACCTTTGGTCTGCATACCGATGGCCATCAGTTCACCATTCTTTCCTTTGATTTTGCATACTCCATCTTTAAATTCCAGAGTGAGCCCTTTATCATTCAGGTGAGCAACACTCAAAAGGTTATGCCTGAGACCTTCTACCCAATACACATTATCAACACCACTTTTTCCATTTAAAGAGATGGACCCTTTTCCTTTTACCATACAAGGTGCATCATTACCAAATCGGACTACACCTCCATCATACTCTTCCAGAGACAGAAACTTTCTCCGGTCACCAGTCATGTGGTGAGAATAACCACTGTCAATAATCCACTTATTAGAATTATCAAAGTGGGAGACAAGAGCCTTCTTGTCTGACACATCTTCCTTAACAGCTACAAACATTATGTCTTCACTTTCTTCATCTTCTGATTCATCATCAGTGACACCTTCATCAACTGCATCAACTGCAACAAGACAGTTTCTCCTATTTCCTCCTTTGAACTTTTTGAACTTCTTCGGTTTGTCCTTATTATCATTGTTAGGACAATTGACAACAATGTGTCCTATCCTATTGAAATAAAATCATTTCAAAGGGAGCTTACCTTTGTATTTTCTAGTTCCCTTGGGAAGTCTCTTGGCAAGAAGAGCTTCAAATTCCACCAGGATCTTCTCATCATCCATATCTCTACTTTGTCTAGGTTCACAACTGGTACTAGCTTTTTTTCCCTTTCTAGATAGTGCAGCAGATGCTTTAAAGGTTGAGTCAGTCTTCTGAACACTGCCATCATAACTATTTAGTTCATATATGGTCAACTTAGCAATGATAGAATCAAGGGACACCTTTGTCTTGTCAATAGATCTCAACTCCTGAATAACAGCAACCCTTATTGCATAGACCAATAATAAGGTTCTCCAAACTTTGCTAACAATGGTGGAATCATCCATTGTACCTCATGCACTCTTGATGTCTCCAACAACAATTTTAATCCTTATCCCATATTGTTGAATGGTATATCCTTCAACCATCCACATGTCTTCAAACTTCCCTCTAAGGCTTTCTTCCTTAGCTTGCTTCACATGCTTATCACCACCATAGATAGACTCTAGAGCATCCCATATATCTTTGGGATTGTCTTTTTCCTGAACATCTATAAACTCAACATAAGATAGACTGTTGATAAGAGCTTCCATGACTTGCCCGTTCTCCTGAATTTCTCTTCTTTGATCATCAGTGAGAGTACTGGTAGGGACAACATAAGTATTCTCAACATAGCTCCAGTGTTGAGCACCCATGCTTTTAATGTATATCTTCATTCTGTCCATCCATATCTTAAAGTTATCTCTGTTGAACTTAGGACCTTCCCTCTTCATCATTATAATAGGATCTTTTCTTCAAGTGGTTAAGCTTACAACACAAAGGACCTGGAGGACGCTCTGATACCAATTGATGAATAATGATGAATAATAGATATTGAGAGGGGGGGGGTGAATCAATATGGACAAAAACTTCTTCAAACAACTTAAACTGCAAAGACTGCACTAATTGGTAAACAACATCACCGATCTAAATTAGGGCACTACCAGTAAAACACAGTGAGACTGTGAAAGACATAATCTGGTAACACTTAGATCTTCACAAAACCTAATGTCTCATTTTCATTTCACCCATATGATATGCTTAAGCAAGTAATACATCAAAAATATAGTGACCATTGGGTCAACATGCTTTACCACTTAACAAAAAACACTAATCATCACATGAAAAAGCATCACACATGATGCACTGATTTTTTCATGTGGAAACCCAACTAGGAAAAACCACGGTGGGGATGAATACCCACAAGTTGTTCTTGAACTCTTCTGAAGTCCGCTCTGTTAGGAGCCTAGTTCGGTTAAGGACTTTACAACAGGTTCTGCTAGGAACCGATCTTGCTAGGGAACACCCGATTAAGGGATGGCTAAATACCCAGTTAAAGGTTAGAACCCTATTAAAGGTTACCTCATAAGAGGATTTGAAGAACTCAATGATTTTGAGTCACCCTGTTAAAGGATTTACAGAAATCCTGTTAAAGCTACCCGGTTAAGGGATTTTCCAGCTGCTGAAATGGTTAGAAGTCAACAGGTAATACACTGATCTAATAACAACACTTAATGCCAAGGTAGATCCACTTTAGTTCCTTTACTTCTACAATCACACTCTGTAGGTATCTACTCACTTCTCTGGTCTGATAATAATCAAGTATCTCTTCACTTGGATACGCTCACAACTTTTGCCAACAACTTCACAATGCAAATCATCATCGACCTTATAGACAACAATTAGGTTGGTAGCATAAGCCCTAAACCCTACACATCTAAGTTATCAAATACAATCTGTCCAATCCTAACCGTTTAATCACATTACATAGGATAAAACAATCTTAAACAAATCTCAAGACGTTCTACATCATCTGTTCTTCACTGCTTCTGGAAGATGATAACCCATCGCACGCTCTCTACCGTTTACTGTGACTTTGCACATTCTTGAGGTGGGTAGAATCAATCTTCATGCAAGATCCTCAAGGAAATCCTTCACGTGCACAAGGCTGACATGGCAACATGATCTGATCTTCATTTCAATGCTAACTCATCACAGGATGTCATCGGTCGAATCACAAAAACTTGAAATGCATAAACCGAAAACCCTGAAGCCGAGACTACCAATCGGTAGTCATATCAAATGAAACCCCGATACAAACTTTGCATACCGGTTCACCTTTTCGCATATACTGGTTCACATCATCATATCGGTTCTCTTCATACTATCATACCGGTTCTCTTGCCAGTTTGCTTTCTTCAATATACCGGTTCATACTTCAACATATTGACATCAATGACAACATACAATATCGTCATGTCATCAAACTCTGCACATATGCAAACAGTACATGCTTTAAAGATATCAATAAATCTTGTCCTAAGGATGACTTTCCTTTACCTAACATAGAGTTAATTGTCGATCTCATAGTTGGACACATGATGTTACCACTCATTGATGGATTCTTTGGTTATAATCAACTTAAGAATGCACCTAAGGACCAACAAAAGATTGCTTTCACATGTCCTTGGGGAACATTTTGTTGGATTGTCATGCCTTTTGGCCTAAAGTATGTTGGTGCTACCTATCAGAGAACTATGACCACAATCTTTCATGATACAATGAACAATTTAATGGAGGGTTATGTAGATGACCTCTTGGGGAAATTTATTACAAGACAAAACCATTTGGATGTTCTAGAGAAAACATTAACTTGACTAGAAAAATACAAAGTGCGACTAAATCCTAAGAAATGTGTCTTTGGGGTAATCTCTGGGAAGATCTTAGGATACATTGTGTCACAACAAGGTACTGAAATTGATCTAGTGAAGGTCAAAGCTATTTTAGAGATCCCCCCACCAAGGACCATCAGATAAATTAGATATTTACAAGGAAAGCTACAATCAATTTAATAATTCATTTCTCAACCTGCAGACAAGTTTCATCCTTTTACACATATGCTACACAAGAACATTACATTTAGATGGGATGATAAGTGCTAACAAGATTTTTAGATGCTCAAAGACTATCTTAGAAATCCTCTTGTTCGCATGCCACCTATCAAAGAAAAACCCTTGCTTCTTTTTGTTGGAATCCAAGAACACTGAGAGAGAGGGGGGGGGGTGAATCAGTGTTCTACTGGTGTAAGAATTTCTGAACTTATTGTTGATCAACCAAATGACATAATATAAAATTAAAGTGCATAAACAAATGAACACATAAAGCAAAACCATAACACCAATATTTTTACGTGGAAAACCCTGTGAAGGGAAAAACCACGGTGGGGCTGGTACCCTCAATATTTATATACTTGATCAAGGTATACAAATATTACATAGAGGGGTATGCACATGCATACAGGCTCACCGCCTAGAGTTCACTACTCAAATACACATATATGGAAGTCTCACTGACTTACAGATCATTACATAATGATTTATAACAAAGTTGAACTTAAAATAATGCATATGACCATGCTGGATAAGTTCTGGTTGTAGTTATGAGATTCTTCAGAAAATCAGTGATACTGATACTCTGTTCTTCTACTGGTTAGGATTGTGCAAGTGCAACTGCACACATATGCTAAAATTCGCTCATCAATTCACACATTATCAATCACTGACTTTTTCACATCTCAAATTACATCACATCAATATATGAAATCCATCGCTAAGTGATCTCCCTTATATACTCTTATAACTTGTTCATCATGTCGACCTTCATAATGAAAATAAACCTGTCAGCTTCCTCCCAGATCATAAAGTATATTATAAATTATCCTGATGATCTTATTTGATGTCGGCCTGGCATGCTACCTTCAATTCCTCAAATGAATTAACCGGGTCCCATAATATGAATTACCAGTACCAAGAATAATCAGTTAACAAATGTAAGCCATAGGGTGTATACCGGTTGGCCTTATCTAGACAAAATGATAAAGCAATGAATCCAGATGAAGAAATACCATCTTCTGAAGATGAGTTGCCATCAATGACAACCCAAAAATGCAATTTACCTCATAAGGTGACTACCAGATGAGTGTCAATTGCCAACAATCCCCCCCTTTGGCATTGATGGCAACACTCATGTGAAAAATGATATTATCTTGTTATCTCTGAGTGTGCTCCCCCATTCCTATACATCCATGCAACTATTTACATTTGTACTCCCCCCTATGATATACATTCATTTTTTACTGTACTCCTCCCTCTTTGATATCAATGACAAAGTGAGGTGTCCATCAAAATTGTTATACACATATAGATATATATATATCAGTCCCTATACATATTTCAGAATGTCTGCATACAAAGTCTTTAAGAATGAAAAGTAAGTATCTCATCCCTGCTTAAGTGAATCTAGAATGGAGTTGAACCCATTCAAGAGACTAGCATAGTATTCAATAGCTTGGGATTCAGCCAGAACCTCCTACTGCATATTTTCTATACATTCTGTTTTATGACAAAGTAGGTTGTCTAACCAGAGACCTATAAAGTTCTGGAGCTTTGTGGCTCTCTTTATCATACTGTCCCTTTCCTTTTCTAACTTTAATATCTGATCCATGACTGCCAAAATTGGACCTTCAAAAGAACTTGTTAGGTTTTATGTCGGATTGTAAGAATGTGGGATCTGAAGCAATTGGCCTTTGCAATCTATAATCTGTTTGTCTAGAGAGGCAGTGAGCTTTGAAAAATCTAGACAAGTTTTATATACTTTACCTCCTTCCGCTAAGGCTTCATCAATAGACTATAGACATGTGAGAAGTTTTGCCTTTTTTGTTGATATCATCTACAAAAATGTTTGTTTACTAGCCTCAACAAATTTGTCTTTGGCCTCAAGTGCATACATTTTATCCAAAGAATCATACTGTTTAGGAATGTACTCAATTATTTTTTGAAGTTTCTTGGAAGAGCTTGAACTATTTACACATAAAAAATAAAAAACAATAACACTGGGGGCACTCTTAGCACAATAATATTATGAAGGAAAATAAATAGCCATCTATTATATCAGGTTCAAAGGACCCTTCAACTAATATGAACATGAGACTAATTATAAGAAAAATCAAAGGACCCTTCAAAGGAGAAGAAATAGTCTCAAGGAAAGGAAATATGTTGAGTGAAAGGTCATCAAAAGATAATTTATTGTAGATTAGTTAGAGAATGTACCTATGATAGATGATCACCCATTTATTTAAGAATTTCCAAATGGATCCATCTTAGCAGCACCACATTCAAGATTATGGCAGCTCTATTTTGACGGATCATTTACACAACATGGAGCAGGAGTAGGAATCCTTTTTATTACACATCAAGGGGATTTCATTCCAAAATCATATAGATTATCATTACCTTGTACAAAAAACATAGCAAAATATGAGACACTCACTATAGGTCTATGAATTGCAATTTAATGGAGGATTTAGGAACTCCATGTTTTTGGTGATTCCTAGTTAGTCATTCAACAAATAAATAATGACTATCAACCAAAAGATGATTAGTTGATGTCTTATGAGAAGATGGTTGATGAATTCAAGAAATACTTCACATACATAACCTTTGAGCAGAATCCTTTAGACAACAACAAAGGTGTGTGTGGTGAAGAGGATGAAAATATGAAGCTAACTAAATGCATAAACACTATAAGCTAATGTAAATACTAACTTTATACCTTTATTTCTCCTTGATTGAGCTAAAGTAGAGGCACTCCACTTGATTTTATCTTTCGACCTTTATGATGTGGATTACTCTCCTTTGTTGCACAACAAGGTATAAATTTGGTAGCATAAGATTAGCATAAATTATTGGTTATGGAATGAAGGAGGAGAATCTAATTTATAGATTTTTGGATTTTAAATGGATGGTTAGGAATGGAAGTTGATGGAGGGCCGAAATTCAATGTGAGGAGATGGTGTGGATTGGATTCATAGCTTTGCGGTCTCAAAAAGTGGAGGATTTTGGGAAGAACACTTGTCATGGGGAAGAGGGCAAGGTGTGCTCACATATATGTGAGCACATCTTGGGAAGAACAAGAGAGTGACAAGTGGAGGAAAAAGTGTAAAATTGGAAGAGAGATGAAAATGACAAGATGACAAGTGGATGAAAAAGAAAAGTGTAGGGTGGCTCTATGGGGAAGAGCATCCTCACACATGTGGGAGCATTCTTGGTCAAAGAGTGAGGTGAAGGCTTGAAAATGACTTGTGCATGCAAGTCATTTAAGAGGGGTGTCACATGTGGACCTCGAGGTAGGTGAGGTGAATTAAAAGTTAAAGAAAATGACAATGAGGATTAAGCTTTGATTAATTAGCTTGACGAGTGGGGTTAGTGGGAGGATTTGTAGGAATCTAGGATGGTAGTTAATTAATTAAAAAATTTATTAACTAATGTGTCTTAGAAGGTTAATTGATTAGTGGGCTAAGGTGTAATTCAATTTATTAAAATAAATTAAACTTTTGGTTAGAAGGGAATATATTTAATAAATTAATTATATTAGACAAGGGCTTAATAAATTAAATAAAAATTTACTTAATTATTTGGAAAGGTCAAATAGGCTAATATAATTAATAAAAATTAATTATGTTATAGGTATAATTAATTGAATAAAATTTAGTTAATTTTTAGGTTTCTACATTTTCCCCCTCTTTGACACGATGTTGTGAAAGAACATCATGTCAAAGAAAAGGATGCCCTGACAAGGGAAGATAGAAAAATGATACCCCCTCGACAATTTGGACCATAAATTTAATTTTTTGGGTAAATTCTTGAAAAGAAGAAAAGAAGGATATGCAAGGAAAGGTGGAAAAGAGGAAGATCAAACAAAAGGCACATAGGGAAAATGAAGAAGAGAAAGACGAGTAGAGAGAGGTGTAAAAGTAGCAAAGGAGGGCTATATGTAGGCTGTCAGGGGCCCATAGGAGGTCATTTGTGCACTCTCAATTATAGTAGCTGGAACAAGCTCAAAGACACAAATAAAGAAAAAATGGTGAACCGATTGGATGGTGCTACATTCGATTGGGATGGATCATGTAGGGAGGTGGTCGCATATGCAAGCGCACACCGTGCTGATGACGACACTAATAGAGTGGTGGTATAGTGAGACATCGATCTTCTATCTACCAACATGAGATGTGAGTATCCCATTAGAGGATATATGGAGGATTTTGCACATCTTGATTTAGGGTGTGATTCTTGAGATATTCTAGACCACAGAGAGGAGTATATGCACTAGTTTTTTTACATAGACAATCTATCCATAGATCAAACTCGGTTGAGATTGAAGCCAACAATGGTGAGGCACTGACGGATGCTAAGATTGGCGTTGTATGTAGCAAGGCTTATTAGTGAACACTTGATGCCAAATCTAAGTGGACATGGATTTTCAATTTGATGGGCTAGATGTCTCTATACAATGTTGGAGGACAATAATACTTATAGTTGGGGATACGTTATACTAGGGTAGTTGTACCATGACATACACATGTGTGTATATCATGGGTAGAAGAGCCTAGGGACAAAGGTGATGCTCTTACATATATGGGCATTTGAGCACATGATAGTATGTCGACAACTGGGAGTGTGAGATAGGGAGAATAGATAGGAATATGTTCATTGATGTAGAGGCTTTCCGTACTACATATGACTAGGAGAATTAGGTTATTAGAGATGATGCCTAGATAAGATGCAGGACTTCACATGGAACCCATACAAGACATGTGAGGCATGGGATATGGATGCATATTACTTGTCATTTGTGTAGATGTGGTATTGGTTGGGTGGATGTACAATTCACGTGATTGACCAATACTATCCACATAGTGTACTGAGGAAGTTTGGGATCTAATAGGATGAGGTGGGTGAGGAGCCGATGCACTTGCAAACAAATCAAAATATTGACATATGGGGAGAGTGAACATCGTGTGGGCAAGGTTGAGCTTCTTAGGGATGACCCTAGTATCATGGGATCATTGGCTAGATGTGGTGGATGTTGGGACCACAGAGGTATATGCAACATGGTGGGAGTGCCATAGACCAATATGACTTAGCATTCTAGGGATATTGGAGGTAGATGAGAGAGAAATAATGGATGAGGTTGTGGGTGGGGATGGAGATGACAAAGGAGATGGGGGAAATAAGGGGAATGGAGGAGAGGTGGTAGCAGGGAAGGGTTGCAAGTACAAAGCACCCCAAGCACCATTGTTGAGATGATGATAATAGGGATAGGGACCAACCTCGAAGGTATAGGTACATGCGCCACAATAAGAAAAATCGCAAGTGCAAGGGTAGGAGGAGTAGGGAGGGTAGAGAGTAGGGCTAAGGGAGAGGCCAATAGGTGCACCAAGGATTAATTATATAAAGTTTGATCGAGTGTGAGCAAAACAAGATTATTTTTCAGGATACTTATACCAGGAGAGGGCATGATCAGTGAGCCTTCAGGCTAACTTAGATACAAAGTGGGTTTGACCAATGAGCTTATAGGTGGAGGTGGACAAGGAGAGAGGGAGGGTTGAGCAGTTGTAGATAGAGAGAGAAACCCTCTAGGTGGCTTTTTACACAAAAAAATATATACTTGAAATGCATCTACCTCGTAGCCCATTTTCTCTATCCAAATCTTTCGGGGCTTGACTGGCTCCATGAGAGTCACATCCTTCTTAACCATGAAAAACATGTCGGTAGAGTATTTCTCTACTATTTGCTCAGGTATTCTAGTCCTAGACCTCACAGATTTCTAAAAAGCCTTGGAGTAACCCCATACCTTATCATCTCTAAGACTTCCCAATGCAACAATCGATTGCTTTAGCTGTCTTCCTACCAGGATTTCAAAATCCCATTGCTTCCTTCCAAAACTAGAGGTATCATTCAAAAAGTATAACATTAAGCAGACCAACATAGTGCCCTTATTCTCACCTTTAATTTTCGCTAAATTGATCAATAACTCCTCAAGCATCCAGTCACAAAGATCAAACTTGATATTTTCTCTCATCATCCTATATGGAGCCAAAATACATGAACTTGAAACTGAATTCAGTCGGTTAGACTGAGTTACCTTGTAGCCTATGACCATGCTTTCGAATTTGATGTCGGTGTTAGTGATAGTGCTCACCTTCATCGATCTCTTGTTTGATGTAGCATTGGTGATCTTCCTTACAAAGTCATTTGATACTTCTTATCCAGATGTTGCCCTATTGATGGAAAATCGATAATTGCCCGGATGGCTTCCTTATTAATTTTATAGGGTCTGTCTAGCCATATGAATTCCCCATGTACTCTACTCAGTACATATCTAACAATCTCATCCTCGAACTCCAGAATATCCAGAATATTTGTGAACCCTAGATCTTCGATGTGTTTATATGCCAGTTTCATTTTACCAGATTCTCCCATGAGTTCATTCATATACATCCCCTTGATCTCTGAAGTTCCTAAGTCCTCTATATGACAATGAATATAGTCCCTAACATCTTCCACCTATACTACTCCCTCCGGAATGCGAGAAAATGCTCCAACCGAATCTTCCTTGGTAGCCACATGTGGATACCGTTTAAAAATTGGCCTAGGGCAGTCCTTAACTTTTACTATAGTTGGATTTACAATGAAAATAGGAGCAGAAGATGATCTCGATTCCATGATTCAAGAAAAATACCTTTAGAACATTGCCGGTGAAAACCTCTAACAAATCCTTCTAGATGTCGGTGTGATCGCTTAAGAAGAAATCTGATCGCCTCTAAATAGCTTCTGATTGCACTAAGTTGCTCTGAATCTCTCTGAAATTGCTCTGAATGCTGGGTAATTAACAATGAAGTGTAATCGACCTTTTATCCATCGAGAAAACCCTAATTTTCCGTTGACATAAATGATTATCGGTGAATGATGTCGGATCTCACTCTGAATATATCAATGCTGAATAATCCTCTCCAATATCTGGAACATCTTCCAGAATCTCCTCCAGGGGAATATGCATCATCTTCCATGAAATTTTCCTACCCCTAAGGCATCTGCCTTAGTTACCAGATCAGCTCACTACAGGTGCAGGAGCAACCTCTTCTACCAGATAGGTAACTGGGACATTCCCATCTGATGATTGCTCTTCAGTCTTCCTAACCCATCTCTGAGAGTGATCTTGTCGGATTTCACTAACCTTCTCTTTGCCTTTATCATTTGATCCTCCATTGCCAACTAGTGGATTTCTTCTTCTACAAAACTCAACAATATGTCCAATTTCATTGCATGCATAACATGTAACATTGTTCTTCTAAATTGTCCTGCTAAAACCGATGAAATTGCTTGACCTGTACTAATTAGCCATATGTCCAAATTTTCCACAAGCATAGTATTTTACATTCATTCTGCAATCTTCTATCTTATGACCAATTTTATTGCATTTAGAACATTTACCAGGAGGAGAATTAGGGTTCTTATTTGCTTTGTTTCTACATTGCCTAGCCATGTGACCAAATCTATTGCAAACAAAACATCTACCATTGAATTTATAAGCATTGAATTGCCTTACCGGTGCCTTATGGTTTTGATCTTCATTAGTAGTACCGAAACTTTGTCCTTGCTCAAATCCAAGTCCACTGGAATCTCCAATCTGTCTCGGTGTCTTCAGTAAATCATCAAGTTGTGCTAATCTGATCTTGAATTTTTCTTTGTACTCACTTGCACTAATATATTTGGTCTAGATTCCCAATGAAGGTTTCTGACAAAGAAGGTATATTGTGACTAAATTTGTTTTTTTGGGGAAAAATGCCCGAATTCATTGGAATTTTGACGGTAATTTCACATTTGGTTTCGACAGAGAAGGAATTAGCAATGAAATTTTTTTTTTTCAAAAAGTGCCCGTGTTCATTGAAATTTTGACGACAACAAGCATTACTTAAAAAAAGAAAAAGAGGGCAAGACAATTGTGCATTCAATCCCATGTAGGCTTCCACGTCAACTTCAACCCCTAGCAAGATCAAACGGTACACTCACCATTCGAGGTAAAATCTTCACCTTAATTTCGGATTTGCATAATGAGGAATTGCCGAATCTTCACCTTAATTCATTCATTGGATCTTCAGATTTGTATGAGGAATTTCAGATTTGCATAATATAGAGTAGGGAGCAAGGGAAAACAAATAGAGTAGGGATAGAATAATATAAATAAAATAATATATATAGTAAATAACCCCTTGTTAATGGGGATGGAGGGATTAATCCCTTAACAAATCCAAGAAAGGGAATAAGTTGGTTTATTCGGCCCCAAAGGCTGGTTCAAACTTAATATGAAGTGTCAAGGGGACACCCTATAATCTCAAAAACTAGTTGCAGATTTAGGGATCACAGTGGAAATATGGTCACACGGGGGACCTTAGTAGAAATATGGTTGGAGCTACCTCAAAGAGATTAGCACCAATAACTATCAATGAAGCAAAAGCACAAACACTATTTCTCGACCTACAGACTTGTGAACACTTGAGAATCAAATGAGTACAGAATCTGCAGATAGAAGGTGATTGAATGATTCATGTGAATTTTATTAGGAAGAAACTATCATCTACTTATAAAAATAAAAAATATATTGAGGTAGTGGTGGCCTCTCAACTATACTCTAACAAGAAAGATAGAGTAGGGAGCAAGGGAAAACAAATTACTAGCACATATTCTAAGCATACATTATCAACATGGTTAGTTTTCAGATCCATTTGACATGCTAAATTAATCAAATCTAGCAAATAAATGAAGTAACCACATATTACCCTTCCCTTTTCCATAAATTTACCCTAACCTCAAACACCAAATGTTAGCATAAATAAAGTGATTTTTGAAGTAAATAAGCTTGAAAAAAATATATTTAGATCATTCTTAAATCATGGAAGATGTAGACACTAGAAAAATACCAAAAACTCAATGAGACAATGAATCGATAACAACTTGATATATTAACCATGTACTAGCAAATCACTAGCACTTGAGTCCACTGTCTTCATTAAATGTATCATGAAACAAAGAGAATAAAGAACCACAAAAATTGAAATAAACTATGCTAGAGGCCTCAAATCATCAATTTTCCAACCTTTAAAATATCTTGAAAACATCAATTTATAGGAGGAAACCTCCATAATTCTATGAAATAACTTGCCCAAAATTACCTAACCTCTAGGAAGTCCAACCAACATGCAAGCTGCTAACCTTTTTCATTCTAGTCCAATAATCACAGAATAGTAAGTATGATATGCCAAATAAGCGAAAGTGAGTAATTACTAGCCTGAACTAGAGTGGACAACTCATACTTTCCTTTATACTTTGTGTACATTGAAGTTGGATTTCATGTATGTAGAGGAAGAAGTTGAAATGCTTGTAGAAAGAAGGAAACTTTCTAATTTGGGTGCAGTTCACTAATAGTATTTGGATGGGTCCTTACTTAAATAAAGATAAGCTTGCTAGGTCATCACTTTGAATTAACTAAGAATCCATTATTTGTCATCTACTTGATCAAAATTTGAAACAAATCAATTCGGACTTGGATTTCTTGTGGAGGAAGCCTTCTTTTGCCTTTCCTTATACTCCTTAGAATTATACAAATATTAGCCTAAAGATCTTTCATTTGGCCCATCTATCCATTTGATTCGAAAGTCAACAACTCTAACAACTTTATTTAGTTTGGTAATGGAATTCTCTAAGGCTTTCACTACATTGGCAACATGAGATGTAGCCACAATTAACCCCATACATTCATTCAAGACTTGCTCATCAAATTTACTATTTGGCCCAAACTTCCCTTCCACCTTCTTATCCCATTTAGACAAAATAACTTATATAGTATCCAACCAATCCTTATCTGATCTAAAGGGATGAGCCCCCAAATTGATTGTTATGTATTCATCATAAGCTCGATGCTCAGTTAACATGGGATAATGACACTTTACCATCTTAGTTATTTTTCCTTTGTGATTTCTAGCTTGAATATTAGCTCGTCTAGACTACTTTGAATGAAGCCATTATCTTCATCTCTTAATACAACAACTTCTTTAATTTTATTTTCACTCAACGTTTTAATTTCACTTCCTCATATCTTTCTTCCATTGATTAGCACAGACTAACATTATTAATTCCAACTTACTGGCTTCATCATAAATATTGTAGAACTTAGCAAAGAAGGTTCTGATGTGATTCATTTTCTCCATAATCCATGTATCCATCATTGTAGCTTTACCCTTCATAGCATACAAATATTCCATTTCTTTTTTAGGAAGAAAAGTAGGCATCAATATCCTTGAAACTTGAGAAGCCCAAGGGGCATCAAGATCTTTAAAGAGTTGTTCATGTACTATGATACTAAATAGTCTTCCTTTCTTGTTTAGATTGGTATCATTTTTGCATCCTTACCTTTATAGTCCCAGTAGTGGCATCTAAAGTTTCTACTTCTCCCCATTTAGTTTATTTTCTAAATTTCACTCAAGTTCCCTAATGATCAAAAGGATCCATTTTTCAATCATCCTTATTTGGAATTGGGATAGTAATGTTTGCAACTATCTCTCCTTTTGCATAGTTTTAGGTGGCATACAAGGTCATTGCCTTCTTTGGCTTCCTTGCGGCCTCAGCCTCAATGATCATCTTTTGCAAACTTACTTTCTTCAATACTCTCTTATTTATCCTTTCAAAGTTGAATTGTAGCCACTTAGGAGCATCTACATTCTCATCACTTTGGATGGATGGGTTCATGGTAGTTACAACCTACTTTGGACTTTGTTCTTCATCTTGTTGCTTATGCACCTAAGTTTAAAATTTTGGAGGAGTCATCTTGGGGGTGGGGGCCAAGATAGATCCTATTTTTCTTGTTCTCCATGCTTCTTTGACTCCATGTTTCTTCTCTCTTCATTTTAATTGGCCTTAGGCTCTGAAAATGAAATTTATTGGTCTTCTATTGTCATGATAATTCTTGAGTTGTCTTGGTCCACACCCATTCCTATTGCTTCTTGTGTTTGCACTTGGGTAGGAGTAACCATAGGTGTATCATGCTAACTTGGGTACCATACTATGTATCATATTATGTTGTGTGCAGGGCTCCAAATTAGATTTGGTACGTGTTTGGGCATGTGGACAGTCTGATATCTCTATGTATTAGATAGTAAAAGGTAGTGAGAGTGGAGAATTTGATGGGAAGACCAAGCGATTGGTATTTTGAAGTGGTTGATGACAGAGAGAGGGGTGAGGGGACCCTATGCAACCTTCAGAAGGGTTTGTGGATCAAAACCCAATTAAATAGATTAAATTTCTATGACAATCCTAAGGGTATTAATTGTTACAGTCATAGTTTTACTAGTGATATTGTTTTTGTTTTGACAGAGTTGTGTTTGTAAACCCAAGTGTGGACATGTAATGGAGTCATGAGATGTCCTAAGACTACATCAATATTTAACAACAACATAGGGTGTAGGTACCTAAAATATGAAAGGACTGCATATTGGAAGGAGACAATCATCCATACTTATCACAAGCTTCTACAACTCATGTAGACTCACGGTGAGTTGCAAAATGACTATCAATGAGTGTGAACCTTGTCTTCACAAATTATGATCACTTTCCATGATACTTGAACCTATCCTCATGGTGTTGGCTCAATTCATATTAGTTTTACCAAGCCTAGAAGTCAATTAATGTATCCAAGGGTGTCTAGAAGAATGAACTGTATGATCATTGACTTTGTATGTTGAAACCATTATACATGCCCCTACCTCTACATCACACACATGAGTCAAGGATGATAGTGTGGTGTGAAAACATCCTATATGGATAGGACACAAGAATCTGTACCAGATAGTGCTAGGTGAAATGTATTTAATATATTAGACTTACAGGGACATATGGGGAAGTTTGCACGTGTGATGATGCCATGAAAGGTCTGATATCCCTATGTATCAGATTGAGAAAACCAGTGAAAGACAAAAAAAAATGTATTGAGAAGGCAAAAGGTTGAATTGCCTAATGTTTGGTGTTGAAGTGATGTGTGGGGACCCTCCCAAGTCAAATACCTTATTGTAGTTTCAAAGGGTGGAAAAAGAATAAGCATTTTATTTACTGTCTTAATAGACCATCCATCATAACAATGATTACGAATGAAGTGTGCATTGTAAACAAAGTTCTAGAGGAAGGCTCTTTCTATTGTAATACCAAGTGAGTGTTCATAGACCTTGTGTAGGGTCCTCCAAGCCTAGAGTAAGGATTTTGAAGCCTATATACATTGATTTGGCCTTGTGGCCATCAATGAGTGTTGACCCAATAGGAGAAGTCTTGAGACTGACAATTTCAGAAGGGTGGCATTGTTGAGAGCCAACACGTAGGTTTGAACTCCGTCTTCACGTATTATGATTAATTTTCATGATACTTGACCCTATCCTCATGGTGTTGGCTCAATTCATATTAGTTTTCCCAAGCCTAGAATCCAAGTAATGTATGATCATTGACTTTTTATGTTGAAACCATTATACATGCCCCTCCATTGAGGGTATTGAGGAAGACTAGGATCAGAATAGTGTGTTTTGTTGAAGAAACATGATGTGAGAAGTTTGATGTAGAGGCAAGGGTAGAACTCAATATTTTATATTAGGACAACAACCACATTGATTAGGCAAGTCAAATAAGGTCTCTCCAATGTTTAGGATACACAAGGGCAGTATTAGTTATGTAAGTATGCATGAGCATGGAATGGATAGTTACTTTCCTTTTAGACTGATTTGGACAGTAGTGAGAGGATCCTATAAGGATGACTATCACCATACTCTCGATGACTTCACAACATTAATAATGAGTTCACATTAGACACTCATGGATTACCCCAATTAGACATTAGTCAACTTAAGATATGATACAAGGATTGCATACCACAAAGCCATTAGCATATCACCTACTCTAAATCACCACAAAGCCATTAGATATGTTTTGAGATGAAAAAGAAGAGTTAAATGGTTTTGGTTCAATTTGCATTATTTCTATGTTCAAGTAATTTAATTTGGTATTACTTCTATATAACTAGTTCTATAGCCCGATTTTTTTCCCTGTGAAGAAAGACCATGTCAAACAATATCAACGAACAACAAAATAAGGAGACAATTTCTAGATTGTGGTCTAACTTTAAAAGAAAAGGTGATAGAAAATGTCATTGTCCCTGCAAAATTTGTAAGGGGTTAAAGACTAGGAGACTTATAATCAAAACAACTAAGAAACATTTTAGGCTGCATGGTCACATTGAAGGGGGGCATGATTGTCATCCATTGGTAAGTTTTTCATTATATCATTTTAACAATTTATATAAATAAGAAATCACTTGATGATGAGATCATGATCATGGTTTATTTATGTTAATCATTTTTATATAGGTCAAGCACCCCATAGCACATGATATGGATCAACACAACCCGAAGAATATGGTTTTCGAAGTGGAGGAACATGGAGGTGTGAATATTGAAGCTGAAGATAATGATCCCATGGAAGATGACGACTATGAGCCACAAAACATAATTGAAGATGATGGTACAAATACATTGATCCATGACACATTTATTACTAGCGTAGCTAATCATGATGATGAAGATGACCTTGATGTTGTTCATGATTTATCTCTACTTGAGAAGGCAAATGAGGCCCTTTACGAAGGCTCCCAAATAACTCTTCTCTCCATTGTATTATTCTTGGTGAACTTGAATGTTATGAATGGTTTATCCAACACAACAATCTCACATATGTTAAGGTATGTCATATATGTCATTATAGTTAATGAATAGTCAATCATGTACCATTAATATTCTTTATATTAACAAATTATATTTTTTTGTTGTAGATTGATATGTGTTTTTGTTACCACCATCAAATATTCTACTTCGCTCATACCGAGAATTATCTGCCATTATGAAAGATATTGGAATGGAGTATCAAGCAATAGATGGTTGTCCCAATGATCATATTATATATCACAAACAACATGAATTTCAAACTAAATATCCTGAATGTCATATCAGTAGATATCGAATAGATCAAATAACAAAAAAGGTGTCTCACAAGGTTCTTCATTATATTCCCATTATTCCACGTATACAATAATTATTCAAGTGCACTAGCTTGGCACAATTTATGGATTACCATGCATGCAATAGAAGTCGAGATGACAATATTCGAATGCCTGCGGATGGTTCAACATTTATTGACATAGAGGAAAAGTGGCCACACTTTATAGAAGCACCTTGTAATCTTACGCTTTCATTGGCAGCGGAGGATGTCAATCCATTTGGAGAGCCGAGATCTATTTACTCATTGTGGCCTGTTTTTGTTATCAACAATAACATTCCTCCATGGATGTCAACAAAGAGGGAGCACATAATGTTGGCAATGATTGTTCCAGGTATTTTATCATTTAATAGTCATCTACATTTAATTATAAATATTGCAGTAAAATGGTCATAATAATTATGTAATGTTTTTCTTCATTCGATTAGGTAAGTACCAAGTTAAAGATATGAATGTATATATTGAGCCTCTTATCGACGAGTTGTTGGAGTTATGGAATGGTGTCACTATGTATGATGTCTCTAGACCAATAGGACAAAGACAATTTTAATTCCATGCGATGCTTGTATGGACAATACACGATGCCCCAGGGCTAACACATTTTTGTGCTATGTTATAGTGTTCAAGTTGCGCATGATAATTATAATTAAAAAAATTAACATATTTAATCCAATTATACATTATCTTGTAGGTTTTCAAACAAAGGAGAAATTTTCATGTCCAGTTTGTGGTCTAAAGATGAAATCTCGTCATTCAAAAAGTTTAGGAAAGCAGGTGTTTGATGAGTATAGGCACTTTCTCCACAAAAATCATAAGTATCGAAATACTGAAAAACATATTTTCAATGGGAAAGAAGAGAATACATCAAAGCCATGAAGAATGACACCTCACCTATGGAAGTTGGAATACAGTAGAATTAATCATCAAGGTAATGCCATTCCATCTAATGGTTTATGTCATAAAACATCTTTTCTATTGTGTTTTGTTTACTAATGATGTGATTGATGATCGTGAAGGTCGTCAAGGCATTAATGACTACCTTCCTAAGGGACTAAAAAGTTATCCCTGACAATTTAGTAGGTTGCCCTACTACGAGTAGTTAAAAATTGTGCATTTGTTTGATACTATGCATATTGGAAAGAATATAATAGAGACATTATGGAAAATATTAGATGGAAGGCATGACAAAGAAAAAATTGTTAAAATTTGTAGTGACATTTAGGAATCCAATCATGCAATGAAAAATGTCATTCAATCAAATAGCCATGGAGACTAGATTAATATAAGTGACCTTCCTTGGTTATTAATGGAGCAACAAAGCAATGCTATAAAAGAAGTCATGCGAAAAATTTGATTTCCCACAGGATTTGCTGCGAACATAAACAATCTCATATCAAAGAAAAGTGAATTTGGGCCAGGGATGAAAATGCATGATTGATATACCTTCATTAAGGTAATTCACGTTCTTGTGTATTTACTATATATTTGTATATTGCGCATGTACTTTTCATTGTATTATGTTAGAAAAAAATGAAAAGATAATTTTATAATTGTTGCAGTACGTTCTACCTCTATCTGTCCTAGACCACTTCGACAATAATGTCAAGCAAGTCATATATGATCTTAGAAAATACATGAGGTAAGTAGTGATATTTGTTCAGTTTGTTGTATAGATATTATATTTGTTATTTGTTTTACTTGCTATGTAATATATTTTTTTGTCTTGAATATGTTGTAAGTGGTTGTCATGTAAAGAAATCCATAAAGAAGATATAAAATATTGGAAGAGAAAAATTCCTCATCTAATGTGTGAAATGCAAAAGTGTCTACCTTTAGCTTTTTTCAATGCACAAGAACACTACCTCATACACCAAGTCAAGGAGAATGAATTGTGTGGACCTGTACACACTAGGTCAATGTGGATGGTTGAGAGGCACTTGAAATTTTTGAAGGCTTTGGATTGACAAAGAGCACATCCTGAGGGTTCTATGGTGGAGGGATATATGGTATACCATACTATGGTGTACATTTTTGAATATCTTCCTAAGTTTGTAGCAAATATCCACGTGGATTGCATTTGGGATCCCAACCCCATTAAAAAATTTGAAGGGGAGTACTTGACGGGGAAAGGAAGATTGAGGAAAGTGAGAGGTAATTATAAGATATTATTGTAGTTAATTAATTCTTAATCTTCAAAATAAATCGATTGTAAGAAGTCTATTTATTTTTTGTACAATTGGTCGAGAGTGGGATGCACTACATTTGTATATTGCAAAAAATCTTGATTGGATGATGGTATGGATTGAACGTTGTCAACATTATGGTCACACATTAATATGGGAAGGTGTGGCTTCATTGGTTAAAGAAGCTCATCGTAATGGAGATTCCAATGTTACACAAAGGGAAATTGATTTAGCATATGGTTTAAGAGTTAAATAGGTACATATAAATTTATTAATCACCCATATGTTTATCAACTCACGATGCAATATTTTTTACATGTTTGACATATTGTAGGTCAAACACCACAACGCTATGAGCTGCAATGGTCATAAATTTCGCATCAAAAAGTTGGATGACACGAAGAAAACCCGCGATTCTAGGATAATTGCAGTCTTTGAGGTGACAAATATTTCATCAAGAAATGACATACATCCTCAAGAGTCTCAAAATCTATACTATGGCATTTTGGATGATATATTTGAGTGTGACTTTAATTCCTTCAAATTAGTTTTGTTCGTCATCAAATGGTATAGACTACGATTGAATAAAAATGATCTTGATAGACTGTTATTGAACATGATAATGGATTTACAATGGTTAATACAAGGTCATCTGAACCAGTTGGGGATGAGCCCTATGTTCTTCCAAGCCAATGCGAGAAGGTATTTTTCTCAGAGGTTCCACATAAACCGGGTTGGTCATTTGTTGTTAGACATGATCCAAGAGGAAGGCCGATAAAGTATAATGTGATGGAAGAAGAAGATACCAAAGAAGTAGAAGATGATGTAGATGATGATAACGATCGATAGTTACTCGATGATGATGATGAAGAAGAAGCTATTGATGATGATGATGATGGTGATGGTGATGGTGATGGTGATGGTGATGGTGATGGTGATGGTGATGGTGATGGTGATGGTGATGATGGTGATGATGATGACGAAGACGATGGTGGTGGTGGTGGTGGTGGTGGTGGTGGTGGTGGTGATGATGATGATGATGACGACGTTGATGGCGATGATGATCATGATGGTCATGATGATGAGTTGGATAAAGAAGAAGATCAATGACATGAATGAAATGTATGAGGTATGCGATTAGTATATTATCTATTTAATATTGATTTCTTGATAGAAATTTATTTGATTTATATGGTTACATAATTAATTCATTATGTTTTGAATTCTAATGCCATTACATAATTAATTCATGATGCACCTTTTAATGTTTTTAATTCATGTTCCACCTCTAGCAGGTCCTAATAGTAGAACTATGCCACCCCGAGGAGATGGAGATAGGGAGAGGGACTATTTATGTGACATTTTTTAACCTTTGTGTTTATTTATGGAATTTGGATTGTTTATTAGCTATGTGATGGATGTTGATTTAAAATTTATATGTGATGGATTACATGTTTATGATGATACATGTGACATTTTTTGAACTTTGTGTTTATTTATAGAATGTGGATTGTTTATTACCTATGTGATGGATGGTGATTTATGATACATATGTGATGGATTACATGTTTATGATGACACATATGTGATGCTTATGATGCTCAATTACATATATGATGATACATATGTGATGCTTATGATGCTTATGATACATATGTATTTATTGTTTATCAACTTACAAATGCAATGCTTATGATGCTCAATTGATTGTGCTGATTTCATGCATATATTTTGTGTGATGCTGTCACCCGTGGTGGGAACAGGTCAATGACTATAGACATCGTCAACCCTTTAGTTGAGGATCCTGCATAGTCTACATAAAGTAAAGGTAAGAAATTAAAAAATTTACAATGATTATGATGACAACATATTTTTTTTATTTAATACTCTTTTTGTCTACAAAGTTCACGTTGTTCATGTTGTGTACTATGTAATTTTTAGCTAACATAAGATAATTGAATTACATGTGTAGGAACCTAAACCCCTTTGACGAGGATCCTGCACAGTCTCATGGGTCGACAAGTATAAGTCAATACATCGTATAGAAATAGTTTATTTTTTAAAAATTACTTGGAAAAAAAACTTCCTCAGTTTTTCAAACCTCGACATTAGTAGCAAATCTAATATAGTTATCAACACTTGAGGCCCCAGTTGGACTTATTCAAATTTTAAGCTCATCATCAACTTTAGGGTTGACTTCTTCATCAACATTACCCTCATTTGCAAAATATCTCTCTCATTACCAAGTAACTCTCTCATTTGATGGAGTGCAGGTATGACCAAATAGGTATTTGTCAGATGTGTCTTCCTAGAGTGAGGGAAATGCAAGAATAGAATACGAAAGTGAGACATGTAGTAGGTCTATAATAGGGTGATCAACTAGAGGCCAAAAGATTAGAAGAAAATTCAATAAACACATGAAATTTTTCCTTGCTCAAGGGGGGTCATGTTCTTATGATGATGAGACCAAAGGCGATATTGAGGTGCCCTTGAGGTACAAACATCTATAGAAACAATGGGTACCCAAGGAACTTCCCCCAATAAACACTGATTTTCATGTTAATGATAGGATATATCGCATAATATCTTCGTCGTTACATGGTTTGGGCCTATTTTCCATGGACGATATAAATGTCTGTTACAACAAAGTTGCTAAATTGATGGAGTTTGTCGGACCTTGTTACAATTACAATAATTGGATCCAGATTGTTCGATATTAAAAAAGTATGCGTAGGTATGCACTGTCAGCAAATTATATACAACAGAAAGATAATGATCAAAGTAAACGAGTGGTTGTATACATTGATGGAAGGCCAAAAGAAATAGGGAATATTGGAGGTTTTATAAATAGTACGTGACCTGGGTCAACTAATAAACAATCCAATTGCATATTCGTGGTGCACAAGGGAAATCATGTATTCGTATGTGCGATAAAATCAATAAGTGCAAGGGAAGAGCTACTAATTGATTACAATTTGAATAGTATAGATACAAACAAAGTTACTATCATGGAGGTGATATGTACTATATACCATTTAAATTAACCAACCTCCAATATGCCATTTTATTATGACTTTTTTTTGCTAAGTCTATTGGTTTCATTTCGCTAACATTTTTATATTTTTTCTTTGTCACATGGCGACATGGATCCATCACATAGCACAGACAGGGATGTAGGTCGCGACACTTCTACCGAGCAGGTAAACCTCATTGTAATTGTACAAATTAGATAGAAGCAAATTGTTACATTATTATTTTTTTTTTTTAGTGTTTTAGAGTAATTTTATAATTGTTAATGATATTCTTGTCACAGATGAATGTTCGGGGAAAGGGAAAGGGATTTGCAGTACTTGAGCACCTCTCTACGGATGTGGACTCAATAGGATTAAGCGATGATGACCTTGCAAATTCCACAAACCCTGTGGAATTGATAAAAAAGTCTATTAGAAAAATTACTAGAGAGATTGTTTCTTTGGCATTCGTGGAGCCTTAGACTGATGAGATATGAGAGAGCGTGCAAAAATTGATTCAGACAACAAAAAACTTGCAAGTAAGTAGTAATGAAAGCTTTAATTATAACAAAAGTTCAATAATGGTTTATGTTTTATACTCTTTTATGTCATTAACTAAAATATGTACGTGTTGTTTTTACAACAATTTATGCGTCCTCATCAACCTGGTGGCCATGATCAGGGTATTGCAGGTAGTTCAGGTGATGACAATTTTCTTGGCTTATCACTTGCTTGGCTTATCACTTTGAGTACCCAAAATGCATCATACTTGATACTGTCAATGTTCATAATAAAGGTTCATCCATGTTTACAATTCTTACACTTTTCATATATTTAATGTATTATTCTTCAGGTGTTGTCAATGTTCCTGTGCAAATGTTGTTGGCGCCTCAACAGAGGTTAGGCCCACCTGTATTGCTGATTACAATATCGACAACATGCAGCACGCATACATCCTCTACTGCACGTCATATTGGCTCGCTCACTGTTTGTAGATCCCTCTTTTTCTTTATCTTCTGCTATGTGTTTATTTCCCTTCAAGCATTCTTTCTTGGGGGCATTTCATAGTGGAATCATTTTCTATAATAAGAGATGCACATGAGGATGTGCCAGAGGTGACTACTACTGATAACATACCATCATTTCCTGGATCTTCTTGTATTGCTAGTACGAGAATGTTGCAGGCCACATTGGTGGTGAGTGACGAAGAAATGATTCCCTTAAAGATATAGAAGGTTTCAGGTACTTTAAAATTATTATTATATATAGTCTAATTGTAATTTACTTTCTGATCACTCATTTTGGACTAATGATCCCATGAAATTTTTGCAGGAAATGATATTTTTTTATAAAAATCTTATTGACATTGCATTGCAGATATTTGGGCCCACCTTACGTAAAAAGTGGAACATCATATACGAACTAACCCTAATCCACTATTTGATTTCATATCATTGCTATACTAGTTTTCCTTTGATCCATTTCTTTAACTATAATAAATATAGCTTCAGTTCATTTTGAATCTAACAGGTTTGTTTTTGCTTTAAAAGGTGGAATGACCAAGAAAAAAGGTTAAAAGATGAATTGACAAACCGTATGGTTGAGTGGTTTGGAAATAACATATTCGACAAAACCAAGCTCCTTGAAAAAGCTGACACATATCTAAAGTATGTGAGGGACCAATACAAGACCCATTTAGAGAAGAACATAAAGTACGAGCGTCCCCCCATGATTCCAGAGAGGGAGTGGAAGGACTTAATTTTGGATACTAAGGAGAGAATTGAAAGGAAAAAAGGAAATACACCACCAGATGCCAAAAGAAGGTATGGGATACTATTAAGAATGTAATTATGTACTAATTAATTACTCTTTATATTTATATAATCTAACATATTTCAAACTTTTCATAGGCTGAGTGACACTTCAAAGGCAACCAAGGCAAGACAAGAAAAGCATGGGCAACACAAACTTGGCTCTAGTTGAAACTTGTCACACGATTTGTAAGTATTTGTAAATGAAATATCGCATCAAAATATTTATAAATTGAAAATGATTTTTTTTTTTGATCAAACAATGCAAGCAAAATTCACGATACCAAGAAAAAATGCAGGCCTCTGAATTCAATAGAGCGCCCACAAAAGATGACAAGAGAATTGCCTACCAGCAAGGCTATATAGCTGTGGCTGACCGGCTACGAGAATTGAGTGGGCAAACACAAGATTCTGGTGCATCCATCACACATGTAAATAAGCTAAATGAAAATTGTTTCAAATTGAATACTTTACCAATAATCTAATTGATGTTGAGTTCCAACATAAAGTGACTATATTTGTTTTAAATAAGAAAACAATGATAACAATGTGCATGACATTGGAATGTAGCCTACTAATCATGAAACACCACTTGCACATGAAGGTTCAGACGTGCATCCCAGCAGTGGAGGTATTCATTTGCCATTCAAATTTATTTATGTAATTATTAATACAATTAAATATCTTAATTTGTAATTAGAGTAGTAATTAATGTAACCCTTTTTTTAAATATTTTAGAGCATGTAGTCGGTGGTGACCAAGTGGAGCATGATCCGGGTACACAACATCAGGAACATGATGTTCCTTAATCAGGTAAAGAGGACCACTATTATTCCTTTAAACAAATTTAATTGCAATTGGTGTTCAACATTAATGTAACCTTTAGTATTTCAACTCTAGAGGATCTAGAGGGTGTTCAACATGCTGAGGTTGAGGCTAGACAAAATGATGTGGTCCCATCAGGTAAAGAGTGCAACCGCTATGTTCTCTAAATTAATGAAATACTTGTAACAATAATAAAAAATGTTTTGAATTTAACCCATTTATTTGTTATTGCAGAGAACCCCCCTTTGCTTTAGTGTCCTCGTCCTCAGTATAGGACTAGACATACATCGAGATCACGAGCAGAGCATAGAAAAAATGAAGAGGGGGGAAATGATGAATAAAATGATGCTCCACTTAGTCTTTTCATATCTTTAAAGAAAAAAAATGATTGTAATCTACCTTATTTGATAATGACTGATTTTTATGTGTTAATGAATGTAATTATGTGCTAATGAATGGTTATGAATGATATGTGTTAATTAATATTGATGAATGTTGCATGTTAATTAATGTTAATCAATGTTATGTGTTAATGAATGTTATGTGATATTAATGAATGAATGTTATATTTTATTAATGGTAGAAATAATGAATGAATGTTAGATGTTAACAGGGAATTTAGAGTGATGTTAGGGGAGTGGGGGGGGGAGGGGCCAAATGAGCCTCCACCTTCACGTGGTTGGCCCTGTTAAGTAGAGAATATTAAACTATTCTCGAAACCAAGCGAAGCTCAATAAGATAACACACATTTCAATATTTCATTATGTTGCACAATTAATCTTATTGAATAATGTATATTGAATCTTAATTGCAGGGTCCAACCGAGCCAACACGACCAACAACACCACAAGTTGTTGGGTATAAAGAACTCCCATATTGTCTTGTATGTACACTAACAATATGAGTTGTTTCTAGTGTTGATATCCATGGAGGGACTGCAAAAGTTATGAATATGCCTCATCCTTGTAAGTTTTTTTATTAGTTGACATTTTCTTTAGCATTTTTAGTTTTTCCTTATCATTTTAAGTCTAACCACTTTTATATGGAATTTATTGTTGTAGTTTTTTACTATTTGCCAAACATTATTGATACAAGGACTTGCATTGCATCCATTTTTTCAATTAGGTATTATAAAGGGTAGGTTGTATTTGTAAATGTCTCTTTGAGTTCATCCAAATTTTAAAATTGTTACCTCACATCTTGTTATTGCTTCATATCTCTATCATGTTCTATGAGGAGAACACCTATGTTTTTCTTTGCCAATCCTCTAAGATAGTTTATGACTGCTAATAACTATATATTTTGATAATTTTATATTGTTTCAGACCCATGATAATAGTGATCTTTTTTGCCCTTATTAGTGTATTTGTTATAAGGCTATGGATTGTCCATGAAGAATTGTTGTAGCAGTATTTCATTATTCACTGTGTTGGATTTTGAATTATTTATAAATTCCATGGTTGCAAACTGTCCTTAGTCTGCTAATCCTATGTTGAAGCTGCTCCTTTGAAGGCATTTGGATTGAAATTATAATCATGATCACTGTGACAAACTCTATGATGGCTATCAATACATTACTCATTCTTGTTATATCATATGACTGTGAAGGATACCTCCATGATGGTGACTTTTGATAAGTTATAATGCTATAAATTCCAATGTCCTCATTAATAGCGAGATTCCTTTCTAAGACTATATTTTTCATTGTATTTACTGTGATGCCACTATCTTGATGAATGAAAGACTATGCTTTGCATCTTAAGTCACTATTTCTCTCGATTGTTTTCCAGTGAATGGACTGTGACCTTTTGTATAGTGATCATGATCATAATGGTGTTTGTACCCGATCCTCTATACATTACCGATCTCTTGGTTTTGGGACCCTTAGCCACTGTAACTGTTGCTTTTATGCTTTTGATGTACCTGACTTTGGGACTACCCTTTAACTATTAAGTGTGGGACTTTGTCTTCACCATTGACTGTCAAATGATCTAGAAAACATTGTGCTTGTGATACTGCCATGACTAGGCTCTAACCCTGTCTTTTCAAAAAAATGCCTTCATGATTGTATTCTACCTCCAATCTATGGCTTTTGTGCTGCTCTACAATCTGGATGACCTTCTTTTTGGTGTTTTCTCACTCTCCAAGGCACTTATTGTGACTCATAACACTGTATTTTTCTTGTGACTTCTAATGCTTGTGAAAAATATACACCATGTGATGATCTTGCTTTGTGTTTGGGCTTATACTATCCTTTGTGCCATTGATTGCTATGAATTCTCCTCATGCATGATCTTTTCATTGGCACTGTGTTGATACTGGTACATTCACTTTTGCATGCTCTTAATCTAGTATGAGTGCCCTATAGCATCATTGGGACTGTTATAGCTATTTATCTCCTGTAATAATGTATCAATAGAATAGATGGATATAAAGTTTTTATCCTGCTATAACTGTACATTGGATAGTGTTCTTTGACTCCATGGTTGCTTTGTGTGAGGATTATTATGACTATATGCTGCTATTACTTGGTGATTCATATGGACTATTATTTAGGCATTCTCCTTATCATTATTGTATGATCTGCATGGTTTCTATCTTATATTTGTCAACCAATCTTATATTTTCCCTCAATGATCATGTATTTTTTTGCTATTTGTATTCCCCATAATTTGAGTCTTTCTCATACTATTTTTTATATGCTTTCTCATTGCCTAGACTAATGCATAAAGTTCTATCATAAGCTAGATATTCCCACATTGTTGAAAAGAAAACCTTTCAATAGTAGCATACTATTTTACCATCTTATGACAAGATGGCTCCCATGAAATCCTCAATAGCATTTGTGTAAGCTTCAATGAGCAACAAAGAATTAGGTAAGGTCAACATTGGAGCATTGTGATGCAGAGCATGAAAATTACATTGTCAAACACAATTGACAATATTCAGAGCATGATTCTGCTAGCTTGTTGGATGAACCTGCTTTAACAACTACTCAATTAGAACTAATGATTCAACCGTCTTCTTAAATAAATCAAAAATTGAATTGATCTGGCCAACATTGCATTCTTATGAGTATGCCTTTAACTGCTAAGTGTCTAATATGTTTTGAGCATGCCTACTCTATGGGTGTCTTATATGTACACTTCCCTCATGTATACCTTGTGCTTGCACCATGTGTATCATGTGTCTGGCATATGTGTTTTATAATGTATGTGTATTTATGTTACTTCATGAATGAGATGTTTTCAGATGTCTATTCCATGAACACCTCTCTCTTGTATGCTTCATGATCGATGTGTCTTCAAAATGTCCACTCCATGAGAACCTTTCTCATATATGCTTGTACCTTATGTGTATTTATGTATTACTTCATGGTTTACATGTATGATTCATGCCTTTCATGTATTTATATGTATGGTTTGTGCTTGACATAGCTCCTTCATGCCTTATGTGCATTACTTCATGCCTTGCATATATTCATATGTCGATTCTTTGCTTACATGTATCTATTATCTTATGCCTTATGTGTACACTTCACATATTATTATATTTATGTATATTTTATATTACATGTATGCACATCTTATGGTATTTATGTATACTTTAAGATACATGAATGTTGCTTGCCTTAAGTGAATTCATGCGTACACTTCATTCTTTACATGTATTTGTACCTTATGTGTACACTCTATGTTTTGCATGAACGCTTCTTGCCCCAAGTATATGTTAGATGCAATGACAGTCCCAAAGACACTGAGAGGGGGGGGTGAATCCGTGTCTAACTGGTGCATGAAATATTTGAACTTATTTGCAACTTTATAACTCAAATTAATGTACTAGTAAACTAACAATAATGCAATAAAGAGAAACAAAAATGCAACCATCAATGAACACCATAACACAGATATTTTGGGCGAGGAAACCCGGTAAGGGAAAAACCTTGGTGGGATTTGTGACCCATAATATTTACTCACTAGCCAATATGAATAAATATTACTTACAATAAGGCCCTGCACATGTAGGAAGGCCATCAACCTAGAGCTCACTGCTCAATGACAGAAAGGAGTCTCATTGACTACAAAATGGATAATTAAATCCAAGTACAAGTACTGCTTTATAATAGCATCTGCAATGCCTGATTCGATACCGGTTTAAGCTCAATCAATAACCTTAACCAAAAACCTTGCCAGTGAATAACATTCACTCTGCTATGCTCTTCTTCTTATTTTCTCATAAGATAATTACATCAAAATGCATACATAGTTATTCGCTCTCATAATCATAACATATCTACCTTACAACTTCACTTCATTTGTATATTACCATACTACAAAATGATTTACAAGATCTCATACATATATGAGTCTTTACAATATATCAAGTCGGCTATACAAATATTATTTACAATACAAAACATTGTTATCCAAGTCGGCCTAGAGTGCCAGTATGTTCTATTGTCGGTGTAGATTGGATGCCAGTGTGAAGTGCCTGACGGTGCCGGTAAGTGATGTTGTAGTTGGCGTAGCCTGTGAACCATAATACCAGTTGGTTGCCATCAATGACAACATCAACTATTTTCATCTGAGTGTATAATGCCAACAATCTCCCCCTTTGGCATTGATGACAACACTCATGAGAAAAATCAAAAAACTGATATCCAAAAAATGAAGTCCCAAAAATGAAAGTGCTCCCCCTAAGCAGATGATCCATTCTTTGTAGATTTTTCTCCCACTAATACTCCCCCTTTGACATCAATGACAAAGGTGTGTCAAAATGAATCAAAGAATTCCAAAATTTACCTTGAAATCTGTATCCGGTTATTTACAATTTGAAATATATCTGCCAAATTCAAATTTAAGCTCTGCATGAATTTTGTGCTGTCAGAAATAAGAGTCTTTATCTGTTGGATCATACCGGTCAGATAATGCATATGTTATTCCGGTGATCTTTCTCCTTGAATTGTTGTCTGAGACAACTCAGTCCGGTGTGTTATAAGGTTGTCCAGTCTATGACCTAGTTTATTTTCAGCTCCTAGCCCTTCAACTTTATCCTTGCCTTCTCCTTCTCTAACCTCTCAATCTTTTCCTCAAAAATTGTCATTTCCTGATCCAAAACCGAGGTCAGTTCTGAAGAAGCAATCATGTTGTCTGCTATGTCATCAATTTCCTTTTGTGTCTTTCTGATTTCCTCATTAATATCTTCAGTTAGGTGGTGAGGTTTGCATGCTTCCTTATACAATTCTTTATATTCTAGAATAGTAGAATTGAGTATCGGTAATAAAGAATCAATCTGTACTGTACAATCCTTAATGGTTTGATCAAAGAATTCCGCTTTCTCCTTATTCACCCTTTCCTTTATAGTTTCTTCATTAATCTTATCTATAGTTAGAATATTTGAAGAAATGAATTTGGACAATGTGTCCAATTTACCTAGAGATCCAAAAATGTGATCTACCTTACAATCCGGTGCAATCAATTGCAAAATTGGTATTGAATCATCAATAGCCTTAAAATGCTAAGGCGTTGCACTTTGTGATCTTCTTGATGGAATCTAATAATACATATGTTACAATGGTAGGCCGATAATCTAAGGAGGAAGTGCTAGGCGGAGTGTGAGGTTCTGCAATTGGTTTTATCTCTCTGGTCTCCTTAGCTACTTCTACAATATTATTCTCAACCATCACCTATTCCTTATTTATTGTTTCATCTTTATGCTCACTCTGCTTCTCAACTCTACTATCTGTCGGTTCATATATCTTCTGTTCATGTTCTTTGTTAGTACCGGTGACAGTTTTTGCTTCAACTTCAGTCGGTCTTTCAGTGTTGGGCTGAGTAGTTTCCTTATCCATGACTTTGTTGAAGTCCTGATTGTCCACATTCATTGTAAATAAAATGTCTAACTCTGGATCAACATCATCTCTTGCTATATCCTTTGCTTTCTCTTCTGCTGGCTGATTTTCTGTGGGTACCACTGCCTCTGCAGTTATTGGAGGGGTGTCCTGAGCCGATGGAGGAGGGTTATCCTTGACCGTAATATCAAGAACACTACCAATTTTCCCTTTGCCTTTATCCTTTTGATATACCTTAAAAGATTTCTCTATTTTTTGCCTGCTCTTTTCTTCCTTCTTTTCTCTTTCCACAAAGAATATATCCCATTTGTCAGCAGTCTCATCTGCTATCTCTTTAACTCTTCCAGCCATAAGGCTGACTTGCCGGTGACCACTCACAAAAACTATTCTATTAGCCTCTTTAATTAAATCATTTATTTCCTATTTGGAGTTAACAGGATGTACTGCAAGTAAGGCCTCTACCTTAAGCTTCTTATCTAACTCCATTATTGACATTCTTTTAACTTCTATCCTCAGGTATAGATCATTTGGAAAAACATCTATAACCTCAATAAGTACTTTCTTATATATATCAAGATATAAAATAATACTTTCTTCTATGGATTCCTTATCCGAGTCATTAAAAGAATGATAGAATTTATTCACATTCCCAAGGTTACCATCTTGGGTGATCTCATTTATTAGCTCTTCTGGTGAAAGAGTGTCTGCTACCTTAGGCTCTATTTTCTTCTTAGGAGTAACCTTTTTCTTCTGATCAGGGGACTCTCTTACAACTTGTTGCTTTTTCCTTAGAGTCCTTATTTTCTTAGGAGATGGTGTAGGTGTCGATGATGGTTTTCTTTTCTTCCTAACCACTCTCATGAATTCTACTGCCTGATCTGTGTCAAAATCAGAAGAAGTAGCCACAAGAGAAATGTGGGCTACTGGTTTCTGCTCAGATTGGCTTTCAAGTTCACTAGCAGTAATACCAATGATATTCATTACATTTTCTTTTACTTCCTTAACCATCTTGGATGCATCTTTCATAAATTTTTTTTTTTTCTTTCTTTCCTTTTGCATATCAACCGCCTTCTCAATAGTATTAGCATTGCCAAAAATTTCTTCATAAGGTTCCGGTGGCACATCCAATAAGATTTTTGCATATGAGTCCAAGATGTGAAAGTCCACCTCATAACCCATCTCTATGATCCAGACAATCCTAGGTTTAACTGCCTCCATCTAGGTTTCATCTCTCTTCACTACAAAGCATATCTATTTGTCATATTTGTCTATGATGCTTTCTAGAATCCTTTCCCTCTGTTTCATTCTTGTCTGAAAATTCTTGAAATAATCTTTTAGCACCTATATCGGTAATTGACTCCTTTATCTGTTTTCCAACAAAAATACCATAGGCAAAATCTTTGTGACCAATACTAGGGATTTCCTTAGAGAAGTAAAGCATTAAGCTCACAATCAGATTCCCAAATTTAAATGTTCCTTTCTTATCTCTTTTGATCTTTTGCAAATTTTCCAACAGTTCATCTTTTAACCATTCACAAATATCAATCTTTGCATTATTCAGAATCATTTCATGTGCATTGTGGATACAAGAACTAGATACTGAATTCAATCTATCTGTGTGACCAAATTTGTAACCAATAACCATGCTATAAAATTAACATTTTCATCCTTGATGTCAGTAACCCTAAGAGAGCGATTGTTAAATGTAGCTCCGGTTAAGCTCATAACTTCTTTGTTAGGAATTTTCTTCTTCTTATCAGGTCTAGAACCAGTGGAAGGTAAACTAGTAACAACTCTTATAGCTTCTCTTGTAATCTTGAATACTGAATCCAACCACATAAATTCACCATGAACCTTGCTAAGGACGTAACAAACAACTTCATCTAAGAATTTTGACATATGGAGGATGTCTATGAAACCTAAATCCTCAACAATCTTATGCTCCGGTTTTACTACCCCATTATCATCAGTAATCACATTCATGTACACGTTCATTAAATCTTCAGTTCCTATGCTTTCTATGTTGCAATGTATGTATGCCCTAGGGTCTTTAGCGAATGTGACTCCCTTCGGGATTTTAGAGAATGCACCCATAGAGTCATCAAGCTTAGCTATCTTAGGAATGATTTTGAAAAATAGACTAGGTCATTTAATATTTTCCACTATGGTAGGGTTCGCTACAAATTCGAGAATGAAAGATGAGGATGCCATTGTGAAAGATAAATACCTCTTAACCGTGAAAACCTTGAATGCTCTGAAAAAGACCTTTGTTGCTTCGCCTTGGAAATGCCTTTGCTCAATTTTTCTCTCTTAAATGCTTGAATGCTTGGTGAGTTAGAAATGAGAGTTTATAGTGCCTTTATAACCAAAAAATTAACTTACAACCGCAATAAATGCTTCTTCAGTGAAATGAAAGTTTCACATATCTGCCGGTAAAGAAGAATCATAACTTCTTACCATCAACCAAGGGTAAATGCATGTTTTTCAACTTGTTTCCATACCCCTAAGGATTTTTCCTCAATTAGATGAAGAATCTCCTACCGGTGGAGGGTTACCCTGCTCTACCGGTGCAGAGACAGATTCATCAACTCTTTGATCTCTCTTCTTAATCCATTGTTTTGAAAATTCTTGCTTTTCATTCACTTTTTCCTTTCCCTTGTCATTAGATCCTTTATTGTTCACTGGTGCAGTCTTACTTCTACAAAATCTTGCAATATGCCCAATCTTGTTACATGCATAACAAGTGACATTGTTCCTCTGAATAACTTTTCCATAACCTTGATCGGTTTGTGTTCTGCATTGATTAGATAAGTGTCCAAATCTACCACTAGCATAACATTTTACATCCATTTTGTAATTGTCTGAATCATGTCCAATTTTATTGCATTTGGAAAATTGACCGGTGGGTAAATTTGTGTTCTGATTATTCCCAAATCTACACTGATTTTCTCTATGACCAAATTTATTGCAATTAAAACATTTTCCATTGAATTTATAAGCATTAGGTTGTCTTATTGGTTTGCTGTGATCTTTGATTGTTTGTAGTCCAGAAACTTTCTCCATGTTCAAATCCAAGTCCAATTGTATCTCCGTCAGGTTTTTGTCTTTTTTAGCATATCATCAAGCCTTTTTGAACTTTTCTTGAATTTGTCTTTGTATTAATTTGCAGTGACCAACTCATTTTCCAGAATGCCAACTTGTCTTATAAGCTCCTCTTTATCATGTTGCATGTGAATCAAATCTTTCTTATGCATATCATTTTCATGACCAAGCCTCAGATTTTCATTAGCTCCTTCATTAATTCTCCTAGTCAAGTCTTCTTGATCCCTCTTTCTATCTTCAATATCCTTACATAGCCTCATGGTTAGATCTTGCATTTCATTCTTCATGTTAGTGTTCTCCTGTCTCAATTTTTTTGCAAAATCTCTAAGAGTTTCCTTTTCATAATCATCTTGTTTCTGTATTTGCTCACGAAGTTCCTTCCTCTTATTTTGTGCTATAACCAGGTTCTCCTAAAGTGCTTTAATGAATTCATGGGCAGTTCTGAGATCATCTTCAAGTTTGATATTCTTCAATTTTTCTACATCAAAATCTTCAAGAGCTCCTTCCAACTATTTTCTCAAGCTTTCCATCGGTACCAGTTTCAAAATCTTCCTCAAGCTGTTAGGCTTCTACAAATAGAGGACTAGGCTCTGATACCAATTGTTAGATGCAATGATAGTCCCAAAGACATTGAGAGGGGGGGGGGGAATCAGTGTCTAACTGGTGGATGAAATATTTGAACTTATTTGCAAATTTATAACTCAAATTAATGTACCTGTAAACTAACAATAATGCAGTAAAGAGAAACAAAAATGCAACCATCAATGAACACCATAACACATATATTTTGGGCGAGGAAACCCGGTAAGGGAAAAACCTCAATGGGATTTGTGACCCACAATATTTACTCACTGGCCAATATGAATAAATATTACTTACAATAAGGGTCTGCACATGCAGGAAGGCCAACAACCTAGAGCTCATTGCTCAATGATAGAAAGGAGTCTCACTGACTACAAAATGGATAATTAAATCCAAGTACAAATACTACTTTACAATAGCATCTGCAATGCCTAATTCAGTACTGGTTTAAGCTCAATCAATAACCTTAACCAAAAACCTTGCCGATGAATAACATTCACTCTTCTCTGCTCTACTTCTTATTTGCTCATAAGATAATGATGCTCTGCAAAAAGGATTAGAAAATCTGTTTGATGGCAACACACACAAGAGCACAAGAAACATACTTTAGTGTTAGCAACAAAAGATTATCCTAAACAGGCATATCAAAAGAGATATTAAGCATGAAATAGAAAGCATATAAACATAGAATAAAATAGCTAATCAAGATGCTCATAGTTGCTCCTCCCTTGTTCCTCTCCTCTCCAAGTCCCAAATGAGTGTAGCTCTCAGCTTTTAGCACTAGCCATGGATGCCATATGGAGATTCAAGATAGTTGAATATGATAAGCAAATGCTATGCAAGTGTAGATAGTGATGCTATGAAAAAGCTCTATGCTAATATCAGTATAACAACAATACTCTAATGCTTCTCCTTTGCTTGAGGAGAAGGGTTCTATTTATAGAAGAAATGGGGAAATGAAGGGTTAAGATTGAATGGTTTAATCAAGGGCCAAGTTTGAAAGTTGGGGATCCATGTGCACAATTGGCACCAATAAAATGGTGACAAGTGTCAAGATAGGATTGGGTTTAGAGAAGAGGTTGGAGGCATTAAAGGCCTGAGAAGACCTCATGGTTATCTAGAGGCTAAGGGTCAAGTCCAAATTAAGATTACCCACTGGATTAAGAGTTAATCCAAGGATAAACCTTTGTGCAAATGTTTAAGAGATAATCATGGTCAAAGCATTAATGGCCTGATGAGACCTTTGGGTTGGGTAGAGGTTGAGTCAAAACAAATGTTTTAACCATGTGGGAGGGTTTGAGGTAACCATTAATGGTTACTGGAGACTTTGGGGATTAAGTGGTTGAAGGTTGAAAGCCTTCAATGGTTATCAAAGACTTTGAACCGTTTAGTGGTTGAAGGTTGAAAGCCTTTAATGGTTATCAAAGACTTTGAGGGTTTGAGAAGTGACTTCCCTTTTGCTTAGGAATGTGACAAAGTTTAGAGAAGGGGTTAGGTTATTTAGAAGTGATTAGAAAATTCTAGAAGGGGTTTAGGCATGCAAGTGGATTTTGTAGGAAAATGCAAGTGGGAGAAATTTTGGTATTTTCAATTAAAATAAAATCATTTATTTCAATTAAATGGTGTAATTTGCATTTGGATAAATATTCAAATAAATATTAATTTATTTAAATGAGAAAAATGAAGATAAAGCATTAAAATGCTTGAAGACTTTGAGGGAAACCATTAAAGGCTTGAAGACTTTAAGGAAAACCATTAAAGTCTTAAGAAGACTATAGAAGGAAGCCATCAAGTTTGAAAACTTTAAAGCCATCAAGTTTGAAAACTTTAAAGCCATCAAGTTTTGAAGACTTTAAGGGAAACCATTAAAGGTTTCAAGTGGGTGAGGATAAATAGGATTTTAAATAAATAATTTATTTAAAATAGTTGTGCAACTTGCTTTTGTAGAAAAATACAAGTGGGTGGAGGATAAAGGTGATTTAAATAAATTATTTATTTAAAATAATTGTGCAACTTGCATTTGTAGGAAAATGCAAGTGGGTGGAGGATAAAGGTGATTTAAATAAATGTTAATTTATTTAAATGTGAGAGGTGGGATTTTGGGGGATTTAAATAAATATTAATTTATTTAAATGTGAGAGAATATTTAATTAAATAAATATGATTTATTTATTTAATTAATGGTCTGAATTTGGTTAAGTGAATTAAATCAAATAAATTGAATAATTTATTTAATTAATAGGAGAAGAGGGTTAAGATGAATTAATTAAATATTAATTTAATTAATTAATAATTGATGGTTAAATAATCAAATAAATACTAAGTATTCATTTAATTAAGTCGACAAATTTATGTGACTACATTTGCCCCTCTTTGAGATGATGCAGTTTATCGCGTCGTTTCAAAGAAAGAAAAATAGGTTTGAAGAAATGCCCCATAAAATGTAAATTTAATGGGTGGTATGCCCCCTCGAGAGATGGGCCAAATTTTTTTTTGAAAAATCGGATGATCTCTCGAAAAAGAATGAAAAGTGGAGGGGAGGTAGAATAGAAGAAATTAGCAACAACAGTGAAAGAATGGAAGAAAAATAGAGTGAATACGGAGAAATAACAAGCCGACGAGTACCCTGAGGTCATGCAAGAGATACATAGCAGATGTAGTGTGGGGTTTGGATTGATGCTATACAATTGATCAAAATTGGTTGGACAATCTGGTGCAATCGGTTTAATTGCCCCAGTCAAGTCAAAGCGTGACAGTTGATGTCAGTTGGTCGCTTGGACAAGATTAAGTCTGAGTAAGTCAATCAAAGTGACCTGATGTGACTTAGACAATTGATGTAATTGCCCGATGAAGTCAAGGTATATGAAGCAAAATACTCGTTGAGACGTAGACAATTGATGTAATTGTCCGATGGATTGTGTTTGATTGGTTGATCAATTGATAGTGTGTGTGTGTGATGGATGGTTGTCGGGAATCATGGCAGCCCCGTTGAGACTAGGTCATTATGATAAATGCTTGATGTAGTCTAGGATTACCATAATCGATTACCTGTTGAGACCCGAAGATACTTGATCAGAGTATCTGTTGATAGTCTAGGTGTGTGGGAGTCGATGTATCTGTGCAGATAGAGTAACTTTCTTGACTTATTGGATGACTTAGGATAGGAAACACAATCCCTCCTATTTAGAGATGGATGGTGATGAATGTGGCTTGATTAGGTTGATTGGGACACGATGTAGGGTATGTGATGGTGATTATCGAGATGGGGAGGGTGGGGGGGGATTTGATGTTAGATAGAAGATATGGAGGACTAGGACCGAGTCCTATGGAAGAAGATGAGTAAAATAGAGTATGCATTATTATGACTATGTATGCATGATATGCAGCTATTATGAATGTATGGATGGGTGGAATGCAACGAAATGCAATATATACAAAGGAGATGGAATGATGATCCATGGTGCTTTATTTTTCATCATTGAGCTTTAAAATGTTATAAGAAAATACAAGCAACTTGACATAAAGATTCAAGATGACCAGAGTATTTCTTACATGAATTTTGATATAGCAAGTTAATACAAGCAACTTGATATAATGGATCAAGTTGACCAGAGTATTACTTGCGGAATAGACAAGGATTACCTCTGTTCATGCATGACTTGGATCGTCCTCCTTGATCTTAGGCTGATCATATCCTGAGACAAGTGCATACCATACTAAGAGATAAAAACCTTTATCCAGTTTGGATGAGGTAGGAAGAACCAAAGGAAGAGCATTGTACCTGCAAACAAACAGTATATACATAAAGAATAAAGAATAATGATCCTTGGTAATGGTGCATGCCCATATGGTCGAGGTATATGCTGTAGTCAGCAAGCCGTAATGATCTATGACTGCATTTGGCATAAGATCACGTAGCTTGGTGAACTTCCCACGTAGACACCATTAGTACATGCCCTAGAACTTCATCGGAAGTAATGCGCAAATGATACAAAACAATGCTGAAAGATCCTAATATAAATTACTAGACCATAAATCAACCAAGTATTTGATAGTGTAAACAGAATTTTCTTGTCAAAGAAAATGTCATCTTGTCTTTGTTTTTGTAAGGAAGGATGCATCCTTGTTGAAGACAGTTTTGAGTGTTGATGTTGTTTGGTTTGATTGATAAATGGTCATTTTGTTAAGTATGTCGCAATGTTTGTTTGGTATCTGCATGGACAAGTATGTACAATGTGTTGCCATGTTTTTGTTGGATTTTTCAATGGTTTGTCGATGTTTTTGGATTTTGAATTGTTTTGAATGTTTTTGGTATTTTTGCGAGATATTTTTGAATGTTTTTGGATTTTTGACGATTGCTTTGAATGAAGAACTTAATGAATCATAAGACAATGTAGAATCCACTTCCATCAATAGGTTAAAGGCATTGCCCCCAATTTTAGACATGACTATGAAAAAGCGGGATGCAAGATGTATGGAGTACTATCATAATTGCAGAGGAATAACAAGCCATGGTTTTGGATGGATGGATGTATGTATGAAGTAGATGTGATCGCAACAAGTCTGAAAGACAATGGAGCCATAGCCTTTATGAGTGGCGCCTGTTTGCTAGGTTTTCACCATCGTACTTGCCCAAGGTGCCACCAGAGTGGTTGTTCACTGTTTGGATGCAGGATTTTTCTTTACTTTTTTTGAATGTTTTTGTATTTTCTTCAAGACATTTTTCTGAATGTTTTTGGTATTTTCTGGTATGTAGGGGAGCCTGATGCTCTGTACAGCTTAGGTATAAAACCGTTTGAGGTGCATGCTGTTGATTGGATCTGCGAGCGGTTCTCCTTCTGAAGTAGCCAACTGATATGCCCCGGATCCGAACACAGCAGTGACAACATATGGGCCCAGCCAGTTTGATTCAAACTTGCCCTGATGTTCTTTGTTTGGTTGGTTTTGAGGATTCTCTCAAAGAACAAGATCACCTACCTCAAATGTACGAGGTCTAACTCCGTGATTGTAGCTTCTGCTCATGCGCTGTTGATAGGCTTTGAGGTGATTGTATGCAGCTTGTCATTTCTCATCAAGTAACTCTAAGTCCTGAAGACGGGATACTCTGTAGGCTTCATCATCGATGAGATTGTGCAAGGAAACTCGTAATGATGGTATCTCGACCTCAATAGGCAAGATAGCTTCTGCACCATATACCAAGGAATAAGGAGTTGCACTTGTAGGGGTTTGAATGCTAGTTCGATATGCCCATAGCCCTGGATTTAGTTGAACATGCCAATCACGACTGACATCATTGATTGTCTTCTTGAGGATTCTTAATATGTTTTTATTGGATGCTTCAGCCTGACCATTGCCTTGTGGGTAGTAGGGAGTGGAAAAGCGGTGTTGGATATGAAAATTCTCACAAAGTTCACGGACATTCTGATTTTTGAAAGGAAGACCGTTATCTATGATGATGGACATGGGTACACCATACCGGCAGATGATGTAGTTGAGGATGAATGAGGCGATCTGCTTGCCGGTGACTTGGGTAAGTGGAACAGCTTTGATCCACTTTGTGAAATATTCAGTGGCAGTAATAATGAATTTATGGCCATTGGATGAAGATGGATGAATCTTACCCACAAGGTCAAGGCCCCATTGACAGAAAGGCCATGGTGTCGTGATTGGTTGCAGTTCCTGGGCCGATGCATGTATCAGGTCGCCATGAACTTGACATTTCTTGCATTTTCTGACAAAGTAGTAGGAATCCTTTTCCATAGATGGCCAATAATATCCAGCTCGCATGAGTTTCTTGGCTAGTGACGGACCACTTGAGTGAGTCCCACAAATTCCTTCATGTACCTCTTCCAAAGCCTTTGTTATCTCATCTTGTTCCAGACATTGAAGGAGAGTACCATCAAGACCGCATCGGTATAGGGTTTCGGCAATAATGGTATATCGAGCAGTTTGGCGAATGAAGGTTTTACGTTGGTTATTTGATTGGTTGGGAGGAAGGGTGTGATCGCGGAGATAGGTGTAGAACTCACCGTACCATGGGGATTTAGAACCGACAAGGCGACATATCATCTCGGATTCAGGGGTATCATAAGCGGGGATCCAAAGCTGTTCTACCAAGAACTCGTAGCGTGTTGAATTTTGTGGAAGATCTAGGAGAGATGCGATGGTAGCCATAGCATCAGCAGCTCGATTCTGATCTCTTGGTATCTACTCAAAAGTGATAGTAGTAAATGATGTCTTTAGACTATCTACCATTTGCTTATATGGCATGAGTTTATCATCTTTGGTCTGATATTCATCTGTTGCTTGTTGAATGACTAGTTGGGAATCGCCATATACTTGTAGTTCTTGTAATTTCCATTGTATGGCTAACTTGAGTCCTGTGATCAAGGCCTCATACTCTGCTATGTTGTTTTTGCATGGAAATGTGAGCCTGTAAGACTTCAGGATGCTATCACCCTGAGGTGTGATAAACAGAATGCCTGCCCCCGAGCCGTGCCTAGTGTATGAACCATCAAAATATAGTTTCCATGGTTGTGCTGTTGTGATCATGAATATCTCTTCATCTGGAAAATTGGAAATGAGAGGATGATCGCCTATGAGTGGTGCATCGGCCAACTGATCTGCAATGACCTGCCCTTTGATAGCTTTACGGTCCACATACTCGATGTCAAATTCACTTAGAATCATCACCCATTTGGCCAAGCGACCTGTCAATGTTGCTTTGCTGAGTAAATACTTGAGTGGATCAATCTTTGCAATGAGTTGTACCTTGTGTGTTAACAGATAATGCCTCAGTTTAGTGGCTGCTAAGATTACTGCTAGGCAAGCTTGCTCAATAGGGGTGTAATTGAGTTCATAGCCCACCAATGTGCGAGAAATGTAGTAAACAACACACTCTTTTCCTTCTGCATTATGTTGTGCCAGTAGTACACCCAATGCTGTACTTATTGCTGAGATATAGAGTAACAATGGTCTACTTGGATCTGGTGGCATCAACAATGGTGGATTCATGAGATAGTTTTTAAGCGTTTGAAATGCTTGCTGGCATCGGGCATCCCACTGAAAGCGGATGTTCTTGTGTAGCAGATGTGTAAATGGGTGACACTTATCAACCAATTGTGCAATGAATCTTTGGATGGATTGAAGTCGTCCTTGTAATTTCCATGATTGCTTTTACCTTTGCTGGGTCGACCTCAATACCTTTGCTTGAGACAATGTATCCTAGAAGCTTCCCGGAGGTCACTCCAAAGACACATTTCTTTGGGTTGAGTCGAACATGGTATTGTTCCAGTCTATCAAAGATTTTATCTAAGATGTGGAGATGTCCTTTTCTGGTGAGTGATTTTGCTAGTAAGTCATCCACATAATCTTCCATCATGGTATGCATCATGTCATGGAAGATGGTGGTCATTGCTCTTTGATAGGTTGCTCCTGCATTCTTGAGGCCGAAAGGCATTACATTCCAGCAATATGTGCCCAATGGACATGTGAAGGCTGCCTTATGTTGATCTTCTGGTGCGATCTTTATCTGATTGTATCCTGAAAAGCCATCCATGAGTGAAAGCATGGCATGTCCCGCTGTTAGATCCACTATGATGTCGATATTTGGTAGGGGGAAGTCATCCTTAGGACAGGCCTTATTTAGATCTCTGAAGTCAGTACAAATGCGGATGCCCCCTTTTGGTTTGCCAACTGGCACAATATTGGAGATCCATTCTGCATAATCAATTGGTCTAATGAAACCAACATCTAGGAGTTTCTTGAGTTCTGTTTTGACTAGCACTGCAATCTGGGGATGCATCTTACGAAGCTTCTGCTTGACAGGTTTGGCTCCTTCTGCTATGGTGAAGTGATGCATGACTAAATCAGGATCAAGCCCAGGCATGTCTGCATATGACCATGCAAAGTTGATTTGATGCTTCTGGAAGAACTCTATAAATTTAGGTTGCTCCTCTGGAGTGAGAAGAGATGCCAGATGTATGATATGAGGATTTTCAGGAGTCCCCACATTGTACTCTTTGGTTTCCTCAATGAGAATTGTTGATCGTTCCTGTTGTGCACTATCAGGGAGAATGTCAAACCCTTCATCCTCAGGTGCCTCAGAGAGGTTTTCACCATTGGATACGCTCTTTCTTTTTACTTTTGTTGGATCAAACAGTGCCACAGTGTGGTTTTCACTAGAAGATCCATGTTTTAATGTTATATTTTTGTAGCTGAAAGGTTTGGCATCCGCCTCGAAGTATGCTGCGCTATTAAGTTCAATGGCAAATCTAGCTTTGTGATCCCCGCTTGGTAGGTTATCCCTTAATTCCAAAAAGTCAATGATGGCCTCATCGTTTTGGAAGAGGTCAAGACATGGGGGATTTGGTTGGTTCCATTCGATGAGTTCAGGGTGGATAATGGGCATTACTTTAGTGATTATGTTAAGTGCGGGAGATGTATCAGTGAGGGTTAAGACGTTATGGTGAAGGTCGTTAATGGTACTCTCCCTGTCAGAATCAGGCGTAGGATGAGACATAGGGTCTGTGGAAGATGTTTCCAGTTCGGGAACCCAAGTGGTCTTTATCTGTGCTTCTCCGTAAACAGGGATATCTTTGCGTGGTGGAGGTGGTGATGTGTCTTCCTCATCTAAAGTGTTAAGCTGTACAGAATCAAATTCCCACTCATGTGAGTCAGTCTCTGAATCACTTTCCAGCATCCGATTACTATACCATACTGGGATGTCCTTTGAGTTAAATACCGCACGTGTGATTGGTTGATGTACCTTTGTAGTGATTGGTGCTACAGGAAGTTTGATGGGGATAAAAGAATCTGGCACAGGAAGTATCGGCAGTGTTGACTCAATGGCTTCTGCGGGAACTGCTGGTACCATAGATGCTGCTGCGGGTTCTGATACAGTTGCTGCTGCTAATGGTACTATGGATGTAATGGCTGTTGCGAATGGGATTACTGGTTTGATTGGTATTGTAGATGGTTGTGTTGGGGTTGTGAGCCTCGATGGGGCAGTCGGGATGGTGCTTGAAGCTGCTTTGATAATGAAAGGTGTCCTTTTTGCAGTAGGTTGACATAATGGTTTGGTGGGTTTTCCTTTGAATTTGAGTTTAGGAAATATCTCTTTTTCAAAGCCTAGGCCTGTATTACCTTTGGGCTTTAATTGTGGTAGCAGAGGTTCATGTCGTCCTTGTTTGCAATATCCTAAAGCACTCTGACCATCATATCCCATTCTTTGCATAATGAGGAGACCTTTGCCATACTGATCTATAGGAAGTCTAACTTGCGGTATATTAGTGGTGATGGGATCTTTATAGATCCAGTCCGCTAAGTCCTCATCTTGGGTTTCTTCTTCTTGACTTTTTCCAAGGATGAAAGGCGTCAAAGCACATGCAGGCGTGTTTAGTGGTTGCTGGAGTAACTGTTGTGGTTTACCATGTGTTCGAGGAGAAGTGGGCATTTGTCCCACACAAAAGAGCTGACTCAAGTTGTATTCCCTGGGACCTTCCTCTGCTATTTTCATCTTAAGCTTTTCTTGCTTTGGTATAGTGGTGTTCGAACTGGCAAGAGAGGCTGGACTTATATATGATGTGGAGGAAATGGCTTCTCTATTATTAGGAACAGTAATCTCTAGTTGATGGCTGATATTATGGCAAAATGCAAAGGGGTTTGCATCGCCCAGAATTGTGATCTCTACACCATTATGTGGGAACTTGATACATTGATGGTAGGTAGATGGAACGGCTTGCATGGCATGTATCCAAGGTCTCCCTAATAATAGATTGTATGGCAGAGGAAGGTCCAGAACCTGACAGATGATGTGCTTTACCACAGGGCCCACGTGGATTGGTAGTACCACAGCTCCTTTGGATGAACGCTCTGCATTGTCATAGGCTTTGATTGTGATCTTCTTACGAGGATCCACTGATTTCACCGCGTAGCCCAATGTTGTGACCAACTACAGTGTGCAAATATTCAGGCCTGCTCCCTTATCGATCAAGACTCGCTTGATCCTATGTTGGTTAATAAATCCTTCGATGTGGAGTGAGGCATTATGTGGTTGTTGGAAGGAAGAGTTGTCACTTTCAGAAAAAGTGAGACAAGGTGATGACTTTAGACTTCCAACCATGGCTTGAAATTGGTTTGTATTCAGATTTGCAGGGACTGACGCCTCTTGGAGTGCTTGATCCAAGATAGTTTTATGAGAGGGTGATAGGCGCAGAAGCTCTAAAATGGATATAAGTGTAGGGGTTTTGTCTAATTGTTCCACAAGATTGTACTGCTTTGGGATGGAGGTGGTGCCTTGTGGAGCTGCCTTTATGGTAACTTTGTCGCGACGCATAACAACATTGCAATTTGAGTTGGGATTTTTGAAGGTTATAGTTGCAACTTGTTCATTGGCATCATACAGATGATTTACAGTGTAATTATATGCAGCTTGTGTATGATCAGTGGTATTAGTGCCTCACCGGGAAGTGGAAGGACCCCTTTGATCTTGTGATGGAAGTGGATTTTTGAACGTCAGATGATCATTATTTGTTGTTTTTGGGTCATGTCCTTCAATTTCAATTTCTCCTCGATCAATAAGATCCTGAATGAGATCTTTCAATCAGTGACAACTACTTGTCTTGTGCTCTCTTCCTTGATGGAATTCATAGTGTTCAGTATCTCTCCACCAGGCCGGTTTGACCCGAGGCTCATAGTTTGATAGTTTAGGTAGAGTGACCAAATTTTGAGAAATGAGTTGTCGCAATACTATTTCAATGGGTTCCCCTAAGGGAGTGTATGTGCGTTTCTGTTTTGGCTGACGAGGTCTAGGTTCATCTTGAGATGTGATGCGACCTTGATTAGAAGGAACATTTGTGTTGTTTTGAGGCGGAGGATTTTGTCTGGCAAATCGAACCACAAGTTGTGCATTTTGTATAGTCCTAGCATCCACAACCCCATCATTGACGATATTTTTGTTTTTATTCTAGAAGTTTGGTTTATCGCTATTGAAGCGTGGACGAGGACCATCTTTTGGTTCATTAAAGATTTTGATGAGTCCTTTATTGATGAGTGCCCTTTCACATTTCAAACCCTTGGTAATCATATCATTAAAAGAGTCTGTGTCTTTGACATCCAGGTGAAATTCCATTTCTTCGTTTAAGTTGGAAATGAATATTTCCACTAGTTCTCGTTTAGGTAACTGAAGAGAACGTCTGCTAGACATTTGGCACCATCGTTGCAGGAATATTGAGAATAGTTCACCTAGTTTTTGTTTGGTGTTGCACAGATCAACCATGGTGATGTCGCGTTCAATGTTATAAGAGTAATGAGTGAGGAATTTTTGGATAAGTTCCTCAAATGTTCTAATGCCACCTGGTAGTCAGGAAAACCATGATGTGGTTGTTCCTCCCAAGCTTTGGGGAAAAAGGCGCATTAGGTAGGTGTCTTCATATACCACTTCAAGACAAGCGGAATGAAATTCTTTGACATGATCACAAGGATCTCCCTTTCCTCTATATTTTTCAAATTTGGGTGTTTTGAATCCACGTGGAAATGGTGGCATGTAAAGATTCCTATCAAAAGGATAGGGACAAATGTCATTGAGTGAGAATTGGTTAGTCTTGACACCACTATGAAGCTGTTGGGAGAGATTCTCGACTTGTTGCCGCAACATCTCCATTTCATTTGGAGGAGGAGGTGGTGGGTTACCTCGAGGAATGTTATATCTGATGGGATCTCTACCTCTTTCCTCTTCATGGCGAATTTGTCTTTCTGATGCTTGTCTTAATTGGGCAAGATCAAAGTCAGAGGGGAGTTTTGCTCCTTCTTGAGCGAGTCTTAAGAAGTGAGCATCTGCATTGCTCCTAAGTATTTCGTCAAAAAGTCTGTTAAAGAGAGGGTTATGCTGAGCCCTTTCTATTGTTGCAGGAGTGGGAGTACTTGGGTTTTCATCATCTGCATTTCCTCCAAGTGCTTCTTGAAATTCATTGAGATTTTCCTCTTCTTCTTCTTCCCTTTCTATTTCTCGTTGCCTTGACTGTGATCGGGTTTGAGCCATTTTGCTTGCAAGATGTTGTTGAAGTTGTGTGAAAATAATGATGGGTTTTTGATGAAATGAAAGGTTGATGGTTGGTGAATTGTGTTGAACGTGGATCTCTAGCACTTTTAAGGTGGATGTAACCAAAATTCCTTCTTTGAATTGCTTGTTTGTTTGATAAGTTTTGATGTGATAAGGTGTAGAGAAATCTGAGATGTGTTACAGATTTAACTACCTAGTAATGAGAGGATTCACTCATGAACTAGTTTTAACCTGCGTAGATGTGTCTCTTAGGATGAGCTTATCCTAGATGTAGAAACAATCTAAAAAGTGATGTGATCTGTTTGATTTCAAGCAATATCTAAAAGAGAACTTGGGACAAGAACCTCTTAATGTTTTGAGAGTTGGGACAGATTGATGATGAAGTGATGATGTATGAGTGAGATGATGGATGAAAATGTTTTCAACTTCAATAAAAACTTTTTGTTACAAATGGGACAACTCTATCTCTTCCCTTTCGGGTGTTGGTGGTATTTCTCGAGCTGTGTTGTATGTGATACAGACGTTTGGGAGGAAGTTGGGATTAATCTTTCCTCCTTGGTTTTTGTGACAACTCAGAGCTCTATATTGCATAAAAAGCTCTGCGGTTCAATGATTCGGAATCAAATTCATTTGTTTTTCCTTGAAGGTAGAGACGCATGTGACGCAGAAAGACTCTATGTGAGACAAAGATTTGTCTATTTATATAGAAGAATTTCCTCCTTTTTATCAAAGCCTTTGAGCTCAATGGTCTTCTTTTCAAGTTGATATTCTGATGACGCTTCTTCTTTTGCAAGATGTGAAGAATGGTCATAAAATTTGACTTTTTGTTGTTTGTACCTTGTTTTTGATGTTTTTGGTTGTTTTGACAGATGTTTGGTTGGATGAATACTTTGTTTTTGGGAAGTGATTTTCTGATTTTTCTTTGACAAGAAAACAAAGCAAGCACACAAACACAAGAATGTTGCCTAAAAGACACAAATGAGTATGGGTCTAGATCAACCCAATCTTTGGACTTGTATATGACCCTTCCTTTAGATGTATTTTAAGGTGTATTTCCAAAGCCTGAAGTCTACTCAATTTGTACTTGGTCTTTAAAACGAACACACTTCAAACACTTTTTATCCCTAAGGTCAAATGGCCAGTTGTGATAAATTTAGCCCACATCTTGATATTTCTTCGACTTTGGTACTACATACCTTATGAATCCCGCCTTGGCAGGTAAGGATGTGATATACTAAGTCTTGCACGAGCATAACAAATAGATGATCCCTATGATGGGGGAGTCACCACTTTTATCAAGCCACAAGTGACTTTTCAAAAAGCTATGTTTCTACTCAAGGAAATATGTATGGTGAGTATCTTGGGAGCAAAACCATCTATGCTCTTGCACTAAATTATATCGCAAATATCCTCAATCAATAGAACAGGTGGGCTACTACTTAAAGGCGTTTAGTCATGTTCGATGTTTTTGGACATAAGTTCATTCTGCAGTGACTCACTTAAGAGCCTTGTAACTGGTGGTGGAGCCCATTTGTCCTTTCGGCCAGTTACACTGTAGGAACAACTATACCCAAGGCTACAGCTTTCGCTCTCACCTGATTTCTATAGCGGCTCGAAGGATTTACCGCTCAAGGTCGTTCCCAAGAGTATCGATCCCTTGGCAGACCTCTCTTAAAAAGATAAAATTTTGAGTGTTACTAACACTTTTCTCTGGCACCTAGGACCACGAAAGCCAAGGGAGAGGATAGTGTGTGTTAGAGGTAGGACCACTCGACTGACTTTTTGCACAAGTGTGCCAAGTACGAAAGACACTTGTTCTTTTTAATCCACCATTACAAATGTGATCTAACTATTTGGAGATGTTGCTCCAACAGCCATGGTGTTCTTTTTAACTTCAAAGGCAATGTGTTTTGTAACCTAGAATTCGGAAATCCTGGTCAACTTAAAGAAAAACACGTTTGCTTGAAGTAAAATTTGTTTTTGCAAAAATCAAAACAAGTGGATTGTTCTTTTTATTTGCCCAAAAATTGAAGTGTGGCTTGTGATTTTTAAGTTTGATGTAAGAAAGAAAATTTGTTTTGTTGATTTTAAGCACCAAAACAAAATGTATCCCTAACTTGCAATGAAAGCAAAATTTTGAAGTTTGTTGTTTTTTTTACTTTGCAATAGAGAAACATGAATTTTCTTTTTAAGCACCAAAAACAAGTTTGAGGTTCATTTTATGCACTCTAAAATAAAATGTGAGGTTTATTTTAACTTGTGCAAGAAGGAAAAATGGATTCTTTTTAACCAACTTTTGTTGAAAGAAAGTAAAAAAGAAACTTTTAAAGCATTTAAACTAACTCCTTCCCCTGCACAAAAAGATTAGAACCTGCATAAAAGACAATTAGTTAGAAAAATCCGCATGTTTTGGTGGGCTTCTACAAGCCTAATTTTTTTTTTTTTTTTTGGTTACAAGGTGATTTGTACAACGTTCTGTTACAATAGCGCTAGTTTGCGTTTGAACAGATGCGCTATTTAACACAAATGCACTAAAAGAAAGGGAAAGACAGAGAAGGGAAAAGCGCTAAAACAAGGTGAATAGCACCAAAACAATGTCAAACACGCCAAAATAGTGTCAAAAGCGCAACCTGTGTGACATTTTCAACATTCAAACATGTTATTGGTTAAAAAAAAAAATTGATCTTTTTGGTGTTTGGATTCACGTCGGGTTCACCAAATGATGCTTTGCAAAAAGGATTAGAAAATCTGTTTGATGGCAACACACACAAGAGCACAAGAAACAAACGTTAGTGTTAGCAACAAAAGATTATCCTAAACAGACATATCAAGAGAGATATTAAGCATGAAATAGAAAGCATATAAACATAGAATAAAATAGCTAATCAAGATGCTCATAGTTGCTCCTCCCTTGTTCCTCTCCTCTCCAAGTCCCAAATGAGTGTAGCTCTCAGCTTTTAGCACTAGCCATGGATGCCATATGGAGATTCAAGATAGTTGAATATGATAAGCAAATGCTATGCAAGTGTAGATAGTGATGCTATGAAAAAGCTCTATGCTAATACCAGTATAACAACAATACTCTAATGCTTCTCCTTTGCTTGAGGAGAAGGGTTCTATTTATAGAAGAAATGGGGAAATGAAGGGTTAAGATTGAATGGTTTAATCAAGGGCCAAGTTTGAAAGTTGGGGATCCATGTGCACAATTGGCACCAATAAAATGGTGACAAGTGTCAACATAGGATTGGGTTGAGAGAAGAGGTTGGAGGCATTAAAGGCCTGAGAAGACCTCATGGTTATCTAGAGGCTAAGGGTCAAGTCCAAATTAAGATTACCCACTGGATTAAGAGTTAATCCAAGGATAAACCTTTGTGCAAATGTTTAAGAGATAATCATGGTCAAAGCATTAATGGCCTGATGAGACCTTTGGGTTGGGTAGAGGTTGAGTCAAAACAAATGTTTTAACCATGTGGGAGGGTTTGAGGTAACCATTAATGGTTATTGGAGACTTTGGGGATTAAGTGGTTGAAGGTTGAAAGCCTTCAATGGTTATCAAAGACTTTGAGCCATTTAGTGGTTGAAGGTTGAAAGCCTTTAATGGTTATCAAAGACTTTGAGGGTTTGAGAAGTGACTTCCCTTTTGCTTAGGAATGTGACAAAGTTTAGAGAAGGGGTTAGGTTATTTAGAAGTGATTAGAAAATTCTAGAAGGGGTTTAGGCATGCAAGTGGATTTTGTAGGAAAATGCAAGTGGGAGAAATTTTGGTATTTTCAATTAAAATAAAATCATTTATTTCAATTAAATGGTGTAATTTACATTTGGATAAATATTCAAATAAATATTAATTTATTTAAATGAGAAAAATGAAGATAAAACATTAAAATGCTTGAAGACTTTGAGGGAAACCATTAAAGGCTTGAAGACTTTAAGGAAAACCATTAAAGTCTTAAGAAGACTATAGAAGGAAACCATCAAGTTTGAAAACTTTAAAGCCATCAAGTTTGAAAACTTTAAAGCCATCAAGTTTTGAAGACTTTAAGGGAAACCATTAAAGGTTTCAAGTGGGTGAGGATAAATAGGATTTTAAATAAATAATTTATTTAAAATAGTTGTGCAACTTGCTTTTGTAGAAAAATACAAGTGGGTGGAGGATAAAGGTGATTTAAATAAATTATTTATTTAAAATAATTGTGCAACTTGCATTTGTAGGAAAATGCAAGTGGGTGGAGGATAAAGGTGATTTAAATAAATGTTAATTTATTTAAATGTGAGAGGTGGGATTTTGGGGGATTTAAATAAATATTAATTTATTTAAATGTGAGAGAATATTTAATTAAATAAATATGATTTATTTATTTAATTAATGGTCTGAATTTGGTTAAGTGAATTAAATCAAATAAATTGAATAATTTATTTAATTAATAGGAGAAGAGGGTTAAGATGAATTAATTAAATATTAATTTAATTAATTAATAATTGATGGTTAAATAATCAAATAAATACTAAGTATTCATTTAATTAAGTGGACAGATTTATGTGACTACAGATAATTACATCAAAATGCATACACAATTATTTGCTCTCATAATCACAACATATCTACCTTACAACTTCACTTCATTTCTACAATACCACACTACAAAATGATTTAGAAGATCTCATACATATATAAGTCTTTACAATATATCAAGTCGGCTATGCAAATATTATTTACAAAACAAAACATTGTTATCCAAGTCGGCCTAGAGTGCCGGTAGGTTCTGATGTCGGTGTAGACTGGATGCTGGTGTGAAGTGCCTACCAATGCTCATAAGTGATGTCGTTGCCGGTGTATCCTGTGAACCATAATACCAGTTGGTTTCCATCAATGACAACATCAACTATTCTTATTTGAGTGTATAATACCAACAATATATTCATGTGTATGCTCTATATGTATTATTTATGTTTTATGTGCATACTTCATGCTTTAAGTGCATCCATGTGCCTCATGTATATTTCTCTTAAATGCATGTTTTATGTATATATACTTGATAAATTGTGGATATTAATATGTTTGTTGTGTCTTCAACATGATTTCCTCATTGTATGATTTATACATGCACTTTTTCATTTATGCATTGTACCTTAGGGGGTATTTGTGTGTATTACTTCATGTCTTGTGTGGATGCTTCATGCTCCTGCCTTGTGTGTAACAATATGTATGTTTCATGACTTAAGAGAATTCATACTCTACATATATTCAAGTGTATGCTTTATGACTTCAGTGGATTCATCCGAATGCCTCATTCTTTATGTATGCTTCATGCGTTAAGTATATTCACGAGTATGCTTCATGATTTAAGTATTTATTGTATGCTTCATAATTCAAGTGTATTCGTTTGTATGCTTCATGATTTAAGTGCTCATTGTATGCTTCATGCTTCAAGGTATTCATTTGTATTCCTTATGACTCATGTGTATTCATTTGTATTCCTCATGTTTCGAGTGTATTCTTCATGCTCCATGCACAACATGTGTGCTTAAGTGAATTCATGGACACTCTATGTGTTACAATGAACATCCCATGCTTTATAAGATACATATATTCACATGTATGATCCTTATTCAAATCATGCCTTAAATATATTCATGTATTTGTATGTACTTCTTTATTGGTATGATCCAAGATTTACGTTTGATCAATATCTTATGTGTATTCATGTATCTTGCACACTATATGTTGCAAAGGTATATTTCATACTTTATGTAAATACTTCATCCTTTATGGGGTTGACTCATGTTGTTGTTCTTTCAGCATGATTACTTCATGGATGTATGGTCCTCCCTAATGCATACTCATGTTTCCATGCAATTATTTGAGTTTGCATGGGTATGCTAGTATCATGTCACCTTGATTTTTTCAAGATCAACTTGAATGGGAGAGTGGTTGATAATGTAACTAAATTTTCATGGTGCCAAAATTTTATTTGTTGAGGTTAGTTTGCATCTTGTGTTGGCATAGCATATGTGGTACATGTGCAATGTGTAACATATGTTCTTCCAATATTGTATGGGATAGGCTAGTATTTAATCACCTTGATTTTCTTTGGATCAACATAATATTGTTCTTCCAATATTTTATGGGATAGGCTAGTATTTAAGCATAATATTGTATGGGACATACTAAAAGGGAACCAACAAGTACCATTGTAATTGGTATGCGTATTCTTCTTTTTAAAAAAAAATTAATCACCATCAGAATTTCGACATCAACCCAACTTTGCAGTAACGACCAAACTGTCGGACAAACAAGATCCTCGTCGGTGCATAGTTCCTGACATGTGTTAGAATTTTGACGCCAATTGAAAAAACATCTGATGAGGATGTTGTATGTATGATGACACTTTATTGTTGGATGCTCGTCGTAGTCGTCGTAGCTGCAAGTTCCTGGTAGGCATCGAAATTCAGATGTCCATCTGACAAGGATGCTTTATGCCTGACGACATTCTTTGGCCAGATGAGCGATCATGGCCGCCGTCGGAAGAGTTCAGGATATCGTCAGAATTCTGATGTTAGATGGCACCATCGGAATTACCGACGACAAGTTTTTGATGGCTTCATTTATCGGTAGTCTGACGAAAAATAGTCAAAATTTTGATGATAGGCTGTCAGAAATCAGCCCCAAATGTACTAGTTTTGCAACAGTTAAGTCATCTCTTGGTATTGACATTTGTCTCTCAAGCTCTTGCTCATTGCTCCAAGATTGTACCAAATTAGACCTTAATATCTCATTTTCATGAGTCAACCTACCACATTCTTCAAATTTGTTCTTCAGGGATACAACAAGATTTTATTCCTTTTTCTTTATGTCCTCAATATCCTTGGACAACCTCATAGTCATAGTTTACATTTCATTCTTCATAACCATGTTCTCCTAACTCAATTTTTAACATTGTTCCTTAAGTGCATTTTTCTCTTCATGATCATCTAGATTTTGCAAAAGTTCCTTTCTCCTAGCTTGAACAGATGATAGTCTCTCTTATAGGACAAGAATAAATTCTTTAGCAGAATTCAACTCATCTTGTATTTTTAAGTTCTCCAATCTTTCAACATCATAATCTTCAAGTTCCATCTCAAGCTGCTTCTCCAAAGCCATATTCAATGATTCTAGTTTCAGGATCTTCCTCAAGTTGTTAAACTTCGTCTGAGGCACAAGACTCTGATACCAATTGTTGGAAACCAATAACACTGAGAGGGGGGGGTAAATCAGTATTATATCGGAATAAAAGATTTTAGCCTTAACAAAACAAACATACACTAACCAATATACCGGTATAAACATAATTGAAAGAAGTAATGCAACCAATAAGCCAAACACACAAATGATAACCATAACACGCAAATTTATACGAAACCCTCAATGAGGAAAAACCACAGTGGGATTTGTGACCCACAATATCAATTCACTGGCTAAATGAAGAGATATTACAATTTATGATGGGCCTACACTTGTAGGAAGGCTTACAGCCTAGAGCACACTGCTCATCATAATAGGAGCCTAACCGACTACATAATATCCAGACAACAATTCAGATAAGTGTGAACTACTTAATATAGCATCGCCTATGCCAAAATACAGTTCCGATTAAAACCTTAAACCTCAGTAGAAAAATAACCCTTACAATGAATTCCTCACATACATGGTCTCTCTGATATATTTCACATTACATCATATTCATATATCCATTCCACATGTCTATTCTTCTACTTCATACAAAATGATCTAATCAATCTCCCCTATATACCCTATACAAATTTATGCCTTGTGTCGGCTTACAAGGATATATACAATATTATATTTACATGTCGGCCATATAACATACATGAATAAGCATTAAAACAAGTTTGTCGATGGCAGATCCAAGATGTGTTTGCCTCCAATACCGATGACCTTTACCATACCATGTCAGCCTGCATTGCGTGTGACTAAAGAAATCTTCTATCTTGTCGATGTCGGTGCTGGTGTAGAGTCTGTGAAGTGCCTGCCGGTACACCATATGAAGCTGGAACCCAAAATCATGTTGCCATCAATGACACCATAGTGAAACCAACCAATAGAGTGTCAATTTCCAACAATTAATTGCATTGAGGTTTAGTGGATCATGTTCTTTTGGTTCGGATATGTTTTTGAAGATGTGTTGATGTGATTATTTGGGTTTCACTTTGGTTTGTCGAGATCTGCATGGAGTATTTTGTATTAGAAGTGATTATATGACCAACTTGATTGATTATACTTACATGTTATGTTTTGTATCTTTTGGAATATGTGATAGCATGTGCAGATTGTTAGATTGTTCATGGGAAGATGTATTATGATATGTTTTGGTTCCCTGTTCCTCCTAGAGTGGACCAATCTAATTTTTTTTTGTTCGAGTGGCTTATTTTGTGTAATATTGTCTTGGTTGACCCTTGCTTAGGATTTCAATGATGTATCTCATAAATAATATGTGCAAAAGGATGAATTGATTATGAATCAAAAGTGAATTGTGTGCAAATTATTTGTAAGCAGATTTGAGTTTGTGGTGATGCGAAAGTTAGTTTGGGAAGAGATTTGAAGCTGATATATTCTGCTAGATAGAGTGTTGTGATAGTGGAGATCGTGATAAATGTTTTCCATGTTATTGGTCACTTGATTATTGTTCAAGGATAATTTCATGAACAGGAGAATCCTTCTCATTTTTAGTTCATCTACTTCATTCATTGTTGATTGACAATGTGTCCTTTGGCAATAGTTTGTATCTTTTTCTAAAGAAGTGTTATTTAGTTGTACAAGTCCTTTTGTATCTTGCCTAAGGTAGTGAACCTTACTTTTGCAAGTCCTTCAAGTGGCAGTTCTCCTTGGATACAACCCTAAAATCTTGTAAATATTGTTATTCATATTGTGAGTTATATTCTCACCGTGCTTTTATCCCTATTTGGGTTTTCCACATATATTTGGTGTTCATGTGTTTGTGTGTTTCGATTTGATATTTTTATGGTTAAAGTGTTTATTTTAAATAAGTTAATTAATAACTATTTTTGAAGTTTCGAACTGATTCACCCCCCCCCCCCCCCCCCCCCTCAGTCCTACTAGGTGTTCAACGAACCTATTATTAGGCTAGGCAACTAAGGACCACTAATAAAGGTGGGAAAGACCTCCTTCACTTATAAATTTGTAAAACCAAAGGGGTTTCCTTAAGTTATTAGGACATATTTTATGAGTCTAGATATTGTCTTATTATAAAGCATACTATTTTACATAATGCATTCCCATTCTGGTTACCACTTTGTGCCTATATGCTAGTTAAATGGATACAATATTTGTTAACACCTAATTAAAACAAATAATTTGTCACACAGGTGTCTAAAAACATGTTTTATAATAACCCCTTATGTTGTTACATGCATTCAAACATGAAAGTGGGACACATACAAGCAAACTAAGAGAGATGTTTACATTGATGTATTTAAAGAATGTCAAGGATGATGGGAAGAGACAAGTAGTAATAGACGAGTACATTTATCCAATTGGGTGGAAGAGATTATTGAATTTTATCAAATATTTAGTAACTATAAACAAGATGATGTAGTAATCTGTATACCGAAAAAGATAAAGTCTTCTACAATGCATAAGCAAGCTAGGCTCTGCACATACATCCATAAAAACTATAGATGGATACAAATCATTAAGTTGGTATACTAATGAATCCATGGATATGATTAAAAATTATATTTAATATGTTGAAAATGCTCCTAAATTTTTTGCAAGGATATTTACAAACTTCTTATTAAAAAATAAACAACATACATCTAGAAATGCACAACATATACAAGTATACACACAAACTAAAGTTGCTTCTACCTTTAATTATTCAATCTTCAAGATGAAATTACAAGTTTGGGATAAATATTGATCATTAAAATATAAAATATCAATACCTAGATGTGAAATATGAAATATGAGGCTTCTTGTTAAATTTGTTCTTCTGCTAGCTCTACACCTGCTCTCTCCAATTTAAAAATGTTATATTCTCTTTTCAAAATATGTGTTTTCTACAATATACCCTAACAAGCCACTTCGAGTCGATTAGAGGTTCATTTCACATACACATGCTCTAGCCATATCCATCTTCAAGTACATAGTTGACACATGTCACCAAATTAATCAAATTTAACCATAAAAAAAGTGTGCAAGAACATTACCTCCAGACTAGTACCATATATCCACATTGAAGCATGAGAAATCACCCATAAAATTCATTAAGGTCACATCTTGGAGGTGTTGTGTGCTAGACTAATATTTTATAAAATATTAAATATATGGGAACCGTTATTCTTCTTATAATCAAGTTAAACAACTTAAAAAAAAAACATCATTGAGATCGATGAATCATGAAGATGGGTGGTTGGAATATTAGAACAGTGTTAATAGTAATGACAAAGAGGTTCACATTGCATAAAATATGTTTTAGGTCTATCATCTTCATTCCAATATTCCTAATGACTCTTCATTCTTTTTCTACTTGCTATTTTATCCACTCATTACATTCCTTTGCTATTCATAGTTGTTGAGGGTTAGGCATATGGTTTTATACATGAGAAATATTAAAATTTATGTACCCTACCACACCTTATTCCATTCTTTATTTGATACATACTGACATGGGTTATGAGGGGAGTAGGAACCTATTGCATGCTTTTTTTATGCCTTAACCACTATTCCTCATGTTGACTTTTCCTCAGGTTCTTAACCTTTCCCACCACTTCTTCTTTCCTCCATTGATGCTTTTAGATACACCATGAACCAAAGAAAGTATGAACACCATCTCTCTTTCTTAGCCAAATTTCAACTTTGATTTTGATTTTGGTGAATAGGCAGAAAAAACAAGAAGGGAACACACATCAAATATCACAATATAAATGATGGCTCATACAAAAGCTTAATATATTAGTTATCAATAATTAGAAATAAAAGGCATATAATAGATCATAGGAACAAAGTAGTACTAAATGAGAAATGAAAAATTTGGGTGCCCACATATTCTAGATATTCATTTCCCCTTTAAGAATGTGAAAAAGTGATGAACATCATACATAGTATATTGTAAGGTGAAAAATTAGGGTTTCAACCAATAATGTAGTAAAACCACAATTTTTTTCCTAGAGACCATTATGTTAGGGAAAGATGAAATTTGATAGATCTAAGCCTAAAAGACCAAGATTCTGATCAGATTCTAGGGGTTCTAGATACTCCACTTCTTTTCTTTTCAATTGAATTAATTTAATTAATAATGCTAAAATTAGGGTGCAAATATATGTGAATTGAAGACATTTTGCATAAACAGTGAGCCACAATTATCAAATAGAGCCACAAACCTATATTTGAGAAATATATGAGTGTTTGGATCTATTCCTAGAAGGTTGAATTGAATTATCGAGACTCGAATGTCGGTTGCTCTAGTCCTACAAAATTTTCACTATCCAAAAGGGAACTTGTTCGTCTTTGTGAATACTGTCGATTATGAAAATTATGGCTTTGTACTTATTCATGCACACAATAGAGAAGGGAAAATAGTTGGGAATAGGGGTTTGCCTAAGTCAAACCCAGTTTAGGAATTAACCTTGAATGAATAAATGCAAATATTTGAATTAAATGTTGGATATACGTAAGATCTACAATTGTTGACAATGAAGATTTTATTCTTGAATATAATCACATATGTTGTATGAAATGACATGAACATAAAAAAACCCTAATCACACACACATGCTTGTATATGAATGATGTAAGTTTTCTCCACAATGATTGAATGAAGAATATGTAGCCTTAAAGATCTCTGAAAATGCTTAAAGATGAATACTTCACTAGATGTAAGGTTGCTAGATTACTTGTTGATAGAATGGATAGATGAAATTAGGTTGATAAAATGTCTTTATATAGAGGTATCTAGGTCATTTACTGATTAGGTTGATCCCCAACGGTCATGCGGAGCCAAAAAATTGAATTCCCATTGGAGAGATAGGACCCTTGCCCCATTATAAAATAGGGCCCAACTAAGAGGGACCATTGCATGGGTTCTCTGGTCCTTCTAAAAAAGGGACCACAATTAGACCCTAGGGAGAAGGACACCTATCTAGGAAGTCCATCAGTGGGTGTACATGGCATCAAAATTGGAGATTGGGCACAAAGCGGACCTAGACATGCGATGGGGAGGGAATATCCTAAAGTAGGGGCACAAAGATGAGGTGTAAATTGGCCAGGTGACAAATTATGATGCTACATATATCCCCCACTTTAACAGGAGTATGAGCCTATGCAAATACTCGCAATAAAGTAGATGAAAGATGAAAAAGAGGAGCAATTAGGAGCATAACCACAAAGAGTATAAGACATCACTAATTTTGAGGAACCAAGCCCCCAATATTAGGATATTAACTCACTCAAACACATGCAAGAGCACACAAAACAAGACAAAAACAAAAACAAAAACAAAGGCAAACAAAAGACAAAAGGCAAAAGACAAACAACACACAAAAGATAAAAACTAAAAAAAAAGACCTCAAGTCAACTAGCCGAAGAGACCTTGATATCAAAATGTCTCAACCACTAATATCATTCTTGAAAAATGTCATCTGAAGAACACAAGTTATCACATAAAAGAGCAAGAGAACACATCATCCATGTACTACAAATAGAAAAGCTATGAGCTCACGAGAAGAAAGAGGAGAAAACATGGATACACATTCTAGATGTTTTTTTCTAGGTGATCCATGAGAAGAATGAGAGAGGACATGGATACACATTTTAGTTGTGTTTTTATAGGTGATCCATGTTGGGGAGGAGAGTAGGAATAGTCTAGCTATGTTTTGCTAGTTCCACTTGTCCTCATGCATGTGTGCAAGTGATGTCTAGTTTTAGGTGTTAGCACCTCATATAAGAGTTTGTTTCCTCTGATTTCAAGAATGCAACAACCTATGTAAGACATGAAATGAAAATTAAAAAAGTTTCTAGTATTGGGAATATATCATGTAAGAGTTTGTTTTCTCTAGTTTTGGGAATGTGTAACCCTATTTAAGACAAATATGAATGTTGTGTTTGGTTTCAAGCATGAAGCATCTTGTGTAAGAGTTTTTTTTTCTTTGGTTTTGAGACAGAACACCCCATTGAAGACATGCCAAAAATATAGTATGATATAGTATAAAGAGGGTGATATATGTCCTCCCCCTTAAGATGTCAACATAGCCTTATGTTGATGTCTTAATGAAGCTAGAAATAAGCATACCCAACCTTCAACACCAAGGAGATATAACTTTAAGAAACAATGTTCATAAATCCAAGCCAAAGAGGGAATACTCTTAAAGCAAGGATAAGATATTTGAAAAAGAGATATCTTGCAACAATTGTAAAGAGGTTCCTTGGAGGAGAAGATATATTTTCTCAAAAGACATCTACCTCCAAGAGGAGTTTCTTGAACAAACATAACATCTTCTACCAAAAGAAGGAAAGGAGAACAAGAATGCATACCTTCCTCCTCTTGCTAGGTAAATGAGGTTCTTGATTAAGGATGACACACTTTTGACCCAATGTGAGGGGTAAGTTTATAATAGATATACATTGCCAAGTGAAAGATAGGTTGTAGTCAATGATACACACCTCTTGCATAAGAGAGAATCTTTGAGAAAACAATAACTTCACACAAGGAATAACATAAAATCATAAGTAAACACTACTCAACAAAGGAAAAGTGGTTCCTTAGAAAGGATAGGAGAGATCAATGCCCCCCAAGCGTAGGGATAAAGTGAAGAATTACACAACTTACAAAGAGTGATTATTCATAAGAGACGCATCGTCTCAAACAAAGAATAGGTCCTAACCAAGGAACATGCATGTACTCGCATGAAGGATAATTTTATGCAAGAAAGGATATTATATTATGAAAAATGAAATCCATAAAGGAAAAAAGTGAATCCCAAGAAATAGGAAATAGATAGAAAATTATTCTTGCCCCTAGGCACAAAGACAAGAATAAATAGACTATTATGTCAAGCTCACTAAGTATGATTGCACTTGAAATTGTACCACCATGAATGACAACGAGTCCTTAATAGGTAAGCTATCAATGTCATATAGCGAGGAGAAACATAATAGGAACTTGAATGTTATTTGAAATGATTATGAGAAATATGCCATTCATCGTCACATGTTACTTTTATGATACCTAAACCAATATAATGTATTTTTATTTTAAAAGATTGACACTTGTTAGTAGAATGGCCATGAATTTGATGATACTTGCAAAAAGAATATTTTTTAAGATGTTGTCTATGTTTCCTTTTTCTTTTAAGACAAAGAAGAGAGATTAAATTAGCGTGAAGAAGATCAAACAAAACATTATCTTGTTGTAATACCATATTGGAATGAGTGAATTCATTAGACAATGGAGGAGGGAATGTTGAAAAAGGAAGAGCTTGGAAACCTAGCTTTTCATTAGAAAAGTGTGATTTCTCATGACCTTCTAGACTTTGTTGCACACATCATAAACCATCTCCATTGTATCTATGTGGATATGTTGAAATGTCTAGAGGAGAGGGTTCATTCTTAGTATCAAAATCTAAAGATTCGTCATCATTATTAAGATGTGTTGGAAGAAGAGGTGGGGATTGGTTTAGAAGAAGCTTGGATAAAAGACACAAAAGGCTCTTTCAAGGCTTCACTCTTATACTGAGAGATGTTATAACAATTAAAGGAGAGTGTAAAGTCTATTGTACCCCAATTCCTTGCTAGAGAAGCATCATTGATAAGAGATGGTGTCTTTGAAGGAATCATAGTACTAAAGGGGGAAATATATCCCACTACATCATGAGTGAAATTATAAGGATTAGGATCAGCCTTTATTGTGTGAAGTTTATTGTTATATATGGATTTGATTGTGCAATGAAGGGGAAGGGAATACTTTCATAGCATGAATCCATGGTCTACCTAGAAGAAGGTTATAATTAAGATGGTTGGGCATGACATGAATAGGAGTAGGCAAAGTCACGTGCTCTGCTTTAATAGGTAATATGACTATACCAAGTGACTCTCTAGGAACATTATCGAAGCCATGCACATAAAGAGGATCAAGTTGAATAGAAGAAAAATCTCAATTTATCTTATCTAATAAGTCAACACAAAAAATGTTAAGTGTTGACCCATTATCAATTAAAGTCCCTTTTATCTTTTGTTCATAAAAGCAATGAGTAATCATAAGGGGATCATCTCTATTTTGAAAGTCTAGAGAAGGCAATTTATCTTGTGAGAATGTAATATAATTTGGTTTAGAAGAAGGATGAGGAACCACCCTTTGTAAGGCTTCTTGGATAACTTTATAATGTGAAAGTGAAGTTTGAATTAAGTCCCAAAGGGAAATCTTAGCTAATATATCGTGGAGCTTCTCAACAAGATTATGATCCCTATCAACATGTTTCTTAGGATGAGGTGGGGAAGGAAGGGAAATGAAAATAACATTGGGATGTTTATTTTTGGCACAAGCATTAAATGTGTGATGTATTTCAGAACCATATTTTTGTTCTAGTTGCCTTTCCATATCACCCTTTCACATATGTATTGTGCAACTTTTAGGACATTGGTACGTTTTTTGGGTCTACGCTTATCATAACTACAAACATGAATGGTATTGACTTGATTAGGTTCTTTTTTCTCCAATGATACATCTTTAGGAGGGAGAGCATCAAGGAAATTGCTAATAATTTCATCTTCTTGCTCCAAGGTATCTTTATTGGTAAGACAAGCTTTAGGAGGACAAACATAACTCTAGTAGAAAATTCATTGAAATGATAAGAGGGTATGGTATCACTAGGAAAGGTAGTGACAATATCATCCGCTTGCACCAAATGATCCTCATGGGGTAGGTACATTTTAGGAGAAAGATGCACTGTTGGATATTGTTGAGAAGTTTGTTGGAACATTGTTTTGGAATTGATGTCAACATATTCCTTTGTGTGTTTCAGTGTTGCAGTCAGATTAAGTAAGTTGGTTTGGCCAGTGTGTTTCAGATGAGTTGCTAAAGATTAAATGGTTTTGAGATAAGTATCTCTAGTTGATTTAATAGAAGTTTCAGTGGTCTGCATGATGATTTGATTGAGCTATGTGATCTGGTATTGTGGATAGTTTTCAGTTGTTTGTGTTATTTGGTGTTCTGGTTATTACTCCACATTGCTCTGGGATTGCCATATCTTTGTTTGCTAATTTGGCAAAGTGTTTGGGACATTCTGGTGTGTCCTCAATTTAGATGGTTCATGATTTGGATGTTTGCAAGCGTATATTTTGGTTTGACAGTCAGTTGAGTTAGTGTTCTTGAGGTTTAGTATATTGATAATGAAGATTCTAGTAAGTGGTGATGTTGTGAATGTTGTTGCAGTAATTCATGATGCTTGTGGATGTTTCTATATCATTTTATATTTGTGTTGGTGGTTTGCATTGATCATTGTGTGTGTTAATGGTGTTTTTCTTGGTTTGATGGCGTTCTTCGTGTTATGTGACATTTATGATGATTATGGCATGTGCGGATGTTCAAGGCGTAATACTTGGAGGTGTTTTATGTTTGTGGTGGCGATTTGGGTCCAGACTATGTCTTAGCCAACATTGTTTTGGTCCACATGTGCATTGGAGTTCGGATGGAGCCAACTTGGTATTACACGTTTCATTTGTGTTATGCATTTTCGGGTTGACATGTAGAAGATCTAATTTCATGTTGCAGATATATAAGAGCGATTGATATTTTTCATTTTTGCTATGGGAGAATATTGGTGATTGTATGAAAATTATTGTATGCAATTTCTTGTGTGTGAGTGGAGGATTGGTGCTCTAGATTGCATCAGAACAACATATCAGAGCAACGTGTGTTGCAGAGTATGTAGTTTGATATATGAGCTTCACTAGAACTATTTCCAAGCATTTGTAGATGCTATTTATTAGTTCAACCACTTTAGATTTTTATTGTAGTAGATTTGTAAGGCAGTGAGCCTTCTAGGGTTGTAGCCCTTTTTGTATTTTGAGAAGTGAGCTCTAGGTAGTGTGCTTGAATGCATGTGCATTCCCCATTGTAATATTTCTATACTTATAACATAGTATATTAATATTATGGGTCTCAATCCCACTGTGGTTTTTCCCTTAACCATGTTTCCACATAAAAAGCTTGGTACTGTGGTGTTATGAGTACTTGCTTTATGTTTATGTATCTTTCCTTTCTTCATATGAGCTATGTGGTTATGTGATTAGTTGAATAAAGTTGAAGATTGTAAAACACTAATTCACCCCCCCACCTCTCAGTGTTCCTTGATTCCAATATGAACATCATTCTTCAAAGATTCATTCTTAGGAGGGAGATGTTTGAAAGAAGTGTTCATAACCTTTTTCTTGCACCAATGTGCCCTTATTGGTAAGACCAAATTCGGGAGAGGATAAATCAATGTGCATCAACACTTTTTCTCTAAGAGAGGTACTATATATGGAAAGTAAGGTAGCATTAAGGAAGGTTTTTGTGATATCATCCTCTTCTTCTAAGATACTCTCATGGGAGAGGCACATTTTAGGAGAAATATCAACATCAATCTTCAAAACTTCATCCTTAGTAGGTAGAGTTTTGAAAGAACTGTTAATGGTATCTTTTTGCACTAAAATGTCCTCATGGATAGGAGAATATTTAAGAGGGATAAAGTGAAACAAGGGAGGCTAACCTATTATCACATCTATGAAATGAATGGATCATGGAACTAACTGAAAAACAAAATAACAACAAAATTTTCTTTTTCAAATGATAACATATGCAAAATACATGATAAAAAGAGATAACAATGTGCAATTTTCATGATGTTTTCACTAATGCAAGTACATAAATAATGATTGAATACATCTAAATCTAAACATAACATTTCATAACAATCAGATCTAAAAATGTAATTAAAAAAATATGCATTTCACAAACAATTAACCAAAATAAATTAGGGTTTTTATGAATTTAACCTCTAAATTTCTGTAATTTGATTAAAAATATAGCTTATGAGTACAAAATTAAAAATAAAAATGTTCCCAAATCAGATCCAAATTAAGCAACCCACAAGTTCAATTTTAGAGTTATAAATTAGGGTTTATGTGAATTTAACCTCTAAATTTATATAATTCAATTGAAAATTAATCTTGCAAATGAAAATTTGAATTTGCAAATGCATAAAAACTTAGATCTAAGAACATAAATCAGAAAATAAAGTGTAAGATGTCGGGTTCACCAAAATGTATGGTGAAAAATTAGGGTTTCACCAAATAATGTAGTAAAACCACTAATTTTTGCTTAGGGACCATTACATTAAGGGAAGATGGAATTTGATAGATCCAAGCCTAAAAGACCAAGATTTTGATCAAATTCTAGGAGTTTTAGATACATATGTTCTTTCCCTTTAAATTAAATTGATTTAATTAATAGTGTTGAAATTAGGAAAAATGTGTGTGAATTGAAGCAATTATGCATAAACAATGAGCCACAATTATCAAACAAAGCCACAAACTTGGATTTGAGAAATATATGAATGTTTGTACCTATTCCTAGAAGGTCAACCTAAATTGTTAGGGCTAGAATGCCGGTCGCTTTGGTCCTCCAAACTTTTCACCATCCAAAAGAGAGCCTATTCATCTCTTCGAATAATGTCAAACCTGAAAATTATAGCTTTGTACCTATTTCTTGCACACAATAGAGAAGGGGAAATTATTGGGAATAGGGGTTTGCTTAAGTCAAACCTTGTTTTAGGAATTAACCTTGAATGAAGAAATGCAAATACTGAAATAAAATGTTGGAAAGATATACCTCAAATCTACAATTGTTGATGATGATGTTTTGCTTCTTCATTGTAATCACATATGTTGTATGAAATGGCATGAACGTGACCAAACCCTAATCATACACACATTCTTGCATATAAATGATGTAATTTTTCTCCACAATGATTGAATGAAGAATATGTAGCCTTAAAGATCTCTAAAAATTCTTGATGATGAATACTTCATGGATGCAAGGTTGCTAGTTTACTTACTGATAGAATGGATAGATTAAATTAGGTTGATCAAATGTCTTTATATAGGGGTGTCTAGGTTGGTTATCGATTAGGCCAACCTCCAATAGTCATACAAAGCCACACAATTGAATTCCCACTAGAGAGATAGGATCCTTGCCCCATTTCAAAATAGGGCCCAACTAAGAGGGCCTAGGGCATGGATACCCTAGTCGTTCTAAAAAAAGGACCAAATTAAGGCACTAGGGAGAAGGTCACCCATCTAAGAAATCCATGAGTGGGTGTACATGGAATCAAAACTAGAGATAGGACATAAAAGGGACCCAGATAGGCAATGAGGATGGGATACACTAAAGTAGGGGTACAAACATAAGGTGTAAATTGGCCCAACGATAATTTATGATGCTACATATACATTATTATTGGAATTCACTTGCTATTTAATTCATCATCTTATTTACTTAAGCATGCATAATTTGTGTCATTTAAATGAAACCAAAGGGGGTGTAAAATATAGAGGAGACCTATATGTAGTACTTCACTTTAGGTAAACAAAATTATTAGGTCAAATGGTTACCTTTTACAAATGGTGATATAATACCACTTGTTGGTGTTTCCAACTGATTTCTCCAAGAGATCCTCTATGAGAGGACAACTTCAATGTTTAAGGTCTTGGATTAGTGGGCCAACTAACAGAGTAATGACTAGGGATAAGGAACTAGTCACGCTCTCTACACTTCAAGCTTTTTTAAACATAGGTGGGTATCCCTTATAGCAGCATATTTGAAATTCTCTCAGCTTATGTGATGCTACAGAAAATGTGTTCTCATAATACTATGTGAACCAAACAATCTCTAAACTTCATAGGATGTGGCCTTCATCCTTATATTAATTTGATCACCAACATAACTAATTTTCCTATGTGCTTGAAAAATAAAAACAAAAAAACATAAAATGATTACTATATTACTTGATAAATCCTTCTCCTTGCCATAGTTAAGTATACATTATCATGATTGGTGCCTTGTCTATTGGGCTAAACATTAGATGAACCATTATTACAATATAAAATATGCATAGTCTGCACCATCCTTTTCCTTATACAATTGATACCTAATACCAGTCATAGCATGAAATGAATTTCATAGATGCATCTCAATTCTTACTCTGTACATAGAGCCTCTTTGAATAAGATTAGCAAATTTAATATTCTAATTTAAAAGAAGCTCAAAATCATTCAAACTGATCAACATAGTAAAGAGACGTGAACAAAAAGCCCTTGATTTTATTGATTCATATAAGACTCTGGATAAAAAAAGAGAGAAACAACATACAAATCATAGAATTGGATTTCCAAATGTTTATATTTTGTAGAACATGTGTGCATATCCTTTGCAAATATTTACTGCAAATGGAACATGACACATAATCACAATATTGCACTACAAAACATATGAACACTTTTGCATGCTATTCACCCTTGGTGAAAAGTAGCATACAAGCCTCAAGTTGTATGAGTTATATTTTTCTCGAGGAAGAAGAAGAAGAAAACAAAGCCTTGAATATACTCTTATAGAAAAGTTGAGGATGCAATAGGCTTCGAGCCTTTTAAAAAATAAAATATAGGTGATCGACTGATAGCAAAAAAACAAAAAACTTTTCAGCTTCTTGACAAAGATGGATATTCTTTTCTACTCCTCCACAAGTGGTAGTTGTTAGAGATGATCTGGGATCTTCCTTTTCTTCATTCAAGATCCCTTATCAGATTAAAAAGTGTAATAATCCTTCAAACCTATTTAATACATAGTGACGAATAGTATCTTATTATCTCTTTTCAAAGATATGCAATAAATAAGCAAGATAGATATACAAATATTGAAGTAGAAGAAAAGGCTGGTGATTTAATCAAGAAATACACCAAATGTGTATAGTTTTTTGGATTTGATTGTGTAAATTTTTTTGACCATCAACATTTCGAATCACACTCCATGATTCATCATCTTACAACTCCTTGAGCTCTCTTGCATCCTAATGATGAATCATAGAGTGTGATTCGAAACATTGATGGTCAAAAAAAAATATACACAATCAAATCCAAAATACTGTACACATTTATTGAATGGATTGTGGAAATATAATAGCTCTAAATAAATACACCATCATCTATCCTTTTAACTGAGAAGAAGAAATAAATAAATAAGATAATAAAAATGGTGGGAAGGTGAGAATTTTGAAAATTCAAGATTTCAAAATCAGAGAAAGAAGAAAAACGAGGAGGAAAAGATTGGAAATCATCAAAATACAGATCGCTTGAAGTCCTGGAGAGCCTTGAAATACTACTGGTAGTTGTAGTCTTCAATTTATGATGTGACCAATTCTTGATAGTGCATCCATGTATGATCCTAATTTCTTGATGATATGTGCATCATCTTAAATTATATTTGGAAACATTTGGCTCTAAATTGTTTTGATGTCAACTTTCCATTCTATCTTGGACCTCAAGACCCTTTCTCCCTATGTTCTGCTTCTCTCTCTATCAAATAAAGTAGGCATTTGACTGGTAACCAGGAATTGAAATTTTTTGACTTCAACATTGATTCTTTATGTATACATCTTGTGAATAGTGAAGGTTTTCTTAATCATTTCAAATCTAGCCTTGAATCCCTCCATCATGGCATGCAAGAAACTTGGGAGAGGCTTAATCAATGAAACTTCTAACACTAAAATTGTCTTGCTCATATGAGATAATGAGTAAGCCATGAAACGGAGCCACTTCAAATGTTCCTAAGAAATCCTTTGTAACTCTTTATGCTCATCCCATGCTACATCCACATGGTCCAAAATTTCATTGAGCTTTGATTCCAATAATGATTTTTCCATATCTATATTTATCCTCCTCTCTATTTGCAAAGCATATACCTTTTACACATCGTTCTCATTACTTAAACCAACTATCTCTAATCTAGCTTTATCCAAATCATTCCTCAATCCTATAACTTCATCAGATGTATGTTCAATCCTACCCGAAGGTGTTTATGTAGGTCATGCATATAATTGTTCCTGTTTAGTATTCACTCTTTCTCTTAGAATGGTGACCTCCTCTTCTATCTTCATGGCCACCTTGTGAGAAAACTTTGACACAATTAGATTTAGGCTTATTTCCTTTTTGATGGATGTGTTGGCTACTCTCTTGAATAATAAGATTTCAAATAGCTGACCAACCTCATAGCTCATGCTATACCTTTATGTAACTCTATGAAGGCACCAACTAACTAACTGATCAAGGTGATCATCAAATAATACCTCTGAAAGTACTTTCTCCCTTTGTGCTCGATCCATTGAATCTAAATCTATATCATGCCTCATTCTCATCTCATTAAAGACAATAACAAAAGAAATGTCCCATCCTTCCAAAAGTAGTACTCTACTCCTCTTCACAGTCTCCCTTCCTATCTCTGGAGTCATAGCAGTGAATTGTTGATTTGTAGCTTTTAACACTTCATCTTTCATCCTTAGCATTTCTTCATTCCCCAAATCGTCAAAGTTGATACCTCTACTCCTTTCCATCTGATTTGACAAATTTGTTATGACAAATTACTGGAACTCTCTAGTGTTAATGAAATCATCATCATATATGAACTATTAACAAGCATTTAATCTCACATCTATACTAACATCTCCTCCAAGTTTGAATGCATCAAGGGCCCACTCCTTGAGAGGATCTTGAATTGTGACACCTAATCTTATGTCAAATCTATGAGGAGGCGAGGGTTCATCTCCTTGGAATTCAAAACCCCTATAAGATTGAAATGGGATGCCCTTCCTAGGGACATCATATGCAAAGGAATCACAACCCTTGGGCTCTCTAGTACCTAAAAAAGAGAGCCAACAAAGGATGAGGAAACCATAGGTTTCTTCTTAGTAGCTTCTGCAAGCAACCTTTCTGAAGGGGAAGGGTGTGATGACTCAGGTTCAAGAGCAGATTTGGATGGAGGCTCTTGAGGACTTAGGGGAGGGGAAGCATGGCCAATGGGTGATCCAATTGACTGAGGAGACTCTGCCTTCTCCTCTTCTCCTTTTGTTTGAGTTGATGGCCTAATCTCCACTTGTCGCCTTTCATGGGGTAAGGGATGTTGGCCATTTGGTGAAATTGATTATGTGTTGCATTGATGTTTTGTCATTGATGCCAACACTATCTGTTTGGATGCTTTACCAACACCCTTCTCATCACAATAGGTTAAGTGGTTTCTAGTTGATTTGGATTTGGCATGATCTAGTAGGCTCCGGTATAGTTTGGTGATAGAATTGGCTTGTTCATAATACTCATGCTCATATTCAGTCAGTTGGTCTTGGTCTGGTGATCGGATTCTATCCTGTTTGCTTAGAAGCTTGGTTTCTGGTTCCGGTGAGGGTTTCACTGGCAAAGATTTTGATGAAGATCTTTGATGAATTGCATAAGTGGTGTTGGTGCAACTTTTGGTGGAGTTTCAGGATGTTGTTGGTGATCATGTTCGAGACTTAGTGGATGGAGATCATTGTTGTAGAGTGTGGACTTATACTGGGTCCCGGTTGATCTAGGTTATGGACCGAATTTAATGTAACGTGTGGATTAGACCTCTCGATGTGTTTCTGGGATGTCTTATGTGTTGAATATTATTTGTTTGGTCTAAGGCTGACATGGTTTATAATTATGTAATTGATTTATTATTTGGTGGCTGACCTAATTGTTAATGGTCAAGGGTTTGTATATATAGATGTAAGATCTCATTGTAGATCATCATGGTTATGCTAGAGGTCATGGTCAAGGAATGTAATGTGCGAATAATGTAATATCATTCAGGAAGAGGATTTGGTCGATCATTGAAGATCAAATTGGGTTTATGTAAGAGGATTTAGTCCTTCGGTATTGAGCTTAAGTGGAATTGTACTCACGCATAGGAGATGCTATCTTTTGCAATTCAACACTTCTCCGAATTGTAGTATGGTTTTCTATGTAGTCAGTGGGGCTCATTTTGTGATGAGTAGTGTGCTCTAGGATGTTGGTCTTCCTGCAAGTGCAGGCCCCTCAATTGTATTTCACATACTTACTACATAATTATTATTTGACTGTGGGTAGGCTTCCCACCATGGTTTTCCACCTATAAATCTTGGTGTCATATGGATGGTATTTATTCTATGATTATTGTTTATTCTTAACTGGTTTAACTGTTATTCCAGTATTCTATATTTAGCAATATGCCCAATCTTGTTACATACATAACAAGTTACATTATTCTTCTGAATATCTTTCCCATAACCTATGCCGGTTTGTGTTCTGCATTGATCAGATAAATGTCCAAATCTTCCACAAACATAACATTTCACATTCATTCTGCAATTTTCAGAGTTGTGACCAACTTTGTTGCATTTTGAACATTGACCGGTGGATGTGTTGATATTCTGATAATTTCTAGATCTACATTCATTTTCTCTATGACCACACTTATTATAGTTAAAGCATTTTCCATTGAATTTATAAGCATTAGGTTGTCTTACCGGTTTGCTGTGATCCTGAGTATTTGCAGTACCGGAGCTTTCACCAACTTCAAAGCCAATTCCAGAAGTGTCACCTTTAGGTTTTTGATTCTTCAGCAAGGTGCCAAGTTCCTCTGAGCTTTTCTTGAATTTTTCTTTATGTTGATTTGCAGTTTCTAGTTCTCTTACTAAGACCTCTTTCTGTCTCATCAGTTCATTTGAGTCATTTTGAGTGTGCATCAGATCTGTCTTCAACATGTCATTTTCATAGCTAAGTCTTGTGTTCTCATTTGTTGCATCACTTAGTCTTCTGGTCAATTCTTCTTCATTCTTCTTCCTATCCTCAATCTCTTTACAAAATCTCATAGTCATATCCTGCATCTCATTCTTTGTTGTCATGTTCTCTTGTTTCAGCTTGCTTAACTCATCATTGAGTGATTCCTTTTCATCATTCTCATTTTGCAACTTTTCACAAAGTTCTCTTCTCTTATTTCTTGCAATAGTAAGATTCTCTTGAAGTGCCTGAATGATATCCTGAGCTGCTCTTAAATCATCTTCTAATTTGACATTTTTCAATTTTTTTGCATCATAGTCTGAAAGAGCTCCTTCAAGTTGCTTCATCAGATTTTCCATCTTTACCGGTGTCAAGATCTTCCTCAAGCTGTTAGGCTTTTGAAAATAGGGGACCAGGCTCTGATACCAATTGTTAGGATTCCCACAGATACTGAGAGGGGGGGGTGAATCAGTATCTAACTGGTGTACAAAATTTCTTAACTTAAAACATGCAGAACATATTATAACAGTGTACCAGTAAGCAAGAAATAATGCAATAAACAGAATTAAGAACATCCACATGAGAAGCACACCATAACACAAGGATTTAACGAGGAAAACCGGTGTGGGAAAAACCTCGGTGGGATTTGTGACCCACAATATCCACTTACTGGCCAATAAGAGAATATTACTTACAATAGGGGCTTGCACATGCAGGAAGGCCAACTGCCTAGAGCTCACTGCTCAATGGGAAGTCTCACTGACTTACAATGTGGATTATATAAATCCAATATCTTGTACAAATTTACAATAGCATCTATAATGCCTGATCCAGTACCGGTTGTTGCTCTGCTTCTTACATAAACCCTTTAACCAATATTTCGCATAATAGGTCTGCCTTAATATTTTGCATACATCACTTTCTTCACTTCCTTACTTCATTAGCAAATGTCTACAATGATCTTGTTTATATATAAGAGTCATTTTACAATATACCAAGTTGGCTTACAAAGTTTTTACAATAATAAACAAAATATAATATAACAAAATCCTGTCGGCCTCTGTGCCGGTATACTTCCTTTCTTTGTGCCGGTGCTGGTGTCCTAAGTGCCGGTGTAGAGTGTGATCTGTTGATGCCGGTGCACTAACTTGCTAGTGTAATGCCTTGCCGGTATGATGCCTTGTCAGTGCCATAGGATTGAAAGGTTTCCATCAATGACAAAACCTTCAATCACATACAATGTCTCATTGGAGTGTGCATATGACGACAATGTCTTGGCAAGGAGATTTGGGAGATCACACAGAATGGTGTCACACCTTATAATTCAAGATCTGGAAATCCTCCTTCGGCAAACCTAGATAAGGAGCTTGAGAATGATTGTAGAGCAAGAAAATCCCTCTTGTGTGCACTTTTGGATCTGCAAATAGTGGGATTAACCGACAAATCATCTGGAAAGGCTATATGGGATAAGTTGGAGACTCTTAATGAAGGTGACCCTATAGTGAAGATTTCTAAACTTGATGGTTACCGGGTGAGATATGAAAACCTAAAGATGGAAGAAAATGAAAGGATCACTGCATTCATGGAAAGGGTAAATTAGATTATTATGGAAATCCAATGTTGTGGTGGAACTCTGAGCGAAGATGAAATTGTTTCTAAATTTCCAAGAGCCCTACCACCGACTTAAAAAATGAAGGCTACTGCTATTAATGAGTTGAGAACAATAGCTAATACATCTATCAACATAGATGCTTTGGTTGGGAAACTATCTTCTTTTTAGCTTGAAGAATTTGGACCTTCTGGAGCTGTATAGACTGAACCTGTTTTTCATGCATCTACATTTGCAACTGGTAAGCAAGATTGGAAAGCTTTGTATGCAAAGGAATTGGAAGATATGAAGAGAGAAGAGGTTGAGTTTGAGCAACTTGAAGCACTATTTTCTAGAAGAGTACCCAAAGGACCGATAGGAAGTAAGTATGAAGGAAAAACACCTTTTAAATGTTTTGCATGTAATAAGATTGGTCATTTTGCATCAAGATGTCCTGACAGGAATTCAATATTTGAAGAAAGAGTTAGAAGAGCATTTAAGCCTAACCCTGGATATCAGAACAAGTATAAGTACATGAAAAATAAAGATAAATCATGCTACATAGCGGATGAGGAAGGCATTACTGATTTTGATGATGAATCGATAGAAGATTCTGCTAGTGGTTCTGGCAATGGGAAGGAATGGGTGTTTTTGGATATCAAGGAAGATGATCTAGCACTGGAAGAGAATGTACCTGAAGAGAAGGCACTTGCTGCTAAAATTGAAGACATGGATGAATGGGTAACTGATAGTGGTTCTTCACATCATATGACTAGAGATAAAGGGAATTTTCTATCTTTGCAAAAATTTGATGGTGGTCTAGTTAGATTTGGAGATGACGAATCATGTATGATCAAAGGAAAAGGAACTATATCATTGGATGGTAAGAACAATGCTGACAATGTTTATTATGTTGAAGGTTTAAGGCATAATATTTTGAGTGTAGGACAATTAGTGGATAAGGGATTTCAATTACAGTTCAAGGATATAAAATGCAAAATCATTAATAGATCTTGCTTGGAGATTGCAACCGATACACAGACAAAAGGTACTATATTTCATTTGAACTCCGGTGAGAAGACATGTTTGATTACACAGATTGATGAGAGTTGGCTATAGCATAAAAGGCCGTGTCATGTGAATTTTGATTGCATTGTGAAGGTCAGTTCAACTAAGACAATTATGGATATACCTAAGATTATGAAACCCTATAATTTAGTATGTAAAGAATGTCAAATGGGTAAACAAGTCAGAACCCATTTTAGGAGCATACAACATAAATCTAATGATGTTCTTGATCATATTCATACTGATTTATGTGGCCCTACTAGAATTAAAAGTTTTCAAGGTGATAGTTATTTTATGCTAATCATTGATGATTATTCTAGAATGATGTGGGTTACTTTTCTAAAAGAAAAATCTGAAGCAATTGAAAAGTTTAAAATCTTTAAGGCTAAAGTGGAAACTAAGACAAGATTGAAGATTAAATGTTTGAGGTCAGATCATGGTGGAGAATTCACATCCGATGAGTTTAATAACTTTTGTGAGAAGCATGGTATAAGAAGACAATTTTCTGCTCCCCGGACACCTCAGTAGACTGGAGTTGTGGAAAGGAAGAAAATAACTATCTTGGATGCTGCTAGAACAATGATGATGGAAGCTAGTCTACCTCATATATACTAGAGAGAAGCAGTGATCATAGTGGTTTATACATTCAACATAGTACATATCAAAGGAGAAACCAGTAAGACACCTTATGAATTATAGTTTGGCAATACACCTACAATTAAGTATTTCCGAATATTTGGTAGTAAATGTTATATCAGGAGAGATGATATCATTGGAAAATTTGATCCTAGATGTGATGAAGGCATATTTATTGGTTATTCTAATGAAAGCAAAGCATATAGATGTTATAACAAGAGATTGTAGAGAATTGTGGAGAGTGTTGATGTCAAAGTAGATGAGTTGAACATAAGTCAAATCAGAGTTTATGAGAAGGAACCGACAGTGGAAAAGATTATATATGAACCGGTAGCACCTCTACCAGAACAAAGTGTTGAACTGGTTACTCCAGCAGTATCAAAGAATTCTACAGTAACTGAAGAACAAGGAAGAGGAACAAAGAGTTAGAGGACTCCTACGTATGTGAGATTGAATCATTTAGAAGATCAGATCATTGGGGATAAGAGCAATGGAGTGATGACAAGAAGAAGACTAGAAACTAATGAGGTATGTTTAATTTCACAAGTGGAACTGGTATCAGTAATTGAGGCATGTAAAGATGAATATTGATTGAAAGCTATGGAAAAAGAATTAGATCAGATTGAGAAAAATAATACATGGAGTTTGGTTCCTTGACTTAAAAATAAAAATGTTATTGGAACTAAATGGGTTTTTAGGATAAAATTGAATGATGATGGTCAAGTTATAAGGAATAAGGCTAGATTGGTTTGTAAAGGATATTCTCAGAAGGAAGGAATTGATTATGGAGAGATTTTTGCACCTGTAGCTAGGATTGAAGCTGTAAGATTATTTCTTGCCTATGCTGCTTATAAAATTATAAGGTTTATCAGATGGATGTTAAATGTGCATTTTTGAATGGGATCTTGATGAGGAAGTTTATATTGAGCAACCTTATGGTTTTTCACTATCAGATGATAAAAATATGGTTTGTAGGTTAAGGAAAGCTTTATATGGATTGAAACAAGCACCTCGAGCTTGGTATGCAAGGTTGGGTAAATATCTTTTGAAGCTTGGTTTTACTAAGGGTAGTGCTGGCAGTAATTTATATTATAAGATCACTGATGATGATACACTAATTATTGAAGTATTTGTTGATGGCATTATTTTTGGACTTGAAGATAAGTTATATAAAATTTTCTAAGAATATGGAGAAAGAATTTGAGATGTATATGATTGGTGAGATGAAATTTTTCTTAGGTTTGCAGATTACTCATACTAACAAAGGTATTTTCATCTGTCAAACTAAATAAGCTAAGGAATTGTTGAAGAAATTTGGTATGGGAGATTCTTAACAAGTAAGTACTCCTATGGTTACAAGTGAGAAATTGACAAGAAAAGATGTTTCTGCACCGGTAAATCCTACAAGATACAAATCTATGATTGGAGGTCTGCTTTATTTGACTCAGACTAGGCCTAACATAATGAATGATGTTTGTATTATTTCAAGATTTCAGAGTGATCCTAGAGAAAATCATGAGATTGCGGTGAAAAGGATTTTTAGATACTTGTAAGGTACATTAGAATATGGTTTGTGGTACCCTAAGGATGATAACTTTACTTTATGTCCATATATAGATGCTGATTGGGCTGGAGATGTTGATGACTGGAAAAGTACTTCTGGTGGAGATTTCTTTTTTGGAAAGAAGTTGGTTTCATGGATCAACAAGAAATAGTTATGTACTTCTTTATCTACTAGCTAAAGCTGAGTATGTTGCTGCTGCTACTAACTGTACACAAGTTCTATGGATGAAGCAAATGTTGAAGGATATAAAGGTGGATTGTGACGCACCGATTGTTATTCATCATGATAACTCTGATGTTATTGATATATCCAAGAATCTGGTATTTCATTATAAGACAAAGCACATATCTATCAAGTGCAACTTTTTGAAAGAAAAGGTGGAAGCAAATGAAGTTAGACTGGTTTATGTGAATACTAAAGAGTAGATTGCAGATATTTCCACTAAACCTTTGCCCAAGGAATCATTTGAGTACTTGAGAGACAGTTTGGGACTTTTTGCCCCTCCGATAGAGACTTGATTGATGCGGATTGGCATCAGTCTGACATGCATTATCAGAGATAGTATTCATTCTGACACTGTTGTGGGATGCTACTGCTCAGGAGGAGTAGTCAGCCTTGTGATTCAGTGGTTTATGTATTTGCTTTGATATTTTTGTCAGATTTCTAGCATTGATGTCAAAGGGGGAGAGATATTGATGTGAAAAAGAAAAAGAAAGAAAAAGTCAAAGGGGGAGAGATATGAATAAGAAAAAGTAAGGGGGAGAGATATTGATAGAGAGATTCAGAGTTCTATGTGGGAGATTGTTGGTTGTCTTCCATTGGGGGAGACTTGTTTGGCATTTCTTGGTACTTAGATGTTTTTCACATCTAGTGTTGCCATCAATGCCAAAGGGGGAGATTATTGGCCATTTGGTGGAATTGATTATGTGTTGCATTGATGTTTTGTCATTGATGCCAACACTAGCTATTTGGACGCTTTACCGACACCCTTCTGGTCCCGGTAGGTTGAGTGGTTTTTGATTGATTAGGATCCGACATGATCCGGTAGGCTTCGGTATAGTTTGGTGATGGAATTGGATTGTTCATAATACTCATGCTCATATTCAGTCAGTTGGTCATGGTCTAGTGATCAGATGCTATCCTATTTGCTTAGAAGCTTGGTTTCTGGTTCCAGCGATTTTGATGAAGATCTTTGATGAATTGCATAAGTGGTGTTGGTGCATCTTCTGGTAGAGTTTCAGGATGTTATTGGTGATCATGTTTGAGACTTGGCAGATGAAGATCATTGTTGTAGCGTGTGGACCTATACTGGGTCCCGGTTGATCTAGGTTATGGACTAACTTTAATGTAATGTGTGGATTGGACCTCTTGATGTGTTTCCAGGATGTCTTATGTGTTGGATATTATTTTTTTGGTCTAAGGCCAACATGGTTTTTATTTATGTAATTGATTTATTATCTGGTGGCCGACCTAATTGTTTATGGTCAAGGGTTTGTATATATAGATGTAAGATCTCATTGTAGATCATCGTGGTTATGTTAGAGGTCATGGTCAAGGAATGTAATGTGCAAATAATGTAATATCATCCAGGTAGAGGATTTGGTCGATCATTGGAGATTGAATTGGGTTTATGTAAGAGGATTTAGTCCTCTAGTATTGAGCTTAATCGGAACTGTACTAAGGCATAGGAGATGCTATCTTTTGCAGTTCAACACTTCTCTGGATTGTAGTTTGGATTTCTATGAATTCAATGAGGCTCCTTTTGTGATGAGCAGTGCGCTCTAGGCTATTGGCCTTCCTACAAGTGCAAACCCCTCAATTGTAATTCACATACTTACTACAGAAGTATTATCTAACTATGGGTAGGCTTCCCACTGTGGTTTTTCCCTTTACTAAGTTTTCCACGTATAAATCTTGGTGTCACATGGATGGTATTTATTCTGTGATTATTGTTTATGCTTAATTGGTTTAACTGCTATTCCAATATTAATATTTTGGGTTCCGATATTAATGTTTTAATTGCTAATGGTTCTGATAATCCGTGACAATTGATTTCCCACCCTCTCAGTTATCTTTCAGTTATTTGAACTGTCTAACAAGGGAATCCTATTAGTATTAGGATAGGTTCCAAAAGTGTCTCTTACTCTAGCCTTTGGAATTAATTGCATCATTCCATGATGGAGAATGCACTCTATCTTCCCTCATCCTTCTATGCTCTTCATACTGAATCTTGTACCATCTTTCTTTTCTCTTTAAGACATCATTGTAGTCTTCAACATTCATAATGATGTTTTCTTCATAATCCCATTCACGATCTGGGATTTACATCCCAATCACAACTTGTGATGGGATCACTGATATTTTCTTGTGAAACCTTGCTACCAAGGACTTGTCAACCTCAATTAATTGATGCACGATTTCTAAGAAGACCACCTTATCTTGAATAATGATTGGCAAACACCTAGGAGTAACAGGGCTGCTAAAATTCCTTATGATTGTATGATCCTTAAAGTAGAACCATGGTCCCCAATTATGGGTGATACTTAGTTCAGGCTTAAGGTCTTCGGGCCTAAGAAATTATTTAGCCATTGGGATTAGACCACACCTAATCTCCTTTTGCAAAATACTTAAAATACTTTTTACAAAGAAATTTTCAAAGACCAAATAATTTGACTCACCCATGTGTGAGTTCCAAATGTAGGTCCATTCTTGAACTGGGAGTTGTTCTCCTATAGCCATGGTTTCAATCTGCAAGTTAGGATGCCACACCTTAAGACCTTTATATAGGAATATATGCATTAGGAGAGAGTAATACCCGAAAACTACTGGTTTGACAATTTTGAAATCACATAGGACATTATGCAGACCTTCAATCACCAAAGAAGCATAGTCAAAAGGCCTTGATATCCTTACAAATCATCAACGTCCAATTTGGAATCAAGTCCCTTGCATTTGCAACACACACTTGGCATAAAGTATAGTATGTGTCTAGGAAATAACTAACAAATAAATCTATGTTGTAAGGGGCAATTTGTTGTGGTGTCAAATTTCTATCATTCCCCTTTATGTTTGGAGGCCCAAAAGATGCCAATTTCCTTCTATACAAGAGCTTTTTCTTCTTGTATTATGTATCCAACTCTCGTGGATCAATAGCCCAGTCTGTATGAGGGTTGAGAATAAAAACTTCATTGATGACATCTCTTGTAATATTTGTTAGTCTACCACCTTCACTAAACACAATTTCTCTAGTATCAGGCCTATAATTTGTAGTGATTGCACCAATCAATTTAGTATTTACATAGACTTTTGGAACAAGAAGCATTGCCAAATTTCAATTCCAAATATTCGACACTAGGATTCTCTCCTTCTTCTTGTTATACCCTCTTCTCCAAAGTGTGAAACCCCTTGGTGGAATCAATGCATCTCTAATTCCTCCAGAATGGTCAATAATGAACTCGTTTGGTCTAGACCATGGCTTAGACCTTTTTTGTGTCTTTGTTAATCTGGGGAGTTGTATAATTATCTCCTCAGAGAATTTCCTCTTTCCCAAACTAGAAGACTCTGCCATTTCTAGGCTTAGGGTTCATGCACAAACTCAATGGAATAGTAACGAGAATCCTTTATTTTTCAAGCTAAAATTTTGGCACTTAGACAACTATAAGAAATCTAGAATTAAGTAGAGAAGGCCAAATGGCTGAGGGGAATGCAACAAAATGGAGATGACAATCGCTTCTCAAGAACGCTAATTATGATAGTAAAGAGATACAAAACAACTTAAAGCGAATATAAAGCACCGTAAATGTGAATTAGAGTAGAAACAATTGTAAAATAGATTAAATATGTGGATCATAATGAGAAAATTAAACTCATTTACTGCAGGTATGTAGGCTGGTGTGATGGCGAGAGAGAGTCGTTACAATTCATATTTGAACATTGAGACCCCAACAACAAATTGTTAGTTAGTCAACAACAAATGAGAAGCGAGCACATAGGAATTTTAATATTTTTTATTTTGCCTTTAGCTCTGAAACCTTTGTGGTGTTGCTGAATTAGACTTTGGATGCATCTTCGGTCAGTCGTGCAAGCGCACGATCACCTTGGTCATTAATCTTGTTCAAACAATTCACTTCATAAGATGCAAAGGATGTGACTATTTTCACTTGTCCACATATGTGCACCGTGAGCTCAAGAAGGTCCCACCTACCACATAAGCGGTGGGGTTGCAGATTTAACACTAACTAGCCCATTGATCTAATCGTGCAACCATGCGTAAATACTATCCATAGATTTGATCAAAGATGAGGGACCATTAGACAACACAAGAAAAGGGGCTGACCGGATAGCTAACACAAGGAGCTGGTCATCAAAATGACATAATTGGCTTTAAAAGATAACTTAAAACACTAGAAATTGGTTGCTGAAGGTCACCACTCAAATAAAACAAAAAGTTTAGGGTTTAGGGTTTTAGATTAAAACCTCATAGTAAAACAAGCCTTCAACCCAGGGCAATTTGTTTTGCAAAAGCATCCCAACACCACTTATAACACTATGACCAAGATGAAACTATATAAATTTGTTTATGGTTAGCCACCCTCATTTCTCCAAACATACATTTTAGGAAGTTCCAAGGAGTGGGAAATTAATTCCACACTCATCACACACAATAATATTCTCTAAACCTTCAAGAAGAACTTGCACACCACATAAAACTAAATTAAGTGATATGTAGATCAATGTACTTTTGCTGGGAACATGGTCTTTCTTTGACTTAAAACTTCTAATCAAGCCTCCTTGACAATGAAGTGGTTTCAAAAAATACTATCTAAGTTGTATGAAGGTCTCATGGCATATAAGTTACCCCCCCTCTTCTTCCAAATTTATTATATTTATCATGCTTATGTTTAGACTACCCTATTGGAGCTCAATAATGAACTGACCTCTTAAAAATTAAGCCTATCTTAAGCAAGTGATCACGAGACTCTATACCAACACCATAATAAGATTCTAGCACAAAGGCTCATTATGCAACACAGGAACCATTTATCAAAGTTTAATAATTTTCCCATCTCAAGATTTGAAGAGGAATTTTTTTAAAGGGGATGCATGTGAGGAACTCTCTAACTTTATTTTTAAACATTAGGTGTTATTAATAAAAAATTAGATGTATATGCTTTGTAATTCATCCCTTTCGCTAATCATAATAATCCCACATGAATGGGAAGTAGTAGCTAAATAATCTTTACATAGAATCATCTTAGGTAACTAACAAATGAAAGCAATTAAGCAATAATTAAACTAGATAAATGAACTAGGATTGGTTATCAAAATAAATGTTAAAGTACATGTGATAATTGAATAAATTAAATACATGAATACTAGCTCAAATTTTGACATAGCTATTTCTATTTAGGTGTTAGAAAGCCATTCATTAATTGGTTTAAAAAAAATTATAACCTATCATTGACCTATGAATATGATTGCTCATCATATTGCATAAACTTTGTGAATACATAAGTGATCTCCACATGCACAAATATGAGTTGAAAATTATGTCATGACTTAACGAATTTTTTTTGTGAATTTGAACTTGTTAACTTTGATTTATAATGTTTATATTTGTGTAAGGATAAGCAATGTTTACAAGCACCTAGTTAGAGAATACGTTGTATTATTAGGGTCAAGTTTTCCTTGGTCAAATCTCCCATGGATAGATTTTATGACTTTGAACAAATTATGTAAAGATAGCAAGAAGTCATGCAATAGATCTAAGACGATTGGCCCTAATAAAATATGTTGCAATATTCTAATTTTTTTTTTATCCTCCTTATAAAACAAACTCTTGATGTGTTCGATAGAAATGCCTAGTAAAGTGATTGGCAACAAATAAATTTAAACTTTATATTTTAAAAATATCATATTTAAATCCGTGACCACAAAAGTATATTGGATCATCTTTATCTTTTGAAATGAAATCCAAGAAGAAGAAAAGTTATAAAAGATTGATCTTCAAAAATATCGTGAGTCAATTTCATGCAAAAATATACCACTTATGAACTAATAATTACTTCTACAATATTTCAATCAGAATAGACTTAATAATTAGTTAATAATTACTTTTATGAACTAATAAATTTTAACTTATTAAAGTCTCTAAATTTTATCTCTTGCACAACTCAACTTCAGCAAACAAAATATGCTAAGTTGTTTGATTTCTAAAGGGTTAGAGTTGGTAAGGGGTTCCTTTACCTAGTTTATATGTGCCGACACTATAGAATATTGGATTCTTTTGACATAATTGTATAGAAGCCGTCAATGGCCGGGCCTTGTTTTAGTCGTCTCGAATAAATAAAAAGTGAAATGACTTTGTCATTTGGTCTGCCTTTAACAGTACATATAAATATCATTTCAACTAAAGTTTCAAACATTAGTGGGTAGTTGGAATTTAGTGGGCATAAATAATTTAAGGGATGTTGAATTAGTTGCAAGTTGTGCTAAAGTTTCAATTCGACTCCGTACGGCAGTGGGAATGGTATAATTTTATATTCACAATACGTGTGAGCCAAGGAGGTTTACACGTGTGATAGTGACATTGTCTACAGGGCTTTTTTTAATCGTTTGGATTTTTTTTATTAATATGTTTTAAATATGTAATTTTTTTCATGAATTTGGTTTGGATCTGATCTTATCATGGCTGTAGTTATTCAGGGTCCAAAAACTTATGCTCAGTACATCCTAGTCGTTTGGACAAAATATCATAGGTTCAGTACTGGGGACCCATCGTTGACGTGGACGGAATTTGGGGTCTCGTGACGTGGACGATGTTGTTGTTTTTGTTTCGACAGAAAAGCTTCCACGCGGGTACCACTTCGTCGACCCTTCTTGCGGTTACAAGCACGCAGCTAAAATTTAAACCTCACCGCTCTCGCGGTTACGGGCGTTGTGTCATGTACGCTGAAAAGTTATATTTTAAAAAATATAATGTCCAATTGGTAGAAAGAGTCAATAACACGATCATTTGAAATTTTTGAATTATTTTCGTATGCATGCTGCATCCGTGATGCGAACACTGCGTCGCAAGGGATTTCGAGATCATCTCGATCGTTCAGGTTGAATGTCCCTGATTGAATTAGGAAGTCATTGAATCACAGAGCGAGAGACCTGCGTATCCAGTGGAGGTATTTGCGAAGGTGAGGACAAAGTTGGCCACAACAATAAGGTGGGTTGTATGCGATTATTGTTATCACCTACTAACACGCGTGTTTTTCATGTGCAAGGAGGAGGTATTGTGGCGCAGGTCTGGGTAGGAGGTGTCGAGATCGGCGATTTGGGTTTGGTGATAGCGCTAAGTTCAAACCCTAATAGATAACACGAGTATTAATCAAGTTGTGCGAAATCTTTTCGAGTAACACTCAAGTTGTGCAAAAATAGTTTAAACCATAACACATAACACGACAATTTTTTTATTTTTTAACATTTATCTTATCATGTTCATAGTGAATTGCATGTTCTGCAAAAGTAGTTGAAACCCTAATGGATAACATGACATTCTTTTGTTTTCTAGCATTTACTTTGTTCACTGTGAATTTTGTTTGTAATTTGTAGCATTGAAGTGGAGGTGTGAGGAAGACAAGCGTGCATGCTTGTCTAGTGTCTGGGTGATGAAGAGTATAAAGGTGTGTATATTTTCCTAATCACATGTGCTGGTTTTCCATAGTGAGCGGAGCTGTGAAAGATGAAATGCCATTTTTTTCGTTTTTTGTATGTTAAAATTGAATTTTTTTAAAAGTGTCTGTTGTTTCTTTGTGCCAACCAAACAGAACAATGTTGTTTTATCTGTCGAAAGGTTGGATGATAGGGCCCAACATGTTGTTTTATTTGTTATATTGGCTTTGTATAACTTTGAAATTGTTGCAATGCCTCATTTTTGTAAGTGTTATGTTCCTCTAGCCAACTAACTATGCATATGTTTGTGTATATATGTGTCTGTGTTTGTCATTATCTCTCTATATATCATGCACACACACATAAACATACATTTATACACAAATGAAAAATTCCTCTTCAATCCCTATGTTGGTTATGAAAGTTATGTTCTTTAATTTTTTCTACTTAAGAAACAAAACGTCACAGAAAAAATCGTGTTAATGCATATGTCTGTGTGTATATGTGTTTGTGTCTGTCATTCTTTCTCTCTCTATATCATGCACTTACACACACATAAACATGCATATATACACATAAATATCAAACTTTCTGACCTCCTCCTCACCTATGCAACAAAATCCCTCATCGGCACAGACAAGTAACTCTCATATTAACAACCTACTTAGTAAACCCTAATGCTTGACACGAAAAAAATGATTCAGTCTACCTAGTAACCTTGTTGTAATGTGTCATGTTTTTTAGTGTTCTATTTATGTAGTCATACAATTATGCATATGTATGTGTGTATATTTGTGTGATTGTATGTCTTTCAGTCTCTGTCTATATATATCATGCACACACTCATGTCTTGCCTTGTTGTCGCCGCCGCTCGTATAATGTGTGTTTGCCCTTGTTGTCGTTGTTGCTTGTATAATGCGTGTTTCCCATTGCCTATGTGCTCCAAAACAACTGACTAACCTTCTTGTTCAATCCATTAGTACTCGTATTTTTAGTGTTCCGTTTCTCTACTCAACCAGTTATGCATATGTCATTCTCTCTCTATATGTCATGCACATGGACACACATAGGCATTAACATACATATATACATAAGCAATTATATGTTGCATGTTATATATACAGAGAATGACACAGACACAAACATATGCATCATTGGATGACTAGGAACATTAAAAATATCTTGTTCTACCTATCACAAATAACTATCTATGATTTTTGGAAAAATCAATAACACAAAGTTTCTTACCACTTATTCCAGGCACTCCTCGGCTAAACTAGCTCAAAAAAGGCAGGAAGAGTCTATAACCTGAAATTTGTCAAAAGATTTGAGATGGTTGATTGTGATCAGCAAAATTAGTTCGAAAATGATGTTATAAATGTTATTGAGTTTTTCGAAATTATTTGAAAAATCAAAGTCTCAGCTAATTTTGCCGATCACAATTAACGATTTGTACTTTTTCAAAAATTGTGCATTTCTTTTTGTGTATTGACGTGCGGTTTTGGAGCCACTTTAGCCTAGGACGACGTAGCTATTTGGGCTTCAAAACGTCAGTGTTGTACTGATGGCATGCATAACATTTATGCATACCCATGCCCAATTGCAGGTGGGCCCATGCACGGGTTATGATGATGTGGACTCGTCAGAAAGGACGTCCACACAACACGTCATGTTGCCTGGTTTGGAGGGGTGTATAATACACAATCGATCAAATCGCTAGGAGACCGCAAAGTTCTTTGTTAGGCGGGTGGGAAAGTAGTGGGAGACAACTATCTCCCACGACTGATATCATACTATAACACACAGGTAGTTGGGGAGAATAACTTGGAGACTTGACTTTGTTAGGGTTAGTTCAATAACAATGCATTTAATGTTTATCTCTTCATGTTGTGTGGTCAATAACATGTAAAACCATTAACTTGGAAGGCAAGAATTTCCATCACATGGGCAGTGACGATGTGGACATCGCGTGGGCCCTAATGACGTGGACTCGGCATAAAAAATGTCCACATCGTATGTCAGGTCGTCAGATTTTTGGGTGCGTATAACACGCAATCGGTCTTTTGCAAACCGTCAGGGTTGCAACTGGAAATTGAGGATTCTGTAAATTATGGGATCTGGTGAAGCTGAATGTGGATAGATTGTCAATGCACAAGATTGCATGATTGCAGGGGCAAAGGACTGGCTGCATTGCAAGTGGGGAAGGAAAACCCAAGATGGGTTGCATAGAGACAGTTGTGGTCTTGTTATGTTTGTGTTTACTTTTTTTATTATTCGTTGTATTAATTGTTCGTGGACTAATAATATTTGTCTTTTTTGTTGGTATTTTGGACGTGTTGCATTGGTTTTGTCATTGATGTCCACACTTGTTATCACTTGACAACACTTATTAGCACTTGGAGATCTTTGGTTATGTTCACTGACATATTCAATGGCTTATGCACAGTCACCGACATCTGGTTCACCGACATATTCAGTGGCTTATGCACAGTCACTGATAGGTTATATTGTTCACTGACACTGAGGATGATCTGTTATCATCTAGAGATTACTTGGCTATGTCGAAAGACATTATGTGATCACTTGGTTTTGGCGATTTGGTTATTGGTCTAATCGTGTTTGCATATTTTCTATTACCAACAAATAGGTCCAGGTTATACATCGGCAAGAATATCTATTCCAAATTAGAACGACACATTATGAAGATGATTTATTATTATTGTAAATGCATTGAGCCGGCATGATGTATCGGATATTGACTTACTTATAATTGATTTTATTGTAATATTCTTTGTAAGCTGACCTACACATTTGGTCTTTGGTTTCGGTATATATGTAAGATCTCATTTGTGAGATTGATATGGGATGGTAAGGAAGTGCAAATAAGGTATATACGAATATAAGCAGAGCTATACACGCAGACATCATTTGAAAATTGAAGGAAGGTATTTTAAGAAGGCATATCAAAACTTAACCGGAACTGAATCCAACATAAGAAGATGCTATTTTGAGCAGTACATTATCATTGGATTTAATCATCCAATTGTAGTTAGTGTGACTCCCATCTTGTGATTGAGCAGTGAGCTCTAGGCAGCTGGCCTTTCTGCATGTGCAGACTCCATATTGTACACACATACTATCTGCAGTAGTATCCTCTGATTGTGGGTAAGGTTTCCCACTGTGGTTTTTCCCCTTACAGGGTTTCCACGTACAAATAACTGTATTATGTGTTGTGTGTTATTTGTCTTTCTGTTTCATGCATTAATCTTTACCGGTACTGTAATTAACTTATAAAACTGTCTACCAGCATAAAGTTTGGTTTGCCGACATTAAGCATTAAGTTTTCATTAAGTTAATTTTGGTTTGCCGGCATTAAGCATTAAGTTTTCATTAAGTTAATTTTGGTTTGAATTTATTGGACAATGGATTCACCCCCCCCCCCTCTCAGTTGTCCCTGGGACCTAACATTTTTCACTGCTAGCTTATTAGGACACATTAGATTTGTATTATGTTTTAAGCATTTATACCAAACACATTTGTACGCTGTCTTCATCATAGCTCTCGCACTATGGCTAACTGTCACATAATTTTGGCGATATGCATTACTTAGTGTTAGTTTATATTGAATGTTAAATGCAATTTCAGATTTGAACATGTAGGTTCAATCTATGTGTCTTGAATTGCATTTACTTCCCACTGTAGACTACCACTAACACTAGTTATCCATGCAAGTTGTTCATTTCAAAGGAAAATTGAGAAGTCCACTAAAACGTCCAAAATTTCCAGGTTTTTGCTCCCTCTACGTGCTTTGATATTACTTGCACTGTACTGTCTCCTTATTAATAATGTTCAAGGCTTGTGTAATTTCTTATAAGAGGTTTTTTTTAATATATATTGATGCATATTATTCTTTCATTTGGTAAAAATGTTTGAATAAAATTCATGTATTTTATCAAGTAATATTGATGGTCCTTAGCTTAACGCGTTAGTGAATGAAGAAAACGATCAATGCAATTGTGTGCTGCCTTATAGTCTTTTTTGTGCATGTGCATCTTAGATAATAAGATATTATTCCCCATTTTGAAATCCGTAGAAATGTTATTTATGGAAATTGGCTTCATGAAACCAATGTTAGTTACACGAACCTTATATTTGAATTCCTGCAGATGATGTGTGCATTGCAACAGTTGTTCTGTATATATGATATTCATCTAGATAAGAGAGTTTACATTCATCAGACTGTTTGCGTAAATATAGATTAGCAATGTTCCTCAACGAAAGAGTACCATGTGCTTTAGACATTCCAATATCGATTTGAAATGATATGTGAAGTGCGGTGGGAAATGAGGGGATATTGTATGCATGTTGTTGCAGTGGTTGAGATCCGTGATCGAGCCCTCCTCATCTGTCTATCATCCTTGTTCTCCATTTTTTCCCATTGAATCATTCATACCAGGTTATTAATAATATCCCCATAGCAAGTAAGAGATAGAATCTTTAGAATAGATACTTATTTCGAAAGAGACATGTCTTTCCAATAATGAATTGGTGCTCTTTATTGACATTAATTAGCATCAAAGAGTGTTTTTTGATTTTGGACATTGTCGCCATGGACACTCTTGTTCTACTGGAATCCACAAAGCAGAAAATGTCTTTTCTTGAGAATATTTCGGACAAGCGTTTGTTGATGGTTCTGGAGTCAAATCATCCTCTGGTTCTTCATGTCATCAAAAAGGTGCTAGGGTAGGAATTTCTCTGTGCCAAGCATAGATACCAAGTGAACATGAATATCACCTCTATGTTTTTGGCTTTGTGCATCAAAATGGGGGTCGGGAAACCCAAAATGAATCTATTGTGCCAGAAGCTTTTTTCGCCATTATTTTTTGGGGGAAATTGACTCGGCGTTGGACAACATTGATGATCAGAAACGTATCCCCATGGCTAATCAGTATTACATGTTGTATGAGGGAGAGAATGAAGTTAAGAAGTTCCAGTTAATTCAGACCATGGAACTGGAGGATTTCAACCGGAACAGGTTGGAAAGACAACGCAATTTGAATTTCCTAATTTATGTGGGAGACTGTATGATGCACTCAGATTTCTTTAACATGGGGCAGTTTGTTCGTGATGAAAATTTTTAGGGGAGGCAATATATTGGTGTGACCGAGGATGGTCAGATTGAGGAGGGAAACAAATGGGGCCTGGGCTAGGTGTAATGTGAATACTGAAGGACATGAGGCTCATTGAATAAATTGTTGTTGGTCTACCCCATGTGAACTGCGGAATAGATTGCCTGGTGATCACGGAAGCTCATGCTACACAGATGGTGCATGAAGCTATATCTCACTCCTCCGGCACTGAGGAATGATTTTGACCCTCTCTTTCCCTGTGTTTAGATCTATTATTGTTTCTTGTTGTTTGGTTTTAGAATTTTCTTTGTAATCTTTGGGCTTTAAGCGGTTAATAGTAGATATGGAGCATACAGGCTCTCTTTTTGTTCCCTACACTCACTTTGAGCAGGCGAAATGCTATGGTTTCTTGTTGTTTGTTTTATCATGTATGTGATAGAGGGATAATGATACATAGACACCTCTGCTAAAAGTTTATAATCTACAGGATACAACCTGCATGAGGAGTCTATGGGTATCTTTTCTTTGATAGAGGTTTTAACAACATATAGACACCTCTAATTCCTTTTTTTTTTTCCTACACAACAATACAAGGTGTTGGCCTCTCCAGCTATTTATCGATTAAAAAAAAAGCATCAAAGAGGGAGGAACTAAATTTCTATGCAGTAGATTGTGATTGAATGATTATCAGTGTTTTGTATGCTTTTTTATCGATCGTTAACAAAGTATAGTGACTCTATTATAATTTGGATGGGGACATCACATGCACCCTTTTTGAGAAGATGTTTGATGGATCATAATCCATTCTTTGTTGCAAATGCAATGAAACTATTCCTTATTATTGTTAACGACGACCTCGAGTGGCAGGCATACGAATACTTAGGAGGGTCACTGCTTGCTGGTTGTATATAACATAGGCATCTACGAGCCTCATTTCACAATCTTCGAATAACTGATTGTGTTGCCATTTCGACCTTTGTCTTTAATGTGCAGTGTTATTGAGGTGTATAGAGAAAAATATATCTTAAAATTTAGGAGACAAGGTATGGACTTACTTGATCATCATCAATAGAGAACTTGCAATACCCACACAATGCAAAGCCAAATGAACTAAGCAATACACACATATACTAAAATCTACTCCATTGCACTTATATCATCAAAGACCTTGTGTTCAAAAAATGATTCTCTGAAAAGCACACACACAAGAATCTATGGTCAATGAATCTATGAAATATGATGGATGCAAAAAAATATGCTAGAATGCATAGAGTAGGCTCCAATGCTAGATTGGTAGATTGCTAAATTGCGTATTAGGATTGAAGAAGATGGAAGAATCTTGTTATATACAAGACCTTTTAAAAAAGGAGGGATAGAAATAAGATGGTTGGCTAGGATTAAAGGGTACGCATACAAAATGATTGAATAGTAAGCTAGCATGTAGAAGAAATAATAAAATAATGAAGGGGTTGGGCAGACAAAGATTAAGAGATAAATGTCATGTGTCATAGACTGAAAAGTAAATGATTTAATTGTCCAAATAAAAAATTATTATTTTAATAGAGGAAATGGGAGCAATTTAATAAATAAAATATTTATTTCATTTACCGAAATGATGATTGAAATAAAATAAAATATTTATTTGAATGATGAAAGGCTTAGAAGAGGAAAAATGAAATTTATTATATAAATTAAAATTTATCATTTTTTTTTGAGATAGCTTTAAAAAAGAGTACATATTTCAACTTGACTCATACTAGCAGTTTGAAATACTTGCCATCCTTCCCTACCCAGACACAAATATACTTAAATACACAATCAACCTCACTATCATTCACTATACAACCTTCTAAGACACACTGACATAACACAGTTTACAAATCCTATCATCAATACTCTGCATCCAGGCCTTACCATATTGCAATGGACAACCAATAGAAGGAATTTTAAATTTAGATCATCTTAGAAAACAATGTAAACACTTTGCATTGTTTATGAAACAACAGTTGGTTAACTTGGATAATCTATTTGAACCTGGATCAATCACAAGGCTTTGGAAAAGGATAGATCAAAGTGAAGCATTGCTTATTGCAATACCAGAATATTTGAAACTTGTTGATTTATGTCAAACAATGATATTGGGGTCGGTGGAAGATGAGAGAGTTTTCAGTGCATTAGGGATTTTGAAATCAAAGATCAGAAACCAATTAGATAAAAAATTGGAAACTTGCTTGAGGTTGTTTGTAACTCAGTATAATGTTAGAGATTTTCCATATGATAGGGCACTGACAATCTAGAATTCCATGCGTGAATGACGAGGGCTGTGCAACACTTTAAAAGCTAGTGGTGCTACTGCTAGTGCTAGTGCTGAGACAAATGATGGATCACAGACTCAGAGTCAGCATGAAGACAAAGAAATTTTTGAATACCCGACTCAGAATGAAGATGAACCTATTAGTACTAGTCAGTTTCCGGATCTTGAGTCCATTTGGGATATAGAAGCCTTAGACTGAGTCACTGCAGTGAATTAGCAGTCAATTTATAGGTATTTATAATTATACTATAGTTCTTTAGTCATATTACAATTTCAATTTGCAATACTGTAGTTGTCATTGATGATTTTTGATATTGTATTCCTTGAATTTGTCAATCAGAACGGATACTTATTTCATATTTTTAATTGTGAATTTGAATTATTAGTAAACAATTAGAATTTATTTTCTGAATTATTAGTAAACAATTGAATTATTAGTAAATTGGTTCCACATTATGTTGAACATGAAATGCAACAATTTGTGTCACAAGATCCATAAAATTATTCATATTGCATAACAGTTAGAACCTTTCTACTGTTCTACATTAAATGCTTAACACGATGTTCATGGCGATTAAGGTTTTGTGTATGTTTTTTTGTCTTAGTTGGCTAGTAAACCGAAGTTGTTGTGCATTGAAAATTTGAGTTGTCCTCTCTTTATTTGTCCATGTCAACGTCAAGTGTGGTCAAACGGTTGGTTAGACAATGAGACATGTTTAATGTTTCATCTCTAACTCGCAGATAAATTTCATGTTTAACAATTTAGGTGGTGAGTTAGTAAGTGTTGGTTTGGGTTTAGATCGCGAGGTCTCTAGTTTTTTGAGTGTTAGCAATTTATGTTAGCGAGTTGGAGATTGTTAATGAAATTGCTTTGGTCGCAAGGTCTCAAATTGGTTTGATGCCATGCATTATAGCTGTGAGAGTTAGTGAGTAAGTTATTAATGGTCTGTGTGCCATTTCTCGCGCTTGTTTATGACGGTAATTAACATAAAACATCAATTTTTGTTGGTACTCGCTGGGTTGCTGCAGTCAAGAGATAAAAAGTTTTGAGATTTTATGGTTATCGCTAGCTCGCAGGTCCTTTATCATCAAGTCAGTTTAAGTCACGAGCTTGCGAGTACTGGGAGATTTTAGTTGTCGCTACCTCACAAGATGTTTTGCACTTGACCATTTTATGTTGCGAGGTTGTGACTAGGTGTAATTTTAATTTGCAATCATGTGATGTGGTTGGTATCACAGCTTAGTTGGTTTCGTCACTTGCTCGCAGGTTTTGAAGTTGTTTAGCATTTTATGTTGTGATCTGGTGACAGGTAAGTTTTGGTCTAATTTTGTGGTCATCACATGCTCGTGGGTTTATAAGTCTTAAGTCAAAAAGTGTTGTCAGCATGCGATGTCAGTTAAGTGTCTTGTTGTCGCAGGATTGCAAGGGTTTAAGTCAAGTTAAGTTTCTAGTTGCGAGTTTGAGATGAAATAAGTTGTTTAAGTTTTGTTAGATTTGCAGTGGTCACCAGCTCGCAGGTAAAGAAAGAATATTATAAATGTTGTTGCGAGGTTGCGACTGAAGGGCTTGATGAAGATCAACGGCTGTCGCTCACTCATGAGATTCTTTGAGGCTTCGTAAAAGGGGTTGCGAGCTTGCGATTAAGAGGATTTGGTAGCATTGTTTCTAACTCGCCGGTTACTTTCCAAATTGTTATAACTGGTTGCGAGTGTGCGATTAAAGATGGGGATTGACACGTGGACTTGTTTGCCGGGTTCTGTAAAAGTTTTGAATGGCAATCGCCAATCAAATAGAAGGGCATGAATTCAAATTTCGCTCGAGTACTTCAGCTTTGAATTAATGCCACAGTAGCTAGTTCATGCAAGTGTGGCAATTAATGAGACTTGAGAGAAGTGACGGCGCTCAAATACCATAAATTGCATGATTGAGCCGCGATTTTGTATAATTGTATTAATGCATTCTATCTTCGAGGTAATCCAGTGAATTGAGCTCTACAACAACGTTGGAGAATTCAGAGTGTTGGGTGTGGGAAAATTTCAAAAAATTGGTTAAGTTTTTCTCCTACAACTAAAATGAGCAAGGCGACGAGTGGAACTGGAGGTTCCAAGCCCAAGGCCACGACAAGTGGAGGACCTGGAGGTTCCAAGCCCAAGGCCACGACAAGTGGAGGACCTGGAGGTTCCAAGCCCAAGGCCACTAAGGAAAAGATGATTAAGAAATACAAAGAAGGGTTTGTAGATTTGCTGCCAGGGACTTCTGTTGCTTTCAATATGAATGATTTGGCATGGAAAGATTTATGGAGCCAATGCAGAAACCCGACCACGCTTCATTTGACTGGTTATGCTCTGTTTCATTATTTCTGGAATAATAGGGTTAAGGGTGTCCCGATGTCAAACCCTTGGGATTTAAATATGGAAAATTTAATTGTGCTAGATGTGTATGTTGATGTGGATTTGATCAAAGAGTTGGCCAAACGCTATTGCCCAGTATCTAGGGTAATCAAAAGAAAGAACCAGTTTACCCTAGTTTCAATTAACAGAGATAGCTTTGTTGAAGCTTCCAGATTACTGGTGTTGCATGTACAGATATAGATTTGGAGCGGATTGCAGAGGATTATGACAAATAAAAAGGTGTTATCAAGAAGCATGCAATGCCTAGATACATGCCTAGGGTGAATAGGAAATCGGTTATAATTTCAAATAGTATAAAACCACCATTTGACATCACACCTTTCCACAATTATATGCATTGTACAACCTATGGATTATGCAGAGTGTTGGGTTTTGATGGAGATTCAACAGTGTCAGCTGAATTATAGATGATGGCTATGGACATTCAACACCCATATGTTAACAAAGATTACGATTATGTGGGCTATGTGGTTGAACACATTCATAATGCTCTAGTTGAAATTCAGAGTGGTGCACCCGGCCCTACATTCAAGCATTATTCATTGATGATGCATTTAATCTTGTTCTATAATGTTGAGTTCATTAATAAAGAATTGGAGATTTTCAAAGAAGAATTGGGTGTCTTAATGCCAATACAAAGATGGACCCAGGTTTGGGATAGTAGTTCTCCCCATTATTCTTTCATTTTCTTTGAAAATTGGATTGTTTTGCCAATTATGGAAATGCTAGGAATAAATAGGGAACGATTGTCAATTAATGTTAGGAGAGTTTTGAGACCTTACCAGTATGTTCCAAACCGGTCTATTTCACATAACTTGGGGGGACATTTTATTTTTTGATAACTTTACTGTGATCAGAGTCTATGGGTGTCCTCAGCCTCCCCATATTTTACCAAAATTTATTCCAATTAGGATTGCTTTTATGGAGTTTATTTGGCAATTGACCCTAGTTGAAAAAGAATACCTTGACAGACATAGGAAGGGTTCTTTTCTTCCTAGGCTTTGGGTTGCGTCTGATTTTACCATTGGTAGGAGTTCCTTTGATGAAGTAAACAATTTCCTTAAACGCTATAGGTTGGTTAATGCTGTGTCTAGATTCTGTGATCCTAAACAATTTATAAAACGTGCATTGCCAAAAATGACACCTTGGGCCACAATAAAGGACCATGAACCATTGGATGATGAAGATGTGGTTAGAAATTTGCTAAGAAAAGAGGAAGTACAAGAAAGGAGAAGAAAATGGAAAAATTTGATGAGAGTTGAAGCAGAATTGAAGGTTGTTGACCCTAGTTTCTCAGGTTTTTGCCCTGATAACCTGTACCTGGAGAGGAATAACAGAATGCTAAGTTTATATGAAACTCTGATGGAACAAATGCCTCAAATTCCAAAAGTGGTTGCTCAGCAGCAAGACCCCCAAGATGGACATTCTTCACATGGCAAGAGGCCACTTAGTGTGTCTGCTGATGATGTAGAGAGTGGGGATGACGTTCAATCTACCAGAGAGCCAGCTGCAAAGAAACAAAAAACCAAAGAGGTTGGTACAATTGTGAGGAGAGACCCTGCTAGAGCAATTGTTACAGAACAAGGACACTACTTTCATCAAATAAGGACACATCTCAGAGAAGCAAGGCGAAATGAAGAATAGGGAGAAACAAATGAAGCCCTTGCTCAAGGCTTTGATGAAAGTGTGATGTTGTCAACTGAGTTCATGAAAGATGATGAATTTATTAAGTCAGATGAATTTAAAAGTTTTTTGACAAGGTTGAAACAAAATCAATTAAGACAAAATCTGATCATAGAGGAAGGAAATGTAGAAAAGAAAGAGGAGATTGTCAAGGTACTACAGGAATATGATCCTAAGAGCAAATATCTGTGGAACAGACAAGACAATTGATTAAGAGTACTGGTATGATTATGATGTTTGACTGGGATATCCAGTCTATTTTTATTATTGATCAGATTAGGAAGCAAGAGGACCCAATGTTTAAAAATAAATTTTAAATTGGAGATCTAATAAGAGGATCAGGATTTAATCCTAAGTCAAAGACACTTGTTGCTTGGTCTTTGACCCCTTCCACTCAAAAGCCCCACCTTCTAAATATCCAAGTAGAAAAGAAAGCTGACAGAATGATTTGGAATTTGTAGAACACAACTGACACAAAGATTGCCTCATTTTTTACTCAAGTTTCTTTCATGAATTTATCAAAAACAGAGGATTTGTCAAGAAGATACATAGAAACATAAAGCCAATTGATTGCATTATCTAAATAATATGAAGAGACACTGATGAAGAAGGGCGCTCTAGAGGACGAGTTAGTGGAGTTGAAAGAAAAAATTGCAAATGAGCCCCCTCCCATACAAATTACAAAACAAGCACAAGAAATACCAGCTGTTGTGACAACAAAAATGGAGGAATACACAGAGAAAATTGAAAATATTGAAAAGGAACAAAATGTCAAGGCTATCTCTATTGTGTCAGGAATTCTGAAACACGGGATTAATGTATTGAAAGGAAAATTGATGGTAGTGCATGATTTGCACATTTCTTTGAAAGAGTCAAGTAAAACATCCTCTGAGGCTGGTGCTTTTCTTGGACCTTTGTTTAATGTTTGATCAGGAAGAAGAAGATTAATGGATATGATAGATACTGCAATGATGTATAGTGACGAGTTCCCTCCCAAGGTCAATGACACTAAAGACATGGTGGAGGTAATGAATGCAACTTATGCATTTTTTACAAGGAAGGATGTGCTTATAAATGAAAAATTGCAGACATTTGGGGAAGGTTATAGTAAATTGGTGCCTTCAATTTATGGTAGTAATGGAGATTTGAAATCAATTTCCGATTGGACCAGCGAATTTGATTTGATTTTGGAGCAAGAAGAAATAATCAAGCATATAGATGAACAGGTTGATGCTGATTTCCTTAAAGGTATGCTTGATTCATTGTTCAAGGTTGAGGTTGACCATGTAAAGTTTATTGTTGAGGCCAGGGTAGTTACAGATGCTAGATGGACAGATTCAGTTGCAAAGTTGGAAGAGGTAAAGGTATTCAGTTGGCCAACAGACAAAGAGGTGGACAGGTGGCAAGCCATGCTAAAGCAAAATAAGAAATGTCAGGTTGCTACCCAAGATTCCTCACAATAATTCTAAGCTTGTTGAATCCTCATCTTATAAAAGGATTCCAAGATTAATTTGAGAGCGATGGCCACTTTTTCTTTTTGATCGGTAGAGAGGGATGGCTAGTTGGCCACTTTTATTGATGTTGAAAAATCTTATATAGTTATAATAGTTCAACTATTCAAGAATTTGATAAGTGCATAGCTGAATCGCATTTTGAATTTACTTTTTGATATCATTATGAATATAATATCAATATCATTTTCAGTTTGAGATCTTCACATAATTATCTTTGTGTTGAATTTATGTTTTCACTGTGAATTGAATGGTCAAGGGTTTTTCAGTTTACGTTTGAATCTAGGTTGTGTATGTAATGACATATTCATTCCTATTTATCTGCAAATGAATCTTATTGAAGCTTATTATCAGGTTGTCTTTGAATTGTAAGTGACCCTATGCCCTAGGATAAGGCACTGGTTTTGTTGTCTTGATGTTGACTTGGTGAAGTGACCTTCCAATTATAATAGTTGATTCATTGTGAGTGAATACGTTTTCTTGTTTGCCTTTGATTATGAAATTGTGATTTGTCTATAACATCTATCATGGAATTGGATCCTCAAAAGATATTCCCTTTAATTGAGTTGCATGCATGTTTTACTAATTATGTTGTATTCCTATCTATTGTGGTGTTTGATACTTTCATTCTTAATACTCTTATGATTATATATGCTATGGATATTTATGTAATATATATGGAGGTGTTCTATGACTATCATGTACATGTTTTCCCTCCTCCATAAAGTTGGCATTTACTCATACCTAATGATGTCATAGAAATGGGGACAAGGCAACAACAAAGTTCAATGTTAATAAGTTAGTTTCAACCATGAAAACAAAACAAAGAACTAAAACGCATTCCAAACATATCAAAAGAGATTTCAAAAAGTATCAAAGAAGTTTAACAAAATAAAAGAAAGGAGAAGAGCCTCCCTAAGATGCTTCCATGATGCCTTTCGATGCTTCTCCCTTGTTTCTCCCCTCTCCAAGTCCCAAATGAGTGTAGCTCTCAGTTTTTAGCACTAGCCATGGATGCCATATGGAGATTCAAGATGGTTGAATATGATAAGCAAATGCTATGCAAGTGTAGATAGTGATGCTATGAAAAAGCTCTATGCTAATACCAGTATAACAACAATACTCTAATGCTTCCTCCTTTGTTTGAGGAGAAGGGTTCTATTTATAGAAGAAATGGGGAAATGAAGGGTTAAGATTGAACAATCTTAACAAGTGTTAAGATTGAAAGATATTCAATCCATGTGAGACTTTCAACCCAATCCCATGTTGACAAGTGTCACCATGAGGAGGCTTGAGAGGAGAGATAAGGAGCATTAAATGCTTGAGGGGACATGATGGTTACCTTAGTCAAAGAAATAAATGCTTTGAAGAGACACATGGGTTACATGAGGGTTAAGTTAGGGGTCAAAGTCCTTAACCATGGGTGCAAGTGGAATTAACCATTAATGGTCATGTAAGAGCCATAAGTGGTTTGGAAGACTTTAGAGGTTAATTTGTTGAACACACAAAGCATTAATTGCTTTTTAAAGACTTTGGAGTCTTTGAGAAGTGACTCCAATTTTCTTAGGAATGTGACAATATTTAGGGGATGGATTAGGTTAATTAGGAAGGGTTTAGAAGAATCTAGAAGGGGTTTAGGCATGCAAGTGAATTTTGTAGGAAAATGCAAGTGGGAGGAATTTTGGTATTTTCAATTAAAATAAAATCATTTATTTCAATTAAATGGTGTAAGTTGCATTTGGATAAATATTTAAATAAATATTAATTTATTTAAATGAGAAAAAGGAAGATAAAACATTAAATGTTTGAAGACTTTTAAGGGAAACCATTAAAGGTTTGAGAAGACTTTAGAAGGAAGCCATTAAATTTGAAGACTTTAAGGGAAACCATTAAAGTCTTAAGAAGACTTTAAGGGAAGCCATTAAGTTTGAAGACTTTAAGGGAAACCATTAAAGGCTTAAGAAGACTATAGAAGGAAGCCATTGAGTTTGAAGACTTTAAGGAAAACCATTAAAAGCTTGAGAAGACTCTAGAAAGAAGCCATTAAGTTTGAATACTTTAAGAGAAACCATTAAAGGTTTCAAGTGGGTGAGGATAAATAGGATTTTTAAATAAATAATTTACTTAAAATAGTTGTGCAACTTGCATTTGTAGGAAAATACAAGTGGGTGGAGGATAAAGGTGATTTAAATAAATAATTTATTTATTTAAATGTGAGAGGTTGGATTTTGGTGGATTTAAATAAATATTAATTTATTTAAATGTGAGAGAAGATTTAATTAAATAAATATGATTTATTTATTTAATTAATGGTCCGAATTTGGTTAAGTGAATTAAATCAAATAAATTGAATAATTTATTTAATTAATAGGAGAAGAGGGTTAAGATGAATTAATTAAATATATTAATTTAATTAATTATTAATTGATGGTTAAATAATCAAATAAATATTAAATATTCATTTAATTAAGTGGACAGATTTATGTGACTACATTTGCCCCTCTTTGAGACGGTGCGGTTTTAACGCATCGTTTCAAAGAAAGAAAAATAGGTGTGAAGAAATATGCCCCATAAATGTTAATTTAGTGGGTGGTATGCCCCCTTGAGAGATGGGCCGATTTTTTTTTGAAAAATCGGGCGAGCTCTCGAAAAAGAACGAGAAGTGGAGGGGAGGTAGAGTAGAAGAAATTAGCAATAATGGTGAAAGAATGGAAGAAAATTGAGTGAATACGAAGAAATGGCAAGCCAGTGAGTACCCATTGGTTATGTAGGAGATACGGTGCAAATGTGGTGTTGTGCTTTTGAATGATGCTATATAATTTATCAAAATGGTTGGACAATTTGGTGCAATTGGTTAAATTGCCCCGGTCGAGTCAAAGCATGACAGTTGATGTCAGTTGGTCGCTTGGATAGGATAAAGTCTAAGTAAGTGAATCAAAGTGACCTGATGTGACTTGGACAATTAATGTAATTGCCTGATGAAGTCAAGGTATATGAAGCAAAATTCTCGTTGAGACATAGATAATTGATGTAATTGTCTGTTGGATTATGTTTGATTGGTGGATCAATTGATAGTGTGTGTGTGTGATGGATGGTTGTGGGGAATCATGACAGCCCCGTTGAGACTAGGTCATTATGATAAATGCCTGATGTAGTCTAGGATTACCATGATCGATTACCTGTTGAGACCCGAAGATACTTGATCAGAGTATCTGTTGATAGTCTAGGTGTGTGGGAGTCGATGTATCTATGTAGACAAAGTAACTGGCTTAATTTTGTGGATGAGTGAGGATGGGAAGCGAGGAAGGGATTAGGATGATGTTGATGATCAAGATAGGGAGGGTGAGGGGGGATTCGATGTTAGATAGAAGATATGGAGGACTAGGACCGAGTCCTATGGAAGAAGATGAGTAAAATAGAGTATGCATTATTATGACTATGTATGCATGATATGCAGCTATTATGAATGTATGGATGGGTGGAATGCAACGAAATGCAATATATACATATGAGATGAGATGACAATCCATAGTGCTCTACTTTCATCATTGAGCTTTAAAATGTTGTAAGAAAATACAAGCAACTTGACATAAAGATTCAAGATGACCTAAATATTTCTTACATGGATTTGATATAGCAAGTTAATACAAGCAACTTGATATAATGGATCAAGTTGACCTGAGTATTACTTGTGGAACAGACAAGAATTATCTCCTTTCATGCATGGCTTGGATCGTCCTCCTTGATCTTAAGCTGATCATATCCTGAGACAAGTGCATATCGTACTAAGAGATAAAAACCTTTATCCAAATTGGATGAGGTAGGAGGAACCAAAGGAAGAGCATTGTACCTACAAACAAACAGTATATACATAAGGAATAAAGAATATGGATCCTTGGTAATGGTTCATGCTCATATGGTCAAGGTATACGCTATAGTTAGCAAGTCGTAGTGATCTATGACTGTATTTTTGCCTATGATCACATAGCTTAGTGAACTTTCCATGTAGACACCATTAGTAGATGCCCCAAAACTTCATCGGAATAATGTGCCGAAGATACACAAACAATGCTGTAGGAACTTGATATAAATAACTAGCCCATAAATCAACCAAGTATTTGATAGCGTAAACATAATTTTCTTGTCAAAGAAAATGTCATCTTGTCTTTGTTTTGGTAAGGAAGGATGCATCCTTGTTGAAGACAATTTTGAGTGTTGATGTTGATTGTGTGGTTGATTGATAAGTGGTCATTTTGTGGAGTATATCACAATGTTTGTTTGGTATCCGCGCGGATGAGTATGTACAATGTGTTGCCATGTTTTTGTGTGATTTTTGACGTCTTTTTTTTTTTTTTTGATGTTTTTGGATTTTGAAGTGTTTTGTATGTTTTTGGTTTTTGAAGTGTTTTGGATGTTTTTGGATTTTGAATTTGTTTTGAATGTTTTTGGATTTTGTGAGATAGCTTTAAATGAAGAACTTTAACGAATCACAAGACAATGTAGAATCCACTTCCATCAATAGGTTAAGGGCATTGCCCCCAGTTTAGACATGACTATAAAAAAAAGCGGGATGCAGGATGCATGCAGTACTTTCTTAGATTTGTAGATTTATAACAAGCCATGGTTGATGGATGGATGAATGTATGTATGAAGTAGATGTGATCGCAACAAGTTTGAAAGATAATGGAGCCATAACCTTTTACGAGTGGTGTCCGTTTGCCAGGTTTTCACCATCGCACTTACCCAAGGTGCCACTAGAGTGGTTGTTCACCGTTTGGATGCATGATTTTTCTTTACTTTTTTGATGTTTTTGTATTTCTTCAGGACATTTTTCTGAATGTTTTTGGTATTTTCTGGTATGTAGGGGAGCCTGATGCTTTGTACAGCTTAGGTATAAAACCGTTTGAGGTGCATGCTGTTGATTGGATCTGTGAGTGGTTCTCCTTCTGATGTAGCCAACTGATATGCCCCGGACCCGAATACAACAGTGATAACATATGGGCCCAACCAGTTTGATTCAAACTTGCCCTGATGTTCTTTATTTGGTTGGTTGAGAGGATTCTCTCGTAGAACAAGATCACCTACCTCAAATGTACGAGGTCTAACTTAGTGATTGTAGCTTCTGCTCATGCGTTGCTGATAGGCTTTGAGATGGTTGTATGCAGCCTGTCACTTCTCATCAAGTAATTCTAAGTCTTGGAGGCCTGAGACTCTGTACGCTTCATCATCTATTAGATTTTGCAAGGAAACCCATAGTGATGGTATCTCCACCTCAATAGGTAAGATAGCTTCGGCGCCATAGACCAATGAGTAGGGAGTTACGCCTGTAGGGGTTTGAATGCTAGTTCGATATGCCCATAGTGCTGGATTCAGTTGAACATGCCAATCATGGCCGACATCATTGACTGTCTTCTTTAGGATCCTTAATATGTTTTTATTGGATGCTTAAGCCTGACCATTGCCTTGTGGGTAATAGGGAGTGGAAAAGCAGTGTTGGATATGAAATTTCTCACAAAGTTCATGGACATCCTAATTTTTGAAAGGAAGACCGTTATCTGTGATGATGGACATGGGCACACCATATCGACAGATGATGTAGTTGAGGATGAATGAGGCAATCTGCTTGCCGGTGACTTGGGTAAGTGGAATAGCTTTGATCCACTTTGTGAAATATTCGGTGGCGGTAATAATGAATTTATGGCCATTGGATGAAGATGGATGAATCTTACCCACAAGGTCAAGGCCCCATTGACAAAAAGGCCATGGTGTTGTGATTGGTTGCAGTTCCTGGGTTGGTGCATGTATCAGGTCGCCATGAACTTGACATTTCTTGCATTTTCTGACAAAGTAGTAGGAATCCTTTTCCATAGATGGCCAATAATATCCAGCTCGCATGAGTTTCTTGGCTAGTGATGGACCACTTGAGTGAGTCCCACAAATTCCTTCATGGACTTCTTCCAAAGCCTTTGTTATCTCACCTTGTTCCAGACATCAAAGGAGAGTACCATCAAGACCATAGTGGTATAGGGTTTCAGCAATAATGGTATATTGAGCAGTTTGGCGAATGAAGGTTGTACATTGGTTATTTGATTGGTTGGGAGGAAGGGTGTGATCGCGGAGATAGGTGTAGAACTCACTGTACCATGGGGATTCAGAACTGACAAGGCGACATATTATTTCGGATTTGAGGATATCATAAGCGGGAATCCAAAGCTGTTCTACCAAGAACTCGTAGCGTGTTGAATTTTGTGGAAGATCTAGGAGAGATACGATGGTAGCCATAGCGTCAGGAGCTCGATTTTGATCTCTTGGTATCTGCTCAAAAGTGATAGTAGTAAATGATGTCTTTAGATTGTCCACCATTTGCTTATATGGCATGAGTTTATCATCCTTGGTCTGATATTCATCTGTTGCTTGTCGAATGACCAGTTGGGAATCACCATATACTTGTAGTTCTTGTAATTTTCATTGTACGGCTAGCCTGAGTCCTGTGATCAAGGCCTCATACTCTACTATGTTGTTGGTGCATGGAAATGTGAGCCTGTAAGACTTTGGGATGCTATCAACTTGAGGTGTGATAAATAGAATGCCTACCCCCGAGCCATGCCTAGTGTACGAACCATCAAAGTATAGTTTCCATGGTTGTGTTGTTGTAATCATGAATATCTCTTCATTTGGAAAATTGGAAATGAGAGGATGATCGCTTATGAGAGGTGCATCGACCAACTGATCCGCAATAACTTGCCCTTTGATAACTTTATGATCCACATACTCGATGTCAAATTCACTTAGAATCATCACCCATTTGGCCAAGCGACCTGTCAATGCTACTTTGTTGAGTAAATACTTGAGTGGATCAATCTTTGCAATGAGTTGTACCTTGTGTGTTAACAGATAGTGCCTTTGTTTAGTAGCTGCTAAGATTACTGCTAGGCAAGCTCGCTCAATAGGCGTGTAATTGAGTTCATAGCCCACCAGTGTGCGAGAGATGTAGTAAATAACACACTCTTTTCCTTCTATATTATGTTGTGCCAGTAGTACACCCAATGCTGTACTTGTCGCTGAGATATAGAGTAACAATGGTCTACTTGGATCTCGTGGGATCAGCAATGGTGGATTCATGAGATAGTCTTTAAGCGTCTGAAATGCTTGTTGGCATTGGGCATCCCACTAAAAGCGGATGTTCTTGTGTAGCAGGTGTGTGAATGGGTGACACTTATCAGCCAATTGTGCAATGAATCTTCAGATGGATTGAAGTCGCCCTTGTAATGTCCTTAGCTGACTGATATTCTTTGGTGGTGGCATGTCCATGATTGCTTTTACCTTTGCTGGGTCGACCTCAATACCTTTGCTTGAGACAATGTATCCTAGAAGCTTCTCGGAGGTTACTCCAAAGACACATTTCTTTGGGTTGAGTTGAACATGGTATTGTTCCAATCTATCAAAGATTTTATCTAAGACGTGGAGATGCCCTTCTCTGGTGAGTGATTTTGCTAGTAAGTCATCCACATAATCTTCCATCATAGTATGCATCATGTCATGGAAGATGGTGGTCATTGCTCTTTGATAGGTCGCTCCTGCATTCTTTAGACCGAAAGGCATTACATTCTAGCAATATGTGCCCCATGGACATGTGAAGGCTATCTTATGTTGATCTTCTGGTGTGATCTTTATCTGATTATATCCTGAAAAGCCATCCATAAGTGAAAGCATGGCATGTCTCACTGTCAGATCCACTATGATGTCGATATTTGGTAGGGGGAAGTCATCCTTAGGACATGCCTTATTTAGATCTCTAAAGTCAGTACAAATGCGGATACCCCCTTTTGGTTTGCCGACAGGCACAATGTTGGAGATCCATTCTGCATAATCAATTGGCCTAATGAAACCAACATCTAGGAGTTTCTTGAGTTCTGTTTTGACTAGTACTGCAATCTGAGGATGCATCTTGCAAAGCTTCTGCTTGACAGGTTTGGCTCCTTCTGCGACAGTGAGGTGATGCATGACTAAATCAGGATCAAGCCCAGGCATGTCTGCATATGACCATGCAAAGTTGATCTGACGCTTCTGGAAGAACTCTATAAATTTAGGTTGTTCTTCTGGAGTGAGAAGAGATGCCAAATGTATGAGGTGAGGATTTTCAGGAGTCCCCACATTGTATTCTTTGGTTTCCTCGATGAGAATCATTGATCGTTCCTGTTGTGTATTAGCAGGGAGAATGTCAAACCCTTCATCCTCAGGCACCTCAGAGAGGTTTTCACCGTTGGATATACTCTTTCTTTTTACTTTTGTTGGATCAAACAGTGCCACAGTGTGGTTTTCACTGGAAGATCCATGTTTTATTGTTATATTTTTGCAGCTGAAAGGTTTGGCATCCGCCCTGAAGTATGCTACGCTATTAAGTTCAATGGCGAATCCAGCTTTGTGATCCCCGCTTGGTAGGTTACCCCTTAATTCCAAAAAGTCAATGATGGCCTCATCGTTTTGGAAGAAGTCAAGACATGGGGGATTTGGTTGGTTCCATTCGATGAGTTTAGGGTGGATAATGGGCATTACTTCATTGATTAGGTTAAGCATGTTAGATGTATCAGAGAGGGTTAAGATGTTGTGGTGAAGATCGTTAATGGTACTCTCCCTGTCAGAATTAGGCATAGGATGAGACGTAGGGTCCGTGGAAGATGTTTCCAGTTCAAGAACCCAAGTGGTCTTTATCTGTGCTTCTCTGTAAATAGGGATGTCTTTGCATGGTGGAGGTAGTGGTGCATCTTCCTCATCTGAAGTATTAAGCTATACAGAATCAAATTCCCACTCATGTGAGTCAGTCTCTGAGTCACTTTCTAGCATCCGATTACTATACCATACTGGGATGTCCTTTGAGTTAAATACTGTAGGTGTGATTGGTTGATGTACCTTTGCAGTGATCGGTGTTGCAGGAAGGTCAATGGGGATTAAAGAATCTGGTACAAGGAGTATCGGTAGTATTGTCTCAGTGGCTTCTGCTGGAACTCCTGGTGCCATAGATGCTGTTGCGGGTTCTGATACAGTTGCTGCTGCTAATGGTGCTGTTGATGGGATTACTGGTTTGTTTGGTGGGATGAGTGGCATTGGTGATGGTTGTGTTGGGATTCTGAGCCTCGGTGGGGTAGTTGTGATGGTGCTCGATGTTGCTTTGATAATGAAAGGTGTCCTTTTTGTAGTAGGCTGACATAATGGTTTGCTGGGTTTTCCTTTGAATTTGAGTTTAGGAAAGATCTCTTTTTCAAAGCCTAGGCTTGTATTACCTTTGGGCTTTAATTCCAGAGCAGAGGTTCATGTTGTCCTTGTTTGCAATATCCCAAAGCACTCTGACCATCATACCCCATTCTTTGCATAATGAGGAGACCTTTGCCATACTGATCCGTAGGAAGTTTAACTTGCGGTATATCAATGGTGATGGGATCTTTATAGATCCAATTCGCTAAGTCCTCATATTGGGTTTCTTCTTCTTGACTCTTTCCAAGGATGAAAGGCGTCAAAGCACATGCTGGCATGATTAGTGGTTGTTGGAGTAACTGTTGTGGTTTACCATGTGTTCTAGGAGAAGTGGGCATTTGTCCCACACAAAAGAGTTGACTCAAGTTGTATTCCCCAGGACCTTCCTCTGCTATTTTCATTTTAAGCTTTTCTTGCTTTGGTATAGTGGTGTTTGAACTGGCAAGAGAGGCAGGACTTATATATGATGTGGAGGAAATGGCTTCTCTATTATTAGGAACGGTAATCTCTGGTTGATGGTTGATATTATGGCAATATGCAAAGGGATTTGCATCGCCCAGGATTGTGATCTCTACACTGTTATGTGGGAACTTGATACATTGATGGTAGGTAGATGGAACGGCTTGCATGGCATGTATCCAAGGTCTTCCTAACAATAGATTATATGGTAGAGGAAGGTCCAAAACCTGACAGATGATGTGCTTTACCACAGGGCCCACTCGGATTGGTAGTACCACAGCTCCTTTGGATGAACGCTCTGCATCGTCATAGGATTTGATTGTGATCTTCTTACGGGGATCCATGGATTCAATGGCATATCCCAATGCTGTGACCAACTGTAGTGTACAAATATTTAAGCCTGCTCCATTATCGATCAAGACTCGCTTGATCTTGTGCTGGTTGATAAAGCCTTCAATGTGTAGCGAAGCGTTATGAGGTTGCTGGAAGGAAGAGTTGTCACTTTCAAAAAAAGTGAGACAAGGTGATGACTTTAGACTTCCAACCATGGCTTGAAATTGATTTGTATTCAGGTTTGTAGGGACTGATGCCTCTTGGAGAGCTTGATCCAAGATTGTTTTATGAGATGGCGATAGGCACAATAGCTCTAAAATGGATATAAGTGCGGGCGTTTTCTCTAATTGTTCCACAAGATTGTACTACTTTGGTATGGAGGTGGTGCCTTGTGGAGCTGCCTTTATGGTAACCTTACCGCGACTTGTAACAACATTGCAATTGGAGTTGGGATTTTTTATGGTTATAGTTGCAACTTGTTCACTGGCATCATACAGGTGATTTATAGTATAATTATACGCAGCCTGTGTATAATCTGTGGTATCAGTGCCTCACCTGGAAGTGGAAGGACCCCTTTGATCTTGTGATGGAAGTGGATTTTTGAACATCAGATGATCATTGTTTGTTGTTTTTGGGTCATGTCCTTCGATTTCAATTTCACCTTGGTCAATAAGATCCTGAATAAGATCTTTTAATTGGTGACAATTACTTGTCTTGTGTCCTCTCCCTTGGTGGAAATCACAGTGTTCAATATCTCTCCACCATGAAGGTTTGACCTGAGGCTCATAGTTTGATGCTTTAGGTAGAGTGACCAAATTTTGAGAAATGAGTTGTCACAATACTGTTTCAATGGGTTCTTGTAAGGGAGTGTATGTTCGTTTTTGTTTTTGCTGACGAGGTCTAGGTTCATCGTGAGATGTGATGCGACCTTGTTTGGAAGGAACATTTGTGTTATACTAAGGTGGAGGATTTTGTCCTGCAAACTGAACCATAGGTTGTGCACTTTTTATAGTCCTGGCATCCACAACCCCATCATTGACGATATTCTTGTTTTTATTCCAGAAGCTGGGTTTATCACTATTGAAGCATGGGTGAGGACTATCCTTTGGTTTATTATAGATTTTGATAAGTCCTTTCTTGATGAGGGCTCGCTCACATTTCAAACCCTTGGTGATCATATCATTGAAAGAGTCCGTGTCTTTGACATCCAGGTGAAATTCCATTTCTTCGTTTAAGTTGGAAATGAATATTTCCACTAGTTCTCGTTCAGGTAACTGAAGAGAACGTCTGCTAGACATTTGGCGCCATCGTTGCAGGAATACTGAGAATAGTTCACCTAGTTTTTGTTTAGTGTTGCATAGATCAGCCATGGTGATGTCGCGTTCAATGTTATGAGAGTAATGAGCGAGGAATTTCTGGATGAGTTCCTCAAATGTTCTAATGCCACCTGGTAGTCAGGAAAACCATGATGTGGTTGTTCCTCCCAAGCTTTGGGGAAAAAGGCGCATTAGGTATGTGTCTTCATATGCTACTTCGAGGCAAGCGGAATGAAATTCTCTGACATGATCGCGAGGATCTCCCTTTCCTCTATATTTTTTGAATTTGGGTGTTTCGAATCCTCGTGGAAAGGGTGGCATATAAAGATTCCTATCAAAAGGATAGGGACAAATGTCATTGAGTGAGAATTTGTTAGTTTTGACAACACTATGAAGTTGTTGGGCGAGATTCTCAACTTGTTGTCGCAACATCTCCATTTCAGTTGGAGGAGGAGGTGGTGGGTTACCTCGAGGAATGTTATATCTGATGGGATCTCTACCTCTTTCCTCTTCATGGTGACCTTGTCTTTCTGATGCTTGTCTTAATTGGGCAAGATCAAAGTCAGAGGGGAGTTTTGCTCCTTCTTGAGTGAGCTTTAAAAAGTAAGCATCCGCATTGCTCCTGAGTATTTCGTCAAACAGTCTGTTAAAGAGAGGGTTATGCTGAGCCCTTTCTATTGTTGTAGGAGTAGGAGTACTTGGGTTGTCATCATTTGCATTTCCTCAAAGTGCTTCTTGAAATTCATTGAGATTTTCCTCTTCTTCTTCTTCCATTTCTATTTCTCATTGCCTTGACTGTGATCGGGTTTGGGCCATTTTGCTTACAAGCTTTTGTTGAAGTTGTGTGAAAATGATGATGAGTTTTTGATGAAATGAGAGATTGATGGTTGGTGAATTGTGTTGCATGTGGATCTCTAGCACTTTTAAGGTAGATGTAATCGAAATTCCTTCTTTGAATTGCTTGTTTGTTTTTGATAATGTTGGATGTGATAAGGTGTAGAGAAATCTGAGATGTGTTATAGATTTAACTACCTAGTAATGAGAGGATTCACTCATGAACTAGTTTTAACCTGTGTAGATGTGTCTCTTAGGATGAGCTTATCCTAGATGGAGAAACAATCTAAAAAGTGATGTGATGCGTTTGATTCAAGCAATATCTAAAAAGAGAACTTGGAGCAAGAACCTCTTAATGTTTTGAGAGTTGGAACAGATTGATGATGAAGTGATGATGTATGAGTAAGATAATGGATGAAAATGTTTTTAACTTCAATAAAAGCTTTGTGTCACAAATGGGACAAAATCTACCTCTTCCCTTTCAGGTGTTGGTGGTATTTCTCGAGCTATGTTGTATGCGATACAAACGTTTGGGAAAAAGTTGAGATTAATCTTACCTCCTTGGTTTTTGTGATAACTCAGAGCTCTATATTGCATAAAAGCTTTGCGGTTCAATGTCTCTGAATCAAATTCGTTTGTTTTGCCTTGAAGGTAGAGATGCATGTGACGCAAAAAAACTCTATGTGAGACAAAGATTTGTCTATTTATATAGAAGAATTTCCTCTTTTTGATCAAAGCCTTTGAGCTCAATGGTCTTCTTTTCAAGTTGATATTCTGATGACGCTTCTTCTTTTGCAAGATGTGAAGAATGGTCATAAAGTTTGATTCTTTGTTGTTTGCACTTTGTTTTTGGTATTTTTGGTTATTTTGAAAGATGTTTGGTTGGATGAATACTTTGTTTTTGGAAGTAATTTTTCTTTTGATGTTTCTTTGACAAGAAAACAAAGTAAGCACACAAACACAAGAATGTTGCCTCAAAGGCACAAATGAGTATGGGTCTAGATCAACCCAATCCTTGGATTTTTATATGACCCTTCCTTTAGACGTATTTTAAGGTGTATTTTCAAAGCCTGAAGTCGGCTCAATTTGCACTTGGTCTTTGACTAAAATGAACACACTTCAAACACCTTTTATCCCTAAGGTCAAATGGCCAGTTGTGATAAATTTAGCCCACATCTTGATATTTCTTCGACTTTGGTACTACATACCTTATGAATCCTGCCGTGGCAGGTAAGGATGTGATATACTAAGTCTTGCACAAGAATAACAAATAGATGATCCCTATGATGGGGGAGTCACCACTTTTATCAAGCCACAAGTGACTTTTCAAAAAGCTATGTTTCTACTCAAGGAAATATGTATGGTGAGTATCTTGGGAGCAAAACCATCTATGCTCTTGCACTAAATTATATCACAAATATCCTCAATCAATAGAACGAGTGGGCTACTACTTAAAGGTGTTTAGTCATGTTCGATGTTTTTGGACATAAGTTCATTCTGCAGTGACTCACTTAAGAGCCTTGTAACCAGTGGTGGGGCCCATTTGTCCTTTCGGCCAGTTACACTGTAGGAACAGCTATACCCAAGGCTACAACTTTCGCTCACACCTGATTTCTATAGCGGCTCAAAGGATTTACCGCTCGAGGTCGTTCCCAAGAGTATCGATCCCTTGCCAGGCCTCTCTTAAAAAGATAAAATTTGAGTGTTACTAACACTTTTCTCTTGCACCTAGGACCACGAGAGCCAAGGGAGAGGATAGTGTGTCTTAGAAGTAGGACCACTCGACCAACTCTTTTGCACAAGTGTGCCAAACACAAAATTCACTTGTTCCTTTTAACTTGTCATCGCAATGATTTTCTATCTATTTTGAGATGTTGCTCCAACAATCATGGTGTTCTTTTTAATTTTCAAAGGCAATTGTTTGAGTAAACTAGAATTTGAAAATCCTGGTAAACTTAATGAAAAACATGTTTGCATGAAGTAAAATTGCTTTAAAAATGAGACAAGTTGATTGTGAATTTTATTTGCACAAAAAATGGAAGTGTGGATTGTGAGTTTTAGCTTGATGCAAGAAATAAAATTTGCCTTGTTGATTTTAAGCACCAAAAGAATTTGTTCCTAACTTTGCAAAAAAATAAATTTGCGTGTTTGTTTTTGTGATTCTTTTTAACTTTGAACAAGTGTGATTCTTTTTAGAGCTCTAAATGAAAGATGTGGTTCTTTTTAAAACTCCAAATGAATGTGTAGTTGATTTTAACCCAAAAGGAAAATGAATTTATTTTATCCTAACTTGAAAGACGAAGTTAGAAATATGAACAAATTTATTTCCTAAGCTACAATTGCTAAAAAATCCTATTGTAGGGGTTAGTTAAAACCTGCACAAAAGATAATTAGTCAGAAAAATCCACATGTTTTGGTGGGCTTCTACAAGCCTAAAATTTTTGGTTTTCGGTTACAAGGAATTTTCTTACAACTCTCTGTTACAATAGCTCTACTCTGTGTGAAAACAGAAGTGCTATTTAACACGAAAGAGCAACAATATAGACAATAGTGCTAAAGTATCAATTTGTGAAGGTGCTAAATTGAGAACAAAAATGCAAGAGAATGACCTGTGTGTCAATTAAAACATTCAAAAGTTTGTAGTCTTCAAAATGATTACTCTTTGATTCACGTCGGGTTCACCAAATGATGTCATAGAAATGGGGACAAGACAACAACAAAGTTCAATGTTAATAAGTTAGTTTCAACCATGAAAACAAAACAAAGAACTAAAACCCATTCCAAACATATCAAAAGAGATTTCAAAAAGTATCAAAGAAGTTTAACAAAATAAAAGAAAGGAGAAGAGCCTCCCTAAGATGCTTCCATGATGCCTTTCGATGCTTCTCCCTTGTTTCTCCCCTCTCCAAGTCCCAAATGAGTGTAGCTCTCAGTTTTTAGCACTAACCATGGATGCCATATGGAGATTCAAGATGGTTGAATATGATAAGCAAATGCTATGCAAGTGTAGATAGTGATGCTATGAAAAAGCTCTATGCTAATACTAGTATAACAACAATACTCTAATGCTTCCTCCTTTGTTTGAGGAGAAGGGTTCTATTTATAAAAGAAATGGGGAAATGAAGGGTTAAGATTGAGCAATCTTAACAAGGGTTAAGATTGAAAGATATTCAATCCATGTGAGACTTTCAACCCAATCCCATGTTGATAAGTGTCACCATGAGGAGGCTTGAGAGGAGAGATAAGGAGCATTAAATGCTTGAGGGGACATGATGGTTACCCTAGTCAAAGAAATAAATGCTTTGAAGAGACACATGGGTTACATGAGGGTTAAGTTAGGCGTCAAAGTCCTTAACCATGGGTGCAAGTGGAATTAACCATTAATGGTCATGTAAGAGCCATAAGTGGTTTGGAAGACTTTAGAGGTTAATTTGTTGAACACACAAAGCATTAATTGCTTTTTACAGACTTTGGAGTCTTTGAGAAGTGACTCCAATTTGCTTAGGAATGTGACAATATTTAGGGGATGGATTAGGTTAATTAGGAAGGGTTTAGAAGAATCTAGAAGGGGTTTAGGCATGCAAGTGGATTTTGTAGGAAAATGCAAGTGGGAGGAATTTTGGTATTTTCAATTAAAATAAAATCATTTATTTCAATTAAATGGTGTAAGTTGCATTTGGATAAATATTTAAATAAATATTAATTTATTTAAATGAGAAAAAGGACGATAAAGCATTAAATGTTTGAAGACTTTTAAGGGAAACCATTAAAAGTTTGAGAAGACTTTAGAAGGAAGCCATTAAATTTGAAGACTTTAAGGGAAACCATTAAAGTCTTAAGAAGACTTTAAGGGAAGCCTTTAAGTTTGAAGACTTTAAGGGAAACCATTAAAGGCTTAAGAAGACTATAGAAGGAAGCCATTGAGTTTGAAGACTTTAAGGAAAACCATTAAAAGCTTGAGAAGACTCTAGAAAGAAGCCATTAAGTTTGAATACTTTAAGGGAAACCATTAAAGGTTTCAAGTGGGTGAGGATAAATAGGATTTTTAAATAAATAATTTATTTAAAATAGTTGTGCAACTTGCATTTGTAGGAAAATACAAGTGGGTGGAGGATAAAGGTGATTTAAATAAATGATTTATTTAAAATAGTTGTGCAACTTGCATTTGTAGGAAAATACAAGTGGGTGGAGGATAAAGGTGATTTAAATAAATAATTTATTTATTTAAATGTGAGAGGTGAGATTTTGGGGGATTTAAATAAATATTAATTTATTTAAATGTGAGAGAAGATTTAATTAAATAAACATGATTTATTTATTTAATTAATGGTCTGAATTTGGTTAAGTGAATTAAATCAAATAAATTGAATAATTTATTTAATTAATAGGAGAAGAGGGTTAATATGAATTAATTAAATATATTAATTTAATTAATTATTAATTGATGGTTAAATAATCAAATAAATATTAAATATTCATTTAATTAAGTGGACAGATTTATGTGACTACACCTATAATCCGCCCACCAATTACAATGAGGTGAATCCTTAATATGATTCTAGACTAAAAGAAATTTTGCATTCTTGGGCATAATAGGAAGCATTAAATGAAAAATTACATACACCATAACAATGCAACAAATGAAAAAAGTTAAAAATCGTGATTCTGACCATTTGAAAGAGATAGAGAATTATACATCGGAGAGAAATAGATCAGAATTTAATTTCTATTGAATAAAATTACTACTTCTGTCGACCATCACAAAATAAATTTATATATAACTCCTTCAAAAACCTGCACAAAGCTTGACACTAAATGCTTTTCATTTGCTTTGTAAATGACTGTACAACTTGCTCCCTTCACCTAGAGTCTAGAATCACTACTGGAACTAGAAAAGGAACCCCAATGACTATATAACTTGCAAAACTGCTTGAGCCATGCCATTATCATCCTGATGCCTTCAGATGGAATGTGAGATGTTACATTCTATCTAACAAATCATTTCCAAATAGAGGAGGAAGCCTTTCTGTCTAGGAACAGAGAAAATGGAAAGAGGAGTTGAAGCCTTCATGCCCATAATCAGGGAAAGTGGAAAGAGGAGCTTTAGGGTAAATGTAATATGTTGGGGAGGGGTTGCAACTTCCATGTCATCACAAAGATGACTGTCTGCCACTCCCCACCCAAACAAATCCTTCTTTCATTCCTTTGCGGGCTCCTTCTTCAAACCCCCTACCATCCTGTGGCAGAGTAGAAGTAGAGGATGTGCCATGCTTGGCCTTTCTTGATAAGAAAAGGCTTTCAAACCCCCTCTGGCAATCCTTCTCACTTTCACAACCCCTCTGACAATAAAAAAACTCACACAAGAGAAAACAAAAAAACACCCATCCGGTATCACAGAGCACACAACAACTCCATGCACAATCCTGCTCAAACATCATCTTCCTTTCTAAGGAAAAAACCACTCTCAAAAAATGAAAAAGGTTTCTTTTCTCTTCTACCAATTAAGTCACCACTCCATTGTATTTATAACCTTTTAATACTTCATTAGGTGATGCTCATTCACATGAAAAATCATCATTTTGGTGTTTTTTAACATGACTGTAGACTCTAGAAGTCATGCCTGTCAAATCCACTACATCCTGCTAAGACTCATCTATTGTGAATGATTTTGTTCTGATTTTATTCCTCCTTGATTGGACAAATTCTGCTTCAAAATCCTTGACAACAAGCAACCTAACCTCTGATTTCTCAGAGAAATCCATGATCTCCCATCTCTAACTCAAAAGCTATCCAATCCTTTTATGCCTCTGAAACCGTCATCCTTGCTTGTCTAATCAACCTCGACTCAGGAGAAACCTTCAAACTAGTGTCTCAGGAATGAGTCAGCATCCAAGCCTTAAAAATTCCTCGCACATATTAGCTTGCCACCACAGTTGTTGCTAGCTCTCATGTTTGTTTAATGTTAGCATTTTTAGGTTGCGAGCTAGCGACTAGATAGTTTGTGGTTAAGTTTTATGGTTATCGCCAGCTCGCAAGGTAAAATGTCTAAAGACGTGATCAAGCCGCGAACTGGTGACAAGTTGGTTTGGGTTTACATCGCGAGGTCTCTAGCTTTTTGGGTGTTAGCATTTTATGTTATCGAGTTGGAGATTATTAATGAAATTGCTTTGGTCGCGAGGTCTCGAGTTGGTCTGATGTCATACATTATAGTCGCGAGAGTTAGCGAGTAACTCATTTCATATAGTTATCGCTAGCTCTCATGTTTGTTTAATGTTAGCATTTTTAGGTCGCGAGCTAACGACTAGACAATTTGTGGTTAGGTTTTATGATTATTGCCAACTCACGAAGTTAAATGTCCGAAGACCTGATCAAGCCGCAAGCTTGCGAGTGAAGTGCTAGCGGTTAAGAGATAAATACTTTTATGTTGGCGAGTACTCGACAAGGGTTAAAGTTACCACTATCAGTCTATCTCCAAGTCGTTGCAGTGATGAGGACTTGACATTTTGTGGTTGATAATTGGCGAGTGGTAGTTCAGTTTCTCCTAGTCGCTAGATCTCGAGGTTATGAAGGCTTAGCATTTTCAGCTTGCGAGTTGGAGATAGAGTCATAAGGGCTTGTCGCTAGGTCGCGAGATTTTCTAATGGGCAATCTTTCAGGCAGAGAGTTGACGACTGTGTGACATGTGTTTTAATGACTTAATATCTTGAAATCGCCAATATATTTTTGTTATGGTTTAAAAATAGCTTGAAATCGCCAATATTTTATTTTTTATGGTTTGAAAATAGTTTGAAATTGCCAATATTTTATTTTTATGGTTTGAAAATAGCTTGAAATCACAAATATTTTTTTTAATGGTTTGAAAATAGGTTGAAATCGCCAATGCAAATATTTTTCTGGTTTTAAAAACATTACAATTTGCCCATGCAAATATTTTTTTGGTTTTAAAAACATTACAATTCGCCCATGCAAATATTTTTTTGGTTTTAAAAACATTACAATTCGCCAGGATTTTTCACAAACTTTGAGCGATCGCGGCTAACTCTCCAATGGAGATTATTATTTTTTCTCCGTAAACCGCAAAAATTCTCCAGTAAAATTAAAATTTTCCTTGGGAATTATACAACTTTTGCCAGGTTTTTACACCTTGTCCAAGTTGGGGGGGGGGGGGTTTCTTAAAGTTTTCCCTGAATTTAAGTGCCTAAAAAAATGAATTTAAAGAATACACGAAGTTCAGTTGAATCTCCTCAGGCAACCTGCAAAAACAATGAATTGGTAGTCATATTGTTTTTGTACAATAGGCGTGTTCTTCGACAACGTTCTGCAAAAAAACCTAGTTAGGTAGTCAAAATCTCTCAGGCAGACAGACAACAAGCCAGGGTCAGCATTAGTACCATAAAAATTAAACAAGAATAATCCTAAAAATTGCAGTTTGTTTTAATACCAAAATCCAAAATACCGTACGAGTATTCTCATTGAGCCTCACGATAATTCACGATGGACCATACGATACCTACAGTTTTTCATTCAGGCCTCTGTGAAAACTTGTATGAGTTTTTGCAGAAACTGTACGGAAAAATGCAAAAAATAAAGCTGAAAAATAAAAGTAAGCTAATCTACGAGGGCAGAAGATGTAGTCTTCTGCCCCACGGTGGGTGCCAAAAATGTGTGTGTCATAAGTGGATAAGTATCTACAAGTTGTAAGACACAACACTTCAATTAAGTCATTGCATGCATGGTTAGACATATATAATCATGAATATAAAAACCATAACAAATCGACCTATTGCCTTCTAAAATATGCAAGTATAAACTTGCTCTCAGATTTTTCTAAGCAATACCAGTGACTAGACTACACCAAGATGAAGGATTTAATCTATATAGGCACAAAATTAAGCTAAATGGATGCAAGATTAAGTTAGATATGCAAGATTAAGCTAGATATGTAAGATTAAGGTAGATATGCAAGATTAAGCTAGATGAATGAATGGTAAGCTAGATGAATGAATATTAAGCTAGATGAAATCGAGCAATCATAGTTAAACTAAATATGCAAAATGCTAAACTAAGATACACTAATCTCAAAGCACAATATCTTCAATGACTCCAGAGCAAAAACTGCACAATAACAATAAATCTCTAGGGTGTTTTGAATGAGAGATGAAGGTTGAATTTATAGAGACTCAAGAGAGAGACCAATGGTCAAGATCGATTAGCAATGAGCGGTTGAGATTACTTAAGAAAAAACACAATCCAGGTTAATTGAAATAATTGAGAGATTAGATTAAGTTAATTTTGAGATAGGTTCCAATTATAGCTTGATTGAATGCATTCAGATTATAAGTTTGAGTTTGCATTGGAGATAAATTTAGTTGATTCCATGCAAATTTCTTTAATTTGCTCAAGATTTTTATTTAGAAAAAGCCTTTTCAATGCAACTGAACCTCTTTCTTCAAAAGCTTTGAGTTTTAATTTTAGAGAAAATGATTAATTCAATTTAATTGCTTTTCTGATTTTTCAAGTTATCTCAATTTTAGAAAAAGAAATATCTTAAGTTAGATTTCTTCTCTCAATTTAATTATTTTCTTTTGTTTTCAATTTAACTCTTTCTTTTGCAGATTAATTCCTCTTTTTGTGATAAATCTCTCTTTGTAAATTAATTCCTTTTTTTTCCTTAATGATTAATCTCTTTTTGTAAATTAATTCCTTTTTTTATGATTAAATGGCAAATTTATTTATTAATTAAATATGCTAGGATATTTAATTAAATAAATATGATAATTGATTAAAATGATTTACTTGGAATGATTTAATTAATTGAATAAATAGTTAATTAATATAGAGTGATCAATTTGCCATGTAACATTAATGATTGAAGAATTAATTAATTAGGTGCTCAAGGTTGATTTAATTGCCTTTGGTTAGGACCTTGGTGATGTTTTCGATATTAGGGGCCCATGGTTTGGGTGACCATTTTTAGGGTATTACAGTTAGCACTGAGCTAACTATCTCTTTTTGTTGCCAGATTGATTGATCTTTTGATTCCTTCAACTTATTTTCTTATTCAATAATCTTCTCCAAGAGCTGAGATTGAGTTGGATCAGTAGATCTAGTGGCTTCGGGCTCGTCATCATCATAGGAGACCAATGATATGTTGGGAATATCAATATTGATGTTAGGTTGAATTGCTTCTTCTTCATGGATAACAGGTGATGACCTGGATGTTGATGGCGTTGATGTCCTTGTAAGTGAATAAGAGGAGACTCTTATCTGTCCTTGCTCAAAAAGTTACACTCTCGTTTGCAACTCTACACACCTTTATTGAACTGCATTGTAATCATTGAAAAGCTTGTCAAATTTTCTCATTAACTCTGCCTTTTCCAAGGCTTCTCTCTTTCAAGTTTCATGAGACAATTTAGGAACATCAACATTCAACTTTGTAGCCTCCACACTTGATGTGTCAAATGCTCTCTTTACAATAAGGCCTCCCCTTAAGTTGGGATTTATGTCACTAATATTAGGCTTTCTAGGTCCTTCCTCTAATGCCCATATTGCCAATGTTGCATAATCATCTAAAAAATCCGATCCTTTCAATGCTAACCTTGCTTCCTCCTTTGAACTAAATTGTTGGCCCTTTGATTTCCTAATTGCATCAAAGGCCATTGCATCTGCTATCCCATTCTAGTAAAATTAGAACTCTAGCTCGGCTTACAATCATCCTGCCCTCATCTGCAATGATTCTCTTGAACTCTTCCATCATCTCACTCTTAACTTCTTCCTGGTTCTCATGTTCAAACCTATCTGGCCTCTAAGCTTTTCTCTCATCAGTTATCTTCTTAAATTCTTCAATTTTTTATCTTCCACACTAATTGCAAAAAGGTCGTGCTTCTAAAAAAAGTATCATCCTCAAGAAACTTATCACATGCCTCCTTCCTTGCATCCTTGAAATCTCTACCCTGAATATCTAAAGGAGTGAGGTCCAACTCCAAATTAGGGTGGTAAAGGAGGAATACCAATTTGCATCTTTGCACTTGTTTCTACAAGAATATCAACCTCCATTTATTCTTCAACCCGCCTTAAGGGTGAAAAGAGCATGGGTAGTGGCAAAGGAATGCTATCTGAGTCTTCAAGATCAATGATTTTGACTCCTGTAAAAGGCTTGATTTTCACCTTTGGGGAAGGATCTCTCTTCATTATCCTTTTACCTTTTCTTCTCACTAACCCTCCACTATCACTGCTGCTCTCTTCTTCACTGCTTGTTTCTTCTCTTGCTCTCTTTTTAGAAGATTCATAAACAAGTCTTGTTTCTATCAGGCCATCTGTTCTTTGAGGTAGAGGAGGTCATGAGCCTGACTGTTGCATCCTCTTTTGATGAATCAAAACTGATTCCTCCACTGTGATGGGTGTTGGACGATGTACATCTCTTCTTTCAACTTGTTCGTCATGAACCTCTTCAAGTTTGGCCTTCTTCTCCTTCAATGCAAGAGTCAATTCATCAAAATTGTTCATAACAAAATCGACTATAGCACAAAATGGAGTAAAATATTTTGTTGGATCATAACTTAGATCCATTTTCTGAATTGTAGCTCATAACTTCCTGAAAACTATCCATTTCTCTTTCCTCCAATCCCGAGTCATGAAATCAAACTCATTTCTAATTATATGCCCAGGAAAGTTGTGCTCATGAGGCAATAGACCTCCTTTTATTCTTGTCCTGAAAATGTTGTAAAACCCTTCTGGGTCACTGTGTCTAGTTGTCCTAACCCCTAAATGATATGGTGCAAAGAATTTGTCAAAATGCTCATATCCTCCTTTCAAAATCACAAAATATGGGATGATAGTAATTAGGCAAAATTGTCCCATTTGCTTTTCCCTTTAATCCTTATCATGGATGCACCCTATCCGCCACATTATTTCAACAAAACCCATTCTCAAAGGAGCATTAAAAGGCAATACATGTGGCTGATCAAAAAAAGAATAGATTCTAATAACAATGCTAAAAGGATAAGGGATGAAATCCCCCCAATTGTGCTCAATCCTTAGAAGTGGCAACCTATCTTTAGGCCTTGCAAAATCATGCAGCTACTTGGGGATCCTTGGTGGGTTCACAGTCAATCTTTGTCTCAACCTAGAGGCAAAGTTGTTATCAAACCTCACAAAACTAGCCTCTTGTCTATCCCAAGACATATCTGTGCTCCAAAGCTACACTAGAATTTCCTTATTGTCAATTGTCCTCTTGAGGTTCATAATATCTTCAAAGTAATCTACATTCCTATACAGGAACATGTGCATGAGCAGGAAATACCAGTAGAAATGAGAGCTAGGAACGCCATTCTTGATATCTTGCGACCCCTCATGAATCTTCTCTTCAAGGTATGGGGCGAAGTAAAAAACCACTGTATAATCGGGATGTTGAATTTGCATGGCCATATACATGAAATTAGGTGGCATAACTGTAATTGGATTGAAACCCAAGATCTGACATAGAGAGAAAAAGGTAGCCAAAAATTAAGGAGCAAAAGAACCAATGGGGAATGACTCCTCTGAACTAGGGCCAATGTAGTACGTTGTCTCTCTTGCTCTAGCCAAATGCATTGGAAGAAAATTAGTTCTAATGGAATCTTTCATTTTATAATACTCTACCTTTAACTCATTTAAATTTACTTTTACCAAGTTAGCAAACGGTTCATATAAGTCAAAAATCTCTTGAATTCGTCTCTTTTGATTGTCAGTAGAGTTTCTCCTTCATTTCCCATTATAACCCTTGAGACAGTGTCATATCTATTTGCAATAGCCTTAAGAAGGTCGACATCCATGAACACACTCGACACCACTAATTTATCCGAATCATATTGTCAAGGACTTGAGAATGGGGAATGTAAATTTCTCTGTCCATACCATAATTTGAATATCTCTAACTCAGTCATTGGTACCGTAGCATCCGCCAAGCAGTATGCTTTATCAATCAATCCTTTTCCTAGGGTTTTACCATGAACAAATTTCTGCCCTTGGTACCTATCCTTTGTCGAGGGCTTTAATTGATAGAGAAAATCATCAAAAATATTTTTCTTCAAATATTAAGTCTGCCTTGAATGTTTTTGTGAGGGAGCCATTCTACCAGAATAGGCTTTTATATTATAGCTTCGTATTGGGAAGGAAAAAACTAGGGGTAACACAAGATTTAAATTGCAATAGTAATTCAAGCAAATTTCACCTTTCTTTGTCTAGATTCTAACCATAGAACAATTAAAACTCTTTTCCTATAATTTTTTGCACAATTTACAACATCAATTGCTTCAAAACAGATGAAAAAGCTCAGACGAACTTACTACTTTGATTACACCAAAAAACCCTAATTTTGTACTGCGAGAAGTTGTTGAAATCTCCCTCGACTCTGGAAACACTCTGTGATCTCTTCTAAATACTTTGGCAATTCAAAACAACTGAGACAACATTTAATTGCCTTCTAGAATGAAAAATCACTGTCATATCTACCATAATTATTCGAGCGAGTAAAGAAACAACTCTAACTTGAATTTGAAAAAAGTTTAACACTCGACTGTCAATCTGGAAAATCTCATGAAATAAACCAGTCAATCTGACATTGATCCTCCAATATGGCAAGCGGGCCCTCCAGAGGCATGACGTGGCACATTCAAGTCACCACTTCTCCACTTTCAGTGATCCCACTGTCGGCTTTTCTTGGCCCACCTTGGACACGTGGCATCATCTCGTGATGCTGCAGTCTATAATCTCCTCGCATTTCTTGATTGCGGGGTTATGAGAACCGTTGGATCTATTCTTTGTTTACTTTCCAACCGCAACGATCACTTAACAATGGCTGCTAACTCCTGAGCACATCTTGGACCAAGATTAAAACATCACCGTTCAATACAAGCATGTGCAGATTGATGAGCCATTAGTAACTCGGGTTTTACCTATTGGGAACCGGTAACATCAAAGGTATGAAAGGTCAAATCCATCGGCTCACCCTTCTCCATTGAGGACACATGGCATCATCTCGTGATGTCATAGTATTTATCTTCCTTGAACCTTCATCCGCAGGGAAGGGTGTATCGTTAGATCTGTTCTACCTTTATCCACAAGCCGAAGAATTAAAATATTAGACTTAAAAAAAATTATAAGCGCTGGCATGAATATTAAAAGGGACCGAGTATAGGGAAATCTTCCATGCAACTTAGTAAAAACCATAAAGGGACCAGTCAAACACAACTTAATTCTTAGGAAATAAAAAGGCCCCGCCAATGGTAACCAACCCTTGGCTTAAGTGGAAAAAAGTAATGACAGAATATAACAAGCTTAGGGTTTTTCTTTTACAAGACTTAATCATAAATTCACAAACCCTAAACCCTAGACCTTGAACTTTGACATAGGGCAAAATAAATCTAGAATGACCAAAAATTACCCAATGACCAAAATTTTGCAAAACATAATTTTAGGTCCTCTCCGGTTTGACCCAAAAAGTCATTGTACCCATTTGCATGGAGATCAGAAAGTCGCAAATAAGGAATTCCCCAGTTCACACTAGACTTATAGTGTCCTCATATCCTTGGACAAGTCATAGCATTGCTAAGAGACAATCCACAAATAGAAAAGCAATAGGTGAACATATCCCATCCTCACCTTTCTAGTCAAAGACATCCTGGAGATATAATCTCTAGTCAAAGATATCTTGAAAAAGCTAAAAGACATGTCACCGAAAGATAAAATCAAAAGAAAACCAAGACTTGACACCAACACATAATGAAATCTTCAAGTTATTTGTGTTTCTTTTTGTTAATGTTTGTAGCTTCAGTCGAATGATCATTTAGAATACATATAATATATGTTGATTAATAATAATATATTATTATGTTATATTATTATAATCATATAAAATTTAATTTTCAATATTAATCTATTATATTATTCTAAATTAATAATTGATTGATGAAACATTATAATATTGATTAAATTATTATAATTAAAGGAGAGACATGTCCGTTCAAGGACATGCCTCTCCAAAGGAATATATATAGTATAATGTTATTCAATTTGAGAACACATAGAATTCCAAGAATGAAAGTATCAGATTGAATAAAATATATACATTAAAATACATCCAATAAAACCTGGGAAAATCAACATGGTATTAGAGCTCAGGCTTGTGAAGTTTAATTTAGAGGTTGGAGAGGGTTGGAGAATTCAGTTTTTTTTTAGAATTTTCAGTCTAAAATATGCCATTGTACGGCCCTTGGTTGGCCTCAAAATGAGGAATATAATATATGGATGGAAAGATCTGTGTTTCTAGTTTTCAAATATGTTTATCTCATCAAATTTTATTCAGTTTTGTGCAACATATGATGAATTTGGTGCAGGTCACTTGAAACCCTACCTAGGGTTAGTAGTTTTGGAAAAAATCTCATAACTTTTGTTTTAACTGTTGGATCTGGCTATAACTTGGAGTAAATGTTTGTAATTAGATTTTCTAACATCTCACTGAAGAGATTGGATAAATTTGGTAAATAGCAAAAGTTATTAACGACTGTGTGTGGCAGATCATAATGAAAGTGTTGATCAAAATTATGAAAATGTTCTACATCATTCAAAGGGAATTATGATGAGAGATGATTCATGCATGATATTTCTTATATGGGCTCACCTTATGAAAGGAAATGTTTTAAACGTAAGGACGAAAGCACAATAAAATTGAATTAAAGGGAGAAATAAATTGATGCTTATAAACGAATTGATGATTGAGACCAGATGCAGAGGGAGTCTAACATTTCAAAAGAGGACAAGAGGTTGATACAAGAACTTGAGCTTCAGAGGGAGCAGATGGTTCAATCAACTTGTGACAATTTTGATCATAGTGATTGAGAGGGATTTTAACTATTGATTATTATACTAATGAAATCATTTAATGCCTTATGGGCCCTGTGTAAATCATAAGGAAGTGACGACTTCCAAATGATTTCCACTTATATTTTTGAGATTATTGGAAGGTGATGATCTTACAATAACTTGAGCTTGTGGATAGAATTGCCGACATAGGCAATCCACATGAGAGCTCTTGGATAGAATCACTGACTGAGGCAATCCACGTAAGAGCTTGTGGATAGAATCGCCGACTGAGGCAATCCACTTAAGAGTTTGTGGATAGAATCACCGACTGAGGCAATCCATGTGAGAGCTCATGGATAGAATCGCTAACTGAGGCAATCTACGTAAGAGCTTGTGGATATAATCACCGACTGAGGCAATCCACGTGAGAGCTCATGGATATAATCACCAACTAAGGAAATCCACATAAGAGCTTGTGGATAGAATCGTCGACTGAGGCAATCCACGTGAGAGCTCATGGATAGAATTGCCGACTGAGGCAATCCACATAAGAGCTTGTGGATAGAATCGCCGATTGAGGAAATCCACATGAGAGCTCATGGATAGAATTGCCGACTAGGGCAATCCACACAAGAGCTAATGGATAGAATCACTGACAGAGGCAATCCACGCAAGAGCTTGTGAATAGAATCGCCGACGGAGGCAAATTCACACCTTGAGACTATGGTCCCCTGTGATGAGCATCGTATGGTTGATGCAAATACTCCCAATATCATGAGATGATATTTTTGAGTTATGGTAAATATCATGTGCCTTGATATTTTTGTTTATACCATACTTCCTGATATCATATTTTCTCTATTCCATAATTAATCTAGACTTAATGCATTTGCATTGATTTTATCTTCCCTAGCTAAGAGGGAGTGTTAATTATGTTTTGTGTAGCTATGGTGAGGGCCATAAGTGTTGACATGGGAGATCACTACACATTTTGTCTGATCATCCTCCCTAGCTAAGAGGGAGTGTTAATGTTTGTAGCTTTAGTCGAATGATAATTTAGAATACATATAATATATGTTGATTAATAATAATATATTATTATGTTATATTATTATATTATTATTAATCATATAAAATTTAATATTCAATATTAATCTATTATATTATTCTAAATTAATAATTGATTGATGAAACATTATCATATTGATTAAATTATTATAATTAAAGGAGAGACATGTCTGTTCAAGGACATGCCTCTCCAAAGGAATATATATAGTTTAATGTTATTCAATTTGAGAACACATAGAATTCCAAGAATGCAAGTATCAAATTGAATCAGATATATACATTAAAATACATCCAATAAAACCTGGGAAAATCAACACTTTCCACATATGTTAACATGTTTGATTTGGTCACAATGTTGTCATCCTAATAAAGGATAGATTATGCTGAAAACCATGTTGTTGCCAAAGTCTACTAAAATATTTGATTTGTTGAAAGCCCACTATTGCTTGTATCTCATCTAAAACTGACTAAATATTGGCATGTTAGCATAACTGATGGAGATGATGACGTACCGATAAAGGATGATGTTGATATGAGGAGATTGATGGACTGTTTGTAATGATATAATTGTGATATGATATGATCAGTTATTTATGTTTGGTATGTCATCTAAGTTATCTAAGTCTACCTGTATAGCCTAACTAGTAATGGATTGAGTTGGACAACAAAACTGCTAAGTAGCATTCAATCGGTAAATAAGATCAGAGAAGGAGATGGTTGCGGTAGAGATCCATGTTGAGTTAGGTGTTGTGGTTTGGAATGTATGCTTATGACATTTTAATGAGTCTATGACAAGAACCGCATCATGTTTGGAGAACCGAAAGTCATTTTTATAATTGACTGTTGTATATTCATTGTTGGGTTTGAGAACCGGTAACAAAATCTTTAATCGGTGATGTTTTATGGTTTTGTGGTGAATCTTTTCATGTTCTTAACTTAGTGGTGACGTGTCAGAATCCCTGTGAATGGATAAGATGTTGTTTGAGCATGATCAAATAGCAAATTTATTGGGAAACAACAAAGTTCTTAGGAGAATGTGATAAGGGTTTGACAACTTATCAGATTGATGTACGGTGATGGGTTATGATCATTCAACGACTGTAATTGTCTTGAAATTTGTTGTAATGATCCGTGTGATGAACACATGAATGAGTAGTTTTGGTAAATTTGCTTTAAGTGGTTGATTGAGTAGTTATTGGTACTAGTTATGAACTATTTTTGGGAAGTATTTACAGATTGATAAAATATTTTAGTTTAGTGTTATTACTGATTCACCCCCCCCTCTCAGTAATAACCAGATCCTCACAATAACACTAAATTCATGAAATTGATACTTTATTGTGAAGAATATCATAACTTTATTGCGGATTGGTGATGCAAATGACCTTTTATTGTAGCTTGTGTGCAGAAAGAAGGATGGATGAAAAGATGATGCTCCTCAAAACTTGCAATGCTCAGGGTACCACTTCCATCACTAGATTTAGGATTATGCACCAGTTATGGATTGGACTTGATTTATTATGGAAGGAAAGGGGTGAAAAGGGAGGATTTATTATGAATCTTGAAGGAGGGAGGAGCAATGTATCTACACATGGCGTCGGTAACCTGGTTTTCACCATGGTACTTGCCCAGGGTGCCACCAAAGTGGTTTTAATTGTTGGATGGATTTATTTCTCTTTACTTTTTTCAATTTTTTTTATTTTTTATGATTTCTTTTGTAATTTTTATATTTATTTTTTAATATTTTTATGTATTTTTGAATTAGAATATTTTGAAGATCTATGTGTAGAACTTGTGAAGGTGCATGCTATTGATAGGATCTTCCAAAGGTTATCCATCTGGTGTTGAGAGTTGATATGCACCTAATCCATAGACTGTTGTGATGACATAAGGACCAAGCCAATTTGGTTCGAACTTTCCTTTCTTTTCTCAGTCTTGATGATTCTTAGGATTTTCTCTGAGAACTAAGTCACCCACCTCAAATGTGCGAGGATTTACCTTGTGATTGTATCTATGACTAATTCTTTGTTGATAATCCTTAAGATGATTAAAAGCATTTTGTCATCGTTCATCCAATAGTTATAGTTCTTGTAAACGAGAGACCCTATAGTCTTCATCATTGATTATGTCACGCAAAGAAAATCATAAAGATGGTAACTCAACCTCAATAGGAAATATAGCTTCGACACTATAGACAAGTGAATAATGGGTAGCTCCTGTAGGTGTGCGAACACTTGTATGATAAGCCCAAAGTGTGGGGTTAAGTTGGATGTGCCAATTCTGGCCAATGTCATTGAATGTCTTTTTGAGAATTCTGAGAATGGTTCTATTAGACGCCTCCACTTGACCATTAACTTGGGGGTAGTATGGAGTGGAGAAGCGGTGGTTAATGTGGATGCGATCACAAAGTTCATGAATATCTTGGTTCTTGAAGGGACATCCATTATCTGTGATGATAGAAAGAGGGACACCATAGCGATAGATGATGTAGTTAAGGATGAACATAGAAATCTCTTTTCCAGTGACTTGGGTGAGAGAAATGACTTCAATCCATTTTGTGAAATATTCTATAGTAGTGAAAATGAATTTATGGCCATTGGAAGAAGGAGGGTGAATCTTTCCTATGAGATCAAGTCCCCACTGACAAAAAGGCCAAGGAGTCGTGATCGGTTGAAGTTCTTGAGCTGGTGCATGAATAAGGTCTCCATGAATCTGACATTGCTTACATTTCTTGACAAAAGGATATGGATGTTTTTCCATACTGGGCCAACAGTATCCAATCCTGATGAGTTTCTTGGCTAAGGTCAGACCACTAGAATGGGCACCAAATATACCTTCATGAACCTCTTGTAATGCAATCTGAGCTTCGTTCCTTACTAAACATCTAAGAAGAGTGCCATCTAGACCTCGACGGTAAAGGGTATCGACTAAACTAACATAGTGGGAAGATTGGCGGATGAAAGTACAATGTTGATTGTTGGATAAGTTAGGAGGAAGGATATTGTTTCGAAGGTATGTAAAAATGGCACCGTACCAATGGGAATTGGGACCAATGACACATATCATCTTGGCAAGAGTTATCTCATACGAGGGGACCAAAAGGTTGTCCACCAAGAACTCATAGCGGGTTTCATTCTGCGGTAGATCAATCAATGAAGAAATAGTAGCCATGACATTTGTAGCTCGATTGTTTTCTCTTGGGATCTGCTCAAAGATTATCTTTATGAATTATTGTTTGAAATCATCTACCATTTTCTTATAAGGCAATAATTTTTCATCTTTTGTTTGGTAGTCATTGTTTTCTTGACGAATTACAAGTTGAGAGTCCCCAAAAAGATGAAGTTCTTGGATCTTCCTCTAAACTGCAATTCGTAATCATGTTGTCAATGCCTCATATTTTTCTATGTTAATAATGCAAGGAAATGACAATCCATAATATTTAGAAATAGAATCCCCTTGAGGTGTGATAAAGAGGATGTCAGCTCCTACACCATGTTGCATGTATGAACTATCAAAGTATAATTTCCAAGGCTTTGTGCGTGTCATTGTCATAATGGATTCATCTAGAAACTCTTACGTCATAGGAGTATCATCAACCATGGGTGCATCTAAAAATTTATCTACAATAGCTTGTCCTTTAATAGCTTTTTTGTCCACATATTCGATGTCGAATTCACTTAGAATCATAACCCATTTAGCTAATCTGCTAGTGATTGTTGCGTTATTGAGAAGATATTTTAGTGGATCTATCCTTGCAACAAGCTTAGTTTTATGATTTAGCATGTAATGTCGTAATTTCTGTGAGGAAAAAACCACAAAAAGACATGCATTCTCAATCGGTGTGTAGTTAAGTTCATAGCCAACCAAAGTGCGGTTGATGTAATATATTGTTGGCATATGCACACTCCAATGAGACATTGAAGGTGACTGAAGGTTTTGTCATTGATGGCAACCATACAATCCTATGGCATCGACAAGGCATTACATCGGCATCAATAGTTCACACTCTACACTGGCACTCAGACCATTGACACCGACAGAGAAAGGAAGCATACCGACACAGAGGCCAACAAGATTTTTGTTATGTCATATTTTGTTTATTATTGTAAAAACTTTGAAAGCCGACTTGATATCATTGTAAAATGACATACATACATATATATATATATATATATATATATGTATGTATGTCATTTTACAATGATATCAAGTCGGCTTTCAAAGTTTTTACAATAATAAACAAAATATAATATAACAGAGGCCAACAAGATTTTTGTTATATTATATTTTGTTTATTATTGTAAAAACTTTGAAAGCCGACTTGATATCATTGTAAAATGACACACACATATATATAAAAGAAGTCATTGTAAGACATTTTGTAAGGAAGGAGATGGAATCAATAAGGAAAAATAATTAGGCAGACCTATTATGCAAAATATAGGTTAAAGGGTTTATGTAAGAAGCAGAGTAGAAACTGGTACCGAATCTCGCATTATAGATGCTATTGTAAAGTAGTACAAGACATTGGATTTGTATAATCCACATTGTAAGTCAGTGAGACTTCCCATTGAGCAGTGAGCTCTAGGCACTTGGCCTTCCTGCATGTGCAGGCCCCTCTTGTAAGTAATATTCTCTTATTGGCCAGTAAGTGAATATTGTGGGTCACAAATCCCATCGAGGTTTTTCCCACACTGGGTTTCCTCGCTAAAATATTGTGTTATGGTGTGTTTCTTATGTGGTTGCTTTCATTTCTATTTATTGCATTATTTCTTGCATACCGGTACACTGTTATAATATGCTCTACATGTTTTAAGTTAAGAAATTCTAATTATCGGTTAGATATTGATTCACCCCCCATCTCAATATCAGTGGGAATCCTAACAATTGGTATCAGAGCTTGGTCCTCTATTTTCAGAAGCCTAACAACTTGAGGAAGATCTTGACACCGGTAGACATGGAAAATTTGATGAAGCAATTGGAAGCAACTCTCTCAGATTTTGATACAAAAAAGTTAAAGAATATCAAACTTGAAGATGATCTAAAGGTAGCTCAAGATATCATTCAGGCACTTCAAAAGAATTTTACCATTGCAAGAAACAAGAGAAGAGAATTATGTGAAAAGTTGCAAAATGAGAATGATGAAAAGGAATCACTTAATGATGAGATAAGCAAGCTAAAACTGGAAAACATAACAATGAAGAATGAGATGCAAGATATGACCATGAGATTCTGTAAAGAAACTAAAGATAGGAAAAAGAATGAAGAAGAATTGACCAAAAGGCTAAGTGATGCAACAAATGAGAACACAAGACTTAGCTATGAAAATGACCTATTGAAGACAGATCTGATGCATACATAGAATGACTCCAATGAACTGATGAGATAGAAAAAGATCTTACAAAGGGAACTGGATATTGCAAATCAACATAAAAACAAATTCAAGAAAAGCTCAGAAGAACTTGGTGACTTGTTAAAGATTTAGAAACCTAATGGTGATACTTTTGGAATTGGCTTTGAAGCAGGAGAAAGCTCTGGTACTGCAAACAATTAGGATCACAGCAAACCGGTAAGACAACCTAATGCTTATAAATTCAATAGAAAATGCTTTAACTGCAATAAGTATAGGCATAGAGAAAATCAATGTAGACCTAGAAATTATTAGAACATCAACACACCCACCGGTCAATGATCAAATGTAACAAAGTTGGTCACAACTCTGAAAATTGTAGAATGAATGTAAGATGTTATGTTTGTGGAAGATTTGGACACCTATCTAATCAATGTAGAACATAAATCGGCATAGGTTATGGCAAATCTATTCTAAAAAATAATGTGACTTTTTATGCATGCAACAAGATTGGGCATATTGCAAAATTCTGTAGAAGCAAAGGATCACCGACAGACAACAAAAGTTCTGGCTTGAAAGGAAAAGAAAAAGTTGAAGAGGTTAAGCAAGAATTCTCAAAACAATGGATTAGAAAGTCTAGCCTAAATGTTGGGAATACTCCTCCACCGGTAGAACCAATCAATGCTTCACCGACAGGATAGAGTAGTGCTTCACCGACAGGATAGAGTAGTACTCCACCGGCAGGAAGCTCTTCATCAAACTGAAGAAAATCTTCTTTGAGGGTTTGGTAATAAATGAGACATATGCTATTATTCCCTCGGTTAAAGGTAAGAAGTTGGAAATTACTTCATTACCAGCAAACAATGTTAAGTGACTACTTAACCGACATGCATTAAATATGGTAGATGGCAAATAAACTTTTTTTTAATTTGTGATTTTAGCTCCATTTCACTTCACCGAGATTTCAATCATTTGAAGAGCGCAAAATTTGCAGAGCTAAAGCATTTTGAACAAAGAGGCAAAGGCATTTCAGCAATCAATCCATCCAAAGGCAGAAAAAGGTATTTGTCATCATGGCATCCACCTCTGCACTTGAATATATAGCAAACCCTACTGTAGTCGAGGTTATAAAATGCCTTAGGCCCGTGTTTCAATTAGTTCCCGAAGTAGCAAAGAAAGATGATATTGTAGGTGCTTTTTCTCAAATTCCAAAAGGAGTTGTTTATGCTGAAGACCCCAGAATTTACATCCATTGCAACATAGAGGAATTAGGAGATGAAGAGATCAAAACAATGTATAAATATGTCATATGTGATGAATCTGAAAATGTAAAATCGGAACATAAAATCATTGAAACCCTAGGATTTACTGAAATCCTCTACATTCCTGAATTTCCCAAGGATGTGATTAGGATAGTCTTAAGCAGGGTACAGGGTGAATTTTTCTGGTTAGATGCAATTCACAAAATTACCAAGAAAGCTGTCAAAGCAGTGACAGGGTTACCCTCAATCGGTAAAAGACCAGACAAGACTAAAAAGGTCTCAAATGACCTAGTAACTAAACTAACTAGTGCAACATATGACAAAAGGTCCTTGAGAGTCAATGATGTTACCGACATAAATGTGAGATTTATCAGCATGATTTTAGGGTATAAAGCCACTCATGCAAATAGACTTAACTCAGTTTCAAGTTTATGCATTAAGAGTGCTTATGACATGATTACAAACAATGTGAAAATTGACATATGTGAATGGTTAAAAGATGAGCTAATTGACAATTTAGGCAAGATAAAGAGAGATAAGAAATGAACTTTTAGGTTTGGAAATCTACTTGTATGCTTGATGCTACACATAACCAAACAGGTTCCTGGTATAGGCTATAAAGAACTTGGATTTGATATACCGGTAGGTAAACAGTTATCAGAACTATTCAATAACATGGGTGAAGACAAAGAAAATAATATCCATGAACACTTTCAAGCATTAAAGGCCAAAATGAAGAAGAGAATCAGATTGTCACAGAAAATTGTTGACAAGTATAACGATAACATATGCTTTGTAATAAAAAAGGATGAGATATGGATGGAAGCAGCCATCCCAAGGACAATTTGGGTAACAGAAATGGGTTATGAGACTGATGACCTTATCATTGAAACTTATGCTAAAGCACTTCTCGAAGCACCAAATGAACCAAAGGAAGAAGTATTTGGTAGTGCTGAGACCATAGAAAAACAAATTCAATCTAAGAAGAGAGTGAAAAAGGTTTAAGTAGTTGTGAGAAGAGGTTCTAGATAGGCAAAGGCTATTAAAGAAGAAGTGATGAAACAAACCGGTATCACTAAGGACGAGTTAGCAGCCCCACAACCTGAAACTCACCTATCACCGGTAGGTACTTCTTCAAAAAATGACATGCCTACAACTTTCAAGAGAGTTGTAAGGAAAAGAGATCCTTCACTGACAGCCACACCTTCACTTAGGAGAACAAGATAGAAACAACAAGCAGTGAGATCTTCGATTAAGAAAACTACACCAAAGAAGAAGCTGACACCAAAGAAGAAGAAGAGGACTCAACAAAACATGGCCCCTCTTGACATATTGTTAAATGAAATTACAGAGGAAGGGAAAATAAAGAATATAGAGAAATTATATGATACTCTGACAACAGATGAAAAAGAACAAGTTGAGAACAGTGTTATTTTGCACATGGACATGTATAAGAAATTTTTGATGGAAGTGGCAGATGAAGTACCAAATGAATTATTTCAAAGATTGGAAGAAAGAAGACAACCTGTTGTAGAGCTTGACAAGAAAATCAAGATAGAAAAATTACTTGTTGTTTACCCAGTGAACTCACTTAAAGAAATAGATGATTTAATTGCAGAAGCCAACCGGTTAGTATTCTCTACTGCACACCAGCATATTGCATTAATGGTTGGAAGAGTTAATGAGGTGACTGAAGAAACAAAAAATGCATGGGATATATTCCTAGTTGAAAAAGAAAAACAAGAAGAGTACATGAGCCACAAACCTATAAAGGTATATCAGAAGGACAAAGACAAGGGTAAAGGAAAAGTTGGTGGACCTCCTAGTATCAAAGTAAAGGATAACTTACTCACACCTCCTCCAATTACATCACTGGTAATAACAACTACTGAAGATCAACCGATAGTTGAAAGTATGAATGAACAAGATATAAATCCTAATCCTAAAGTCTTATACACAGTGGATGTTGATACACAAATGATCAACATTGTGGTAGATAAAGATACAACTAGTAAGACAAACATGGCTAGTAAGCCACCGGTAACTGAGAAAACTAATCAAACTCAAGAGAAACGGATAGATGATAACAAAGAACAATAGGTAGAGACTCAAACTGAGACTGAGACATAACAACAAACAGAGAGACAAGAAGAGCAACAGGCTCCAGAACAAGGACAGGTTCAAATGGAAACAGAGCCACCGACAACAGGAGAAGATCAAAAACCATTGCTTAAAGAAATGGAAACATAAACTGACCTACCAGAGGTCACAACAAGCTTGGTTACTTCTACCACCGGTGGTATTCAAAATGTTGGTTCCTTGTCAGCAGGCTATAAATCAACTAATGTAACAAAAGTACTTTTAGATTCTATCAAAAGAATAACAGATTGTAGTTCACAGGCTTACAAAGCTATAGATGACACAATCCCAATTTTGAAGAGGCTAGCTCCTAACTGTAACATAGACAATAAAGATTCTTTAAGTCAATTTGACATTTTGTCCAAATATATCACTGAGAACATAGTGACAATTGAGCAAATAAAGGAAGACGCATTAAAGGATAAGATGGAACTTGAAAAGCAAAAATTCTTTGAAGATTAGATAAAGAAGTGTACAAGGGAATTTGACACACTTCTATTGGAACTATGCAATTTACTGAAAGAGTTCAAAACTTTGTATAAAGACATATGCAAGACAAACCTACTAACAACTGATATAGATAAGCAAATGAGCAAGGTACAGGATGAAATAAATAAACTTGCAGACAATTTTGTTAACTCACCAGATACACTATCATTTTTTGAATTGAAGATAACAAATTTTGAGGATGAGTTACTTAAGTTGGGAAGAGAAAAGGAGAGAATAGTGGACAAGGAAAAAAGTTTGAGACTAAGACTGAGTCCAAGATTGGACTATCTAGCGTTCATACGGAAGGAAATATTTGAGGCACTTGTACAGGGACAAAGAACACCGGTAGAGCATATCCAGCTCCTCACCAGTACAATTCAAAGAACAGATGCAGCTATAAAGGATAGTAAGAAATTTATGGAGAGTATAAACTTAATTTTGGCGGATATATTTCAAATGGTGACCACACAGGTACAAGGTTGAGACTACAACTCTATTGACATCTTGACAACCTTTGTCATTGATGCCAAAGGGGGAGTAGTGGTATAAGAAAATCCAATATCACAGGAATCATATGCTCAAGGGGAGCACACATTTTTTTGGTAACACATTTTTGGATTATAGTTTTGGATACATTTTTGAATTTTCTCATGAGTGTTTCCATCAATGCCAAAGGGGGAGATTGTTGGCATATGCACACTCCAATGAGACATTGAAGGTGATTGAAGGTTTTGTCATTGATGGCAACCTTACAATCCTGTGGCATCGGCAAGGCATTACAATGACATCAAGAGATCACACTCTACACCGACACTCAGACCACCGGCACCGACAGAGAAAGGAAGCATGCCGACAAGATTTTTGTTATATTATATTTTGTTTATTATTGTAAAAACTTTGAAAGCCGACTTGATATCATTGTAAAATGACTTATATATATATATATATATATATATATATATATATATATATATATATATATATATATATATATATATATATATATATATATATATATATATATATATATATATATATATATATATATATATATATATATATATATATATATATATATATATATATATATATATATATATATATATATATATATAAGAAGTCATTATAAGACATTTTGTAAGGAAGGAGATGGAATCAATAAGGAAAAATAATTAGGCAGACATATTATGCAAAATATAGGTTAAAGGGTTTATGTAAGAACCAAAGCAGAAACCGGTATTGAATCTAGCATTATAGATGCTATTGTAAAGTAGTACAAGACATTGGATTTGTATAATCCACATTGCAAGTCAGTGAGACTTCCCATTGAGCAGTGAGCTCTAGGCACTTGGCCTTCCTACATGTGCAGGCCCCTCTTGTAAGTAATATTCTCTTATTGGCCAGTAAGTGAATATTGTGGGTCACAAATCCCATCAAGGTTTTTCCCACACCAGGTTTCCTCGCTAAAATATTGTGTTGTGGTGTGTTTCTTATGTGGTTGCTTTCATTTCTGTTTATTGCATTATTTCTTGCATACCGGTACACTGTTATAATATGCTCTACATGTTTAAAGTTAAGAAATTCTAATTACCGGTTAGATACTGATTCACCCCCCCCTCTCAGTATCTATGGGAATCCTAACATATACTGCTCTTTGTTTGCCTTCATTGTTCTGTTGCGCCAAGAGTGCCCCCAGTATTGTTTGTGTAGCTGATATTTAAAGTAACAAGGGTTTTCCTGGAACTAGCGGCGTCAAAACCATTGGATTTAAAAGATAATATTTGAGTGTTTGAAAGACTTGTTGACAGTTATCATCCCATTTGAATTTGATGTTTTTGTGTAGTAAATGTTGAAAAGGATGACATTTATCCTCAAGTTGAGCTATGAATCTTCGTATAGACTGGGGTCTTCCCTATAGAGACCGAAGTTGATTGATATTATCTGGTGGTGACATTTATAATATAGCTCTAACTTTTGTTGGACCAACTTCAATTTCTATTTTTGAGACAATGTATCCAAGGAGCTTCCCGGAGGTTTCTCCAAAGACACACTACTTAGGATTTAATCTTACCTTGTATTTTTCTAACCAATCAAAAATTACTGAAAGAATGTCCAAATACGTTTCTCTTTCTAATGATTTTCCCAGGAGGTCGTCAACATAATATTCCATAGTTACATGCATAAGATCATGAAAGATGGTAGTCATGGCTCTTTGGTATGTAGCACCCATGTTTTTTAGTCCGAAGGGCATGACATTCCAGAAGAAAGTTCCCTAGGGACAAGTAAATGTTGTTTTGTGTTGGTCCTCAAGTGCGATTTTTATCTGGTTATAGCCAAAAGATCCATCCATCCAAGATAACATTGCATGACCAACTGTAAGATCCACTATCAAGTCAATATTTGGCAACAAAAAGTCATCTTTAGGACAAGCTTTGTTGATATCTTTGAAATCTGTACTTTTTCTAATGTTATGATTTGGCTTGCTAACTGGTAGTAAATTAGAGATCCACTTGGGGTAATCAATTGGTCTTATGAATTCAACATCCAACAATTTCTCAAGTTCTACCTTTACTAATAATGCCACTTGTGGATTTATTTTCCTTAATTTTTGTTTTACTGGATTTGCTCTTGGTGTAATTGTTAAATGGTGCATTACTAGATTAAGGTCTAGTCCAGGAATATCCATAGATGACCATGCAAAATTGATTTGTCATTTCATGAAGAAACTTATGGACTTTAGTCTTTCTCTTTCTATTGGGGATTGTGCCAAGAATATGTTATGCAGAGTCTCTTCTGTACCAATGTTTGTTTTGATAGTTTCCTCTACCAACATGGATGATTTCTCCTCATATGATTTCGAGAGGATGTTGAGCCTTCTATCTTCAGGTGCCTTAGAGAGGTTTTCACCCTCAGATATGTCCTTTCTTTTTACTTTTTAAGAGTTAGATAGCACCACAGTGTGGTTTTCACCATAAATGATTTGTATTTATTTTTTATATTTTTATGACTAGAAGGCCCAACACCCTCACTAAACTATGCCACGCTATGGAGTTCTCTAATGTACCCGCTTTATGGTCTCCAAGTGGAAGATCATCTCGTATGCCCAGGTAGTCTATGAAAGCCTCATCGTTTTGAAATGTGTCTAGCTGTAAAGGTCCTTCGTGGTCCCAATCAATGAGTTGTTGGTGAATGAGGTGAAGGCCATCAATATTTTTAAAGTCAACGGGAGTAAGGGTAAAGACATGATTATCTTCGGGCATGTCTGTTACGATAACTGATGGACAACTAAGAGGGGGGTGAATCAGTTGTCAACATATTATGAAACTTTAAGAACTTAAAACCTTTTACCGGAATGCATAAATCAAATACTATAATAGTAGATATAGCAATTAAGCACAAACATAAATCATAAAACATTTACCATCCATCCACAACACATAATACCAAAATTTGTACGTGGAAAACCTGATAAAGGGAAAAAACATGGTGGGAAGCCTACCCATAGTCAGATAATAATTATGCAGTAAGTATGTGATTACAATAAGGGGCCTACACATGTAGGAAGGCACATTGCTCATCACAAAGGAGTCTCACTGACTACAAAATATCATTAGACTACAATCCAGAAATAAGATTGAACTGCAAGAATAACATCTCCTATGCTTGAGTATAGTTTCAGTTAAGCTCAATACCGGAGGTCTAAAACCTCTTACATAAACCCAATTATCTCACCTATGATTGACCAAAACCTCTGCATACGATTACAACTTTATTCACACACAGATAATCCCATAACCATATCCCATCATGATCTACAAATAGATCTTACATCATATTTATACAAACCCTGGACCTAAACTATTAGGTCAGCCACCTAAAAGATAACACAATAAATCCATTACATAATCTCGTAAACCAATGATAACCTAATTCATCCTAAGGCCAAAACAACATAAACCAATCAATAAATCCAACTGCTAATGCATCGGGAGCATCCACCAACATGTTACATAAACTGGTCCATAACCTAAGCAGAATAACACTAGACCTATAATAGGTCACCATAAGCCAAATGCAACACCACCGATCAACTGGAACACGAACATGATAAACAACAACATCCTGATAACCTTTTTAGAAGCCACACCAACACCACTTATCAAATCCATCAAATGATGTTCAACAAATCTCTGTCGGTAAAATCCTTATCGATAACTAATAGGCTTATTAGAACATATGATAGCTTTCAGATCTCCAAATCCTGAACCAACTAAATGTGATACACATATAAACTACATGAATGACCAAACCAAACTAATACCACAAATCAGAGCATACCAGAGATTGATCTCTTGATTAAGATCACAATCCAACCACTCTACTAGAACTCGGTAGACAACTAAAATATCTAGTGTTGACATCAATGACAAACATCAATGCAACACATAATCAATTCCTTCAAATAGCTGATAATCTCCCCCTTTGGTATCGATGGCAACACTAGATATGAAAAACATCCAAGTGCCAATAAATGGCAAACAAGTCTCCCCAATGGAAGACATCCAACAAATGATATAACAATGAAGCTTTGAACCAATTATCTTTGAACCAAACCCCCCTATGATTGATATCTCTGTTAAGCTCTTTTTTTCACATGTATATCTCTCCCCCTTTGACATCGATGCCAGAAATCTGACATAAACATCAAAGAAAAATCATAAATCCTTTGAACCATAAAGCTGAATACTCCCCCTGAGTAGTAGCACCAACACATCAATCTAGAATAAATAATAGCTCTGATAATGCATACTGGACTGATGCCAATAACCATCACTCAAGTCTCTACCAAAGGGGCAGAGACCCCCAATCTATCTTTGAAGTACTCAAATGATTCCTTGGGCAAAGGTTTAGTGAAGATGTCTACAATTTTCTCTTTAGTGTTCACATAAACCAATTTGACTTCATTTGCTTCTACCTTTTCCTTCAAAAAGTTATACTTGATTGATATGTTCTTAGTTTTAGAATGAAATATCAGATTTTTTGATATGTCAATAGCAACAGAGTTATCAGAGTGAATAACTATCGATTCATTACCATCTACCCTTATATATTTCAACAATTACTTCATCCATAGAACTTGTGTACAGTTAGTAGCAACAACAACATACTTTGCTTCAGCAGTAGATAAATAAGTATGTGACTATTTCTTGTTGATCCATGAAACAAGTTTCTTTCCATGAAAGAAAGCTCCACCAGATGTGCTCTTCTGGTCATCTATATCTCTAGCCCAATCTACATCTATATATGCACATAGTGTGAAGTTATCATCTTTAGGATACCACAAACCATACTCAGTTTTTCCTTGTAAATATCTAAAAATCCTTTTCGCTGCACTCTCATGATCCTCTCTAGGATCACTATGATATCTTGATACAATACAACTTGCATTCATTATATCCAGTATAGTCTGAGTCAAATATAACAAACCTCCAATCATATATTTGTACCTTGTAGGATTTACCGGAGCTGTTATATCTTTCTTTATCAATTTCTCACTTGTGACCATAGGAGTACCAATTGGTATAGAATTTTCCATACCAAATTTCTTTAACAACTCTCTAGCATACTTAGTTTGATAGATGAAAATACCTTTATCAGTTTGAGTAATCTACAAACCAAAGAAAAATATCATTTCTCCAATCATAGACATCTCAAACTCATTCTTCATATAATCAGAAAATTCCATACACAACTTATCCTCACCTCAAAAAATGATATCACCAACAAAGACATCAATAATCAATATGCCATCATTATTGATCTTATAATACAAGTTATTGTTAGCATTACCTTTAGTGAAACCAAGCTTCAAAAGATATTTGTCCAATCTAGCATACCAAACTCCAGGGGGTTGCTTTAATCTATATAAAGCTTTCTTCAATCTACAAACCATGTTTTTGTCATCTGAAAGTGAAAATCCATCAGGTTGCTCAATATAGACTTCCTCTTCAAGATCTCCATTTAGAAATACACAGTTAACATCCATCTGATAAACCTTGTAGTTCTTATGTGCAACATAAGCAAGAAATAATCTCACAAGTTCAATTCTTGCTACTAGAGAAAAAGTTTCATCATAATCAATTCCTTCCTTCTAAGAATATCCTTTGTAGACCAATGTAGCCTTGTTTATCACAACTTGTCCATCTTCATTCAATTATTCTTAAAAACCCATTTAGTTCCAATAACATTCTTAATTTTAGGCTGAGGAACTAAAGTTCATGTGTTCTTTTCTATCTGATCCAATTCCTCTTCCATATCTTTCATCCAACATTCATCTTTACATGCTTCAACTATTGATGTCGGTTTAATTTGAGAAATTAAGCATACCTCTTTAGCTGCCAACCTTCTCCTTGTCATAACTCCTTTTCTCTTGTCTCTAATGATCTGATCTTTTGAATGATTCAACCTTACATACTTGGGAGTCTTCTGACTTTCTATTTCTTTACTCTGATCTTCACTTACTGTTGAATTTTCTGATGTTTCTGGGACAACTGGTTCAACATTTTGTTCTTGTACAAGCATTATTGGATCAGTTATGGTCATTTCCACTTTTGGTTGTCTTTCATAACTTCTGATTTGACCTTTGTACTACTCATCCACCTTGACATTAGCACTCTCTATAATTTTCTGCAATCTTTTGTTATAACATCTATATGTTTTTCTTTCATTTGAATAACCAAGAAATATCCCTTCATCACATCTAGCTTCAAACTTTCCAATGAAATCATCTCTTTTAATATATCATTTACTACCAAAGATTCAGAAATACTTAATTGTAGGTGTATGACCAAACCATAACTCATAAGGTGTCTTCCCCATGTCTCCTTTGATATGAACTATGTTGAATGTGTATACTGACATCCTCACAACTTCTCTCCAATAGATATGAGGCAAATTTGCTTCCATCATCATAGTTCGAGCTGCATCCAAGATGGTTATGTTCTTTCTTTCCACAACACCATTCTACTGAGGTGTCTGGGTTGCAGACAACTATCTCCTTATACCATGTTTCTCACAATAATTGTTAAATTCATCGAATGTGAATTCACCACCCTAATTTGATCTTAAGAATTTAATCTTCAACCATGTCTCTGTCTCAACCATAGCTTTTGATGGAATTGAAAAGCACTAAGAGGGGGGGTGAATCAGTGACACCAAAAATGAAACTACTTCAGCTAGTAACCGGTAGATGAACTTAACAAATCTTTTAAGCAAAATGCATATAATCCAAAATGATATAATAACATTCACAATAAGTAACATATCCACCATAACACAAATATTTATACATGGAAAACCCAAATAGGTAAAAACCACGGTGAGATGGAACTCACAAGTTAACTATATGGAGCAATAGATAACTGACTGGTTAGGGTCTACAATGTGCTCTGCTAGGAGCGAATCTGGTTAAAGATCCCAAAGCTTAATTAGAAGCTTATACTCTATTAAAGGTAGTACCTTGTTAGGAGTAACCTCGGTGGAAGATTTTTGAATTCAAACTAATGAATCACCTTGTTAGAGGATTTATACATTGAAGTTTATTAGAGCTTTCCTAGTTAGGGGATTTGAATTATGCTGTGATTGTTAGAAAGCAACATGAATGGTTTGATCTGTTCTGAGTAGCACAATAATTGCTTGATCAAATCCTTCTAAACATTCTCAACACTTCTATACAACACACTCTTCATCTTAACACTTATCGCTTTTCAACATCAAAATATTTTGCTCTTCATCCATACAATCATCATATTTAAAATGATTTACTAATATGTCAATATATAGACATTTAGATCTCATGTCAGCCTAAGGAAACCATAGCACAATTTCCTAGGTGCAGTGTATCTAGTCAAGTGATCATAGCTCATCACAAAAATTACCGCCAAAAGTTTGTTGGTGGGATAACTCATCACGATCTATGGTAACTCATCACAAAATTACTGAATATCGGTTGGAACAATCAATATCGATTTGAGTTAAATATATAAACTATTATCCTCTAATCTTCTGTCATGATCTTTTCTTGTTCTCCATCTTGATCTTTATCTTGATGTCGACTTAGCATAACCACAGGTTGTCTTTTATGCACATATCGGTTATCACAAAGTACTGGTTAGAGATTAACCACTAAGTATACTAGTTGACAATGTAAACAATTGAAGTTACACCGGTAGACAATATAATCATATGTGTGTGTGTTTCATCAATGACAACTTATGATGAATACATTACAATCATCATCATGCCAACAATCTCCCCCTTTGGCATTGATGGCAACACTTAGAAGATTTTACAGTAATACTGCTAAGTGTCCATAAAACAAATTTACACATATACTCATGCTCTCCCTTAATGCATACATTATACAAAATTTTCAAAAACACAATACATATTTCTACTACCCCTTTGACAACAATGCCAAATTGAAAAAGTAAAAAATATATAGAGAGAGACAAAATTTGTATCAAAGTGTTTAACATATACAATAATAACTAAAAAACTTGAATCAAAGTTTAGGCATAAGAAATTCTCATGAAAATAACATTGTATCTCTCCTTCAATTGTGACAAATCATTTGTCTATGACTCCAACACGTTCTCAGTGTACTCGAATGTAGACATCAGCTGTGAACAAAACTCTTCCATGGAATCTAGTGTGCAGGTTTCAGGGGTTGCTAGGACAGCTTCTACATTTGAGTAGGCTCTCTGAAATATGTCTACTTGTGATGTGAGAAGACTTTTGAGTTCCTTTAGAGACCGAAGTCTTTTTGCCTTCTCATTATCATAGATATCCAATCTGTTATGAAATCATCTACAAATTTGTTAAAGGTAAAAATAGAATCCTTAAGAGGAGTATATGCATTGCATAACCATTCTAGCTGTTGCTTTGTTTTTGTATGCCTTTTTGAAATGTCAGAAAAAAAGAAAGAAACATTAGAGGTGGAAGCAAGAAAATTTCCTCTTGTTTCAATAGCTTTACTCAACAAATCTTTATTGTGTGATAGAGCTATCTTTCCACTATCAATATCCTTTACCAATTTTTCTCCATACTTCTTCTTGTGATTCTTCTCAGCATAAGTTTGAGCAGCATATTCAAGTGATTTGATTTGATCAGATGCATCTACAAATAACTGACCAAGTTTGCTAATAGGTGTAGATAGATGTGCTGTAGATGTTTCCGATAGCAGACCAGATAAAATATCTACCGCAGTCTGAATTGTCTCTGCCTCAATCCTTTGCTCTTTTAATCTCTTCTTATGTGCCCTAGATTGCATAAAATTATCAATCTTCATCATATCTAATGTGCTCATATTGTCCACATAAATAGGTCTTGAAATACATAACGGATCATCATTATCCTCGTCAAGTTGCTTTTTCTTTGCTAGATCAGAGGATACAACCTAAATGATCTCTTTCTCTATTTTCTTTTCTATTTCTTTTTCAGAGGACTGTGTGACAACATTTTCAGTAGACTCCTTATTATCTTCAATGACCGGTGGAGATTGTGGTTTCTCTAGTTGTTTTGTTTCCGATGGATTCTCTACTTTTAGTTGAGTTTTTGGTTGCTCAACTGACTTGCCCTGTGAATTTGTGACTTTAGGAGGCTCCATATCCGATGCAGTGACATCTCCAGATACATCAACTATGTCTTGAACATAAATAACATGAATAGTGGTGTCATCCTTGACAGAATAGACCACATCTTCTTGAACAATCTATTCTTCATCCATTTCCGGTCTATTAACAACATCTTCTACATTCTTAGAAGATAGTACAAGTTCTTCCATCCTTTTGATATTGCAGGCAATATGATGGGTGTCAGTTTTAATAATCAACCTCTTTCCACTAAGAAGCTTCAATATTCTTGCTTTGAACATAAACTGAGCTTTGTACCGATTCACTAAAGTACTAATTTCATCTTTAGAAAATTTAGGAAAATATTGTACAAATACTTCATCAATGATTTATTTTTCTATCTTTACAACTTCTTCCCACTTATTTATAATAATTGTATACAAAGAGTTTGAAACATCCTTTTCAATATCACAAGGCACTCTACTATAATGGCACAACTGAGTGATTACTTGTTGAACAACTTGTTCTTTCTCATCTTCATTGAAGGAATCAAAATGTTCTGTAACATTGTTAAATCTATTTCTCCCCAATGTCTTCATTGTTCTTTCAAAATGGCTCTCAGTTCTGATTGTCTTTCCGGTAAGCAATTGAAGTTGAATGATTAGATTCTATAGGATCTTCCTCAAGTGGTTAAGCTTCTGCAAAGAGGACCAAGCTTTGATACCAATTGTTAGGATAATGGACAACTTGTTGGCATTCTACACTCATATAAGAATGGTTGATGTTGTCATTGATGCCAACCAACCGGTATTAGGTTTCTATAGGATCACTAGCAAGCACCTTCACCGACATTTAGATTACACCGACAACGAAGCATACCGACACTCAGGCCGACATGGGATGAACTTTTGTTTATTTTATTTTAATGTAAATATCTTTTGTGAGATGACTTGGTATATTGTAAAGACACATATAAGTATGAGATCTCATAGTTCATTTTGTAATGTATGTATGGAAGGATAGAGAATGAATGGTATGATATGTATGTGAGATTATTGTATAAGGTGATTTAGTGACAGTGAAGGTTTTTGGTTAAGGTATCTATCTGAGCTTAAACTGGTATTGAACCAAGCATTGGAGATGCTATTTTGAGTAGTACATCATCTTGGATTTAATTATCCTTATTGTAGTTAGTGAGACTCTTTTGAGCAGTGAGCTCTGGGCTGTTGGCCTTCCTGCATGTGCAGGTTCCTATTGTAAGTAGTATTTATTCATTGGCCAGTGAGTAAATATTGTTGGTCACAAATCCCACCGAGGTTTTTCCCACACTGGGTTTCCTCGTTAAAATATCTAGTGTTATGGTGTGCATTTATGTTGTCTCTATTATTTCTATTTACTGCATTATTTCTTGTTTACTAGTACACTGTTTTGGGTTACAAAGTTATAAATAAGTTCAAATATTTCATCTACCGGTTAGACACTGACTCACCTCCCCCTCTCAGTGTCTTTGGGAGTGTCATTGCATCTAAAAATTGGTATCAGAGCGTGGTCCTCTATTTGCAAAAGCCTAACAACTTGAGGAAGATTTTGACATCGGTACTGATGGAGAGTTTGAGAAAATAGTTGGAAGGAGCTCTTGAAGATTTTGATGCTGAAAAATTGAAGAATATCAAACTTGAAGATGATCTGAGGACTGCACAGGAATTCATTAAAGGACTTCAGGAGAACCTGGCTATAGCACAAAACAAGAGGAAATAACTTCATGAGAAAATACAGAATTATGATGATGAAAAGGAAACTCTTAGAGATATTGCAGAGAAACTAAGACTTGAGAATAGTAACATGAGGAATGAAATGCAAGATCTAACCATGAGATTATGTAAGGATATTAAAGATAGGAAGAAGAATGAAGAAGACTTGACTAGGAGACTTAATGATGGAGAAAATAAAAATCCGAGACTTGGTCATGAAAATGATATGCTAAAGACAGATTTGATTCACATGCAACATGATAAGGAGGATCTTATGAGACAAGTTGGAATTCTGGAAAGAGAGTTGATCACTGCAAATGGGTAAAAAGACAAATTCAAGAAAAGTTCAGAAAAAATTGATGACATGCTAAAAAGAGAAAAACCTGATGGAGATACAGCTGGACTTGGATTTGAAGTTGGAGAAAGTTCTGGTACTGCGAACAATCAACATCAGAACAAACCGGTAAGACAACCTAATGCTTATAAGTTTAATGGGAAATGTTTTAATTGCAACAAGTTTGGTCATAGAGAAAATCAATGAAGATTTAGAAATAATCAGAATAACTTACCCACTGGTCAATGTTTCAAATCCAAAAAAGTTGGTCATAATTTAGAAATTTGTAGAATGAATGTGGAATGTTATGTTTGTGGTAGATTTGGGCATTTATGTAATCAATGTAGAGCACAAATCGGTCAAGGATATGGAAAGGCTACTTAGAGCAATAATGCAACTTGTTATGCATGTAAACAGATTGGACATATTGCAAAATTTTGTAGAAGTAAGACTATACCAGCAAACAATAAAGGATCTAGTGTGAAAGGAAAAGAAAAAGTGAATGAAATAAAGCAAGAATTTTCAAAACAATTGATCAAGAAAGGAGATCAGAGAGTTGATGAAACTAATATCTTTGCACCGGTAGAACAGAGTAATCCTCCATCGGTAGGAGATTCTTCATCTGATTGAGGAATAACCCTTTGGGGGTATGACAACAAATTGAAAATCATGTATTCTAGCCTTGGTTGATGGCAAGAAGACACATTTCTTCTTTACTGGTAGATATGTTAAGTTTTCACTTAACCGACGAACATTTAATGCGGTTGTTGGAGAACATTTTGTTATATAACACTGAAAAACCCTCATTTCGACTCACCAAGCATTCAAACATTCAGAGAGCACAAAATTGAGCAAGGGCATTCTAAGGCGAAGTAGCAAAGTGACTTTCAGGCATTCAAATAATTTCAAGTTAAGAGGTATTTATCGAATGGAAACTTCACCTTCTGTACCTAAGTTTATTTCAAACCCTACTGTGGTAGAGAACATCAAACACTCTAGACCCGTATTTAAGATTATCCCTGAGATTGCAAAATAAGATGATTCTGTCGAAGGTTTTTCAAAAATTCCGAAGGGTGTCGCTTTTGCTAAAGACCCGAGAATATATATCCATTGCAACATAGAAGACCTAGGGACTGAGGATTTGAAGAAAATGTTTAATGATGTTATTACCGATGAACAAGGTTTGATTAAACCTGAACATAAGATTGTAGAAGATTTAGGTTTTGGTGAAATTCTAAGAATTCTCGAATTTTCAAAGGAAGTAGTACACCTTGTGTTGAGCAGAGTTCATGGAGAGTTCATGTGGTTAGAGTTAGTTTGCAAGATAACCAAGGAAGCAATTAAGGCAGTTACTGGTTTACCCTCAATCGGTAGTAGGCCTGATAAAACCAAGAAAATACCTAACAAGAGCATGACAAGCTTAACTAGAGCTACATCTGATAGTAGATCACTTAGAGTCAATGATGCTAAAAATATAAATGTTAGATATGTGAGTATGGTACTTGGGTATAAAGAGACACATGCAAACAAATTGAATTTAGTTTCTAGCCTTTTCACTCATAGTGAATATGAGATGGTGAACAATAATGCTAAATTTGATGTTTGTGAATGGCTTAAGGATGAATTGATTGACAACTTAAAGAAGATTACAGGTGACAAGAAAGGCACTTTTCACTTTGGCAACTTGCTTGTCTGTCTGATGCTTTACTTTACCAAAGAGATACCCAACATAGGTCATAACGATTTTGGGTATGACATTCTGGTAGGCAAACAAATTCATGAAGCTTTCACCAGTATGGGCACTGAATATAGCAAGATCATTGCAGATTACTCAAAAATTTTCAAATCAAAATGAAGGCAAGAGAGAGGTTACCGCAGAGCATAGTTGACAAATATGATGAACAAATCTGCTTTGTTATTAAATGAGATGAAACTTGGATGGAAGCAGTAAGCCCTAGAACTATTTGGGTTACTGAGATGGGTTATGAGGTAGACCTACCCATTCTTGAAACTTACGCAAAAGAACTACTTGATGCACCAAGAGAACCATCAGAGAAAAATTTTGGTTCTGAGACTATTGCAACTGATGTGTCTATGAAGAAGGGAAGGAAGAAAAGAGAAAAGTTTATTCGTGATGCATCTAAGATGACCAGTGAAATAATAAAAAAATGTCATGAATATGAGTGGTTTATCTGCTAGTGAGCTTGAAGGATTGAAACCAAAAGCACATGTTTCACTAGTTGCGACATCTTCTAATACTGATAGTGGTAAGGTTGTTGAGTTTAAGAGAGTGGAAACCCCACCGATACCTTCTCCTTCTCCTAAGAGAACCAGAACACTGAGGAAGAAGTAACAAATGGTTAGGGAACCAAAGAAGAAGATTACACCAAAGAAGAAACAAACACCAGTTACCCCTACTCTGGAAGAACTATTAAATGAGATAACTCAGGAAGGCAATCTATCAAATGTAAATAAATTGTATCGTTCTTTTAAGGATTCTGATAGGGAAACTATTGAGGAAAGCATTATTTTGCACTTAGACATTTATAAGAAAGTTTTGATAGAAGTAATTGATGATTTACCTAATGATCTATACATGAGATTAGAAGCTAAAAGACGATCAGTGATGGAACTTGAGAAGAAACTGAAAGTTGAAGCACTTTTAGCAGTACATCTTGTAAATAATAAAGAGGAAATTGATGAATTGATTTATGAGGCAAACCGGTTAGTTTTTGTTAGTGGTCACTGGCAAGTAACCCTAATGGCTGGAAGGGTTAAGGAAATTGCGGATGAAACTGCAGAGAGCTGGGATATATTTTTTGTAGTAAAGGAAAAGAAAGAGGAAAGGAGCAGACTGAAAGTGGACAAAACATATAAGGTATACCAGAAGGATAAGGACAAGGGAAAAGGAAAGGTTGGTGGTATTCCTTCTATAAAGATTACTAATAATCTTCCACCTCCACCTTAGGATACCCCACCGATACATACAGTTAATCCACCAAATATAGGAACTGGAAATATAACACTTGATGATACTAATCCAGATCTTGATATTCTTTTTTCCATGAACATTGACAAACAGGATATTAACATTGTTGTGATGAATACTAAGAGGTGTGGGGGTGAATTAGTATGCCAAAAATCTTTGCACTTAAACACTTTGCAAGACTAATAGTAAACCGGTAAAATAATTTAGCAGACAAATCGGTTAACAAACATACAAACCAAATAGTTAATGATGCATTCACCCATAGAAGCACAAACACCATAACACAAGAGATTTTGATGTGGAAACCCAAATGGGAAAGACCACGGTGAGATGGAACTCACAAGTAACTATCTGCAGAATAGAAACCAGACTGGTTAAGGTCAGACCGGTTAAGGTCTTACAATGTTCTTTACCAGAACATATCCTATTAGGAATCTCAATCTCTGTTAGGAGATAAGTCAGATTAAAGACTACCTTGCTAGAGGATTTTAGATCCACAGATGTGAACCACCTTGTTAGAGGATTTACAAGAGGCTTTTGGGCCTACCCGGTTAAGGGCTACAGACTTGTCAAAGATGTGAGTAATCAACAAGTGAGTGATCTAGCAAATAGCATAGATTGCTTGGTTAGATCCTTGATAGCTCGATCTTAATGCATTACAACATTACTTCAGTCTTCTACACATTCATACTCTCTCTAACTCTTCAGCTACCTTGAACCCTAGTAACAACATCAACCTCAACAACAACAACAACAAAACCCTAGACATGATGTCCTTATAAAGGAATCTGATTTCATGTCGGTCCAATAGGATTACAATAAAATTTCCTAGGTTCAATGCATCTGGACATATTTGGTAACACGACACAAAAAGCATCGCTAAAGAGTCGACACCGTCAAACGATCGGTGGATGGTAACTCATCACAAAATGTCGGTTGGTAACTCATCATAGAGTATTACTGGTTCATACAAAATACCGGTTGCCGGTTTGTCAAAAATGAAGACTGTTAACAATGTGTTATGCTACTTTAATCCCTTGTACCACTTGATATCCACAAACTGCTTGGTGGTCGACTTGTTGATTGGATGTGAAACCGGTGAACGGTTTGCCCATAAGTTGCAAAGGAATCATAAGGTGGCTTGAATGTGCTCATGTAGGACTATAAGTCTGTTTGAAGCTTTTGCTTCTAAGCTAGCACATCATCATAGAACAGATGGGGTTGACAGATTTTGCTAAGTAGCAGATTTCCCTCATCCAAAGCATCCCTTATATCCTTTTGGTCTTTTTGCAGTTCAGAACGGAGCTCATTCAACTTCTTCACTAGAGCAATGTTAAGAGCTTTTTGATGCTCTTTCTTGACATTTGCCTCAGCTGCCTCTTCCAGGCTCTACACCTAATCATCCACAATTGTGCATAGGAGCTTAAGTTTGGCCAGTGATGATTCAGTGCTTGGAAGGTTAGTACTGGGTATCAAACCGGTAAGTGTGTCCACAACCACTTGAATTACATCCTGCTCCTTCTTCCTCCATATGTTTTCAAGGCCCTCTTGAGCTACATTGATGCTTTGCATTAGCTCCGTTTCACTTGCAGATTGGAGATCGATAGGACTGGTGAGAACAACTAGTTTAGCTTGACTCCCAGTTGCCTTTGGAGTCTCCATCTGGGTGCTCTTCTCCACTTTTCCTACCTTGTCCTCTTCCACTTTCTTCTTCTCCGCTTCTCTCCTTTTCTTCGCTTCCTTGTCCTCCTCAGCCTTTTTCTTTTCTGCTTCCTTCTTCTGCTCCTGTTCCTTATCTTCCTCTTCCTTCTTCTTCTCCTGTTCCTTATCTTCCTCTTCCTTCTTCTTCTTTTCTTCTTCTTGCTTCTTTTTCTCTTCTTCTTCCTTCTTCTTCTTCTCTTCTTCATCTGTCTTCTTTTTCTCCTCTTCATCCTTTTTCTTCTTTTCTTCTTCTTCCTTTTTCCGCTTCTCTTCTTCTTCCTTTTTCCGCTTCTCTTCTTCTTCCTTTTTCTTCTTCTCTTCTTCTTCCTTTTTCTTCTTCTCTTCTTCTACCTTTTTACGCTTCTCTTCTTCATCCTTCTTCCTCTGCTCGGCCTCTTCCTTTGCCGCTTCCTGTCTATCCTTGACTTTCTTCCTGTTGCTCCTATCCTGTTGCCTTAGATGGTATCTCTTGGGTAACATCTTCTCCGTCCAGGGCATCGACATCAATAGTGTCGACTGGTTCAACAATCGGATTTCCTTTATCATCAAATGCTTCATCCGGTTTGGATATAATCGGTTCTTTCTCAACTTGCAGGTTGGCTAAACGGACTTTGTGAGACTGGATAGCGGTTATCATATGCTGATGAGTGTCTTTTTCAACATCATCGACTCTTCCTTCTAACAGCCAAAGTCTTCTTCTTCTAGTGAAGAAGAGACCTTTATTTTGGTCAATAACATCAAATAATTCAGAATTTGACAGGTCGAGAAAGTACTGAGCAAAAACTTTCTCCTTAATTTCCTGTTCCTTTTCTATGGCAATGTGCCATTTATTATCTAATGCCTTATACAAAGAATCCGGTGTCTGAGATTTAATCTCTGATGGCGATCAGTCATTTGTACACAAATAAACAATCATCTCCTATAGCACTTCTTCTTTCTCCTCATCACTAAAATCATCATAGTAGTCTACTAAATCATGTAGTAATTTTCTCCTAATATTCTTTATTGTTCTTTGACAATGTGTCAAAGGTTTATAGAAGGAGATATCTATATTTACCGGTGCAGATGATGCCGGTTCATTCTTTGTCTTCTTTCTTATCTATCTCACCTTCTTGGGCTGCTCCTGAGACACAGTTTCCTCTGAGTCTGGAGAGTTGCTTTTTGTCTTCCTTTTCCTCTCGAAGACTTTAGCCGGTGTTGCTTTCAGTTTCTTTTTGGCTGGTGACTGCTTGGTCACTTTTGGAGTTGCAGTAGTAACCAGTGTTGATCCTGCAGGCACTGCCTTTGCCTTCTTTACTACAGGTTCTTTTCCTTTCTTTGTAGAGGGTTCCTCGACCAGTGTAACCCTTTCCAGACAGGTTCTGGTCCTCTTTGCCTTAGGATCAAGAGGTGAGGCAATAAGGGTAGAGGCATACCCTTCCAGCATGTCATACATCACCTCATAGTCCATTGGCTCAACTTCTTCCTGTCTGGGCTCAACAACCTCCATTATGCATTGATCCACCTTGATGGTGAAACAAATATCATCTTCATATTTCTTGATGATGTCACTTGATATTCTCATTCTTTGGCTCATTTTCTGAACTTTAGGATAACCGGTTCCCACTGATTGCAAACTTTCCTTTATCTGTTTGGTAACCGGTTGGTCTGCAGACCATTGAATGTCTCCCACTCTTGGGAAGTATCCTTGAAAGTAAAAGAACAACCCAACCAATAGTTGTCCAAACTTGAACCTCAATGCATTATCTTGTTTGATTAAGTTCAGGTTCAATAAAAGTTGCCTCTGCATACCGGTGCATAGGTCAAATGATGCATCCTCCTTTATCATCCGGTAAGTGGCATTTACCACTGCAACAGATACAGAGTTAATTCTGCTGGCTGAGAACATCTGGTAACCAATCACCATACATGCATACTTCACCAGATCATCCTTGATTGAATTGACTGTCATGCCTCGTGAGTCGCTCACTGAACTGGTGAGCTTGGACATTTCAGTTTTGCTAACCATCCTTAGGGCTGGCACATCCCTTGTATTGCAGAAACCAGTGACTGCATGAATTGCCTGCGGCGTGATATCATGCGTCCTCTCCAAGTACATCTTGTCACTATGGACTCTGCTCAAAATGATCCTTATGTGATCCTCTATAAAATCTTCCAGGAAGTAGACAACATTGTGGAGTTTCTTCTTCTCCAAGATATTATACTCCAGTTTGATTTTCTTATCCTTGCCACAAAACAAACCTAACTGGGAGTGGATAGCTAGAGACCCTAGGTCTTCAATCTTGCAGTCTATGTAGTCAAAAATTCCCTCTTCTACTATCACACCAGCTGGAACTTGTGATAGGGCATTATACTTGGACTTTCGTTGAATAAAACTTTTAGATTCAATAGATGCACTAGAATTGGTATGAGATGCGGAAGCCATGATATAAACTTTAAGAACTTCGAGAAATACCTTTTAAAACATGAGAATTTAGGGCTTTCCGATTCTCCTTCACTCCACACTCCGTCGGTTGCTGAATCACTGCTTTGTGTTCTCCACTTGACCATTTGCAGTTTGAATTCGAATCTCCTTCGCGGTTTCTCAATTTCTCAAGATCTCAGCTCAAATTGCCTTTTCGTCGCTCTGCTCTTTGTAAAACTGTTCTTTGCTCGAAAAATGATAGTGATAAATGATTTGAAAAATGCTTTTAAACATATCTCTCGCCTACCGCCATTAATGCTCCTCTATTAGGGTGTAAACCCTAATTTGCCTTTTTACCGTTTCCGGTCTTCTGCCAAACGACAGGTATCACACACTAGTTAAGGTCTTTTACCGATGTTAACCGGGGGTTCGAGACATTTCGTCGTTTGCTCCCCCTAAGCTTTTCTAAGGCTTAGTTTGCCGGTTCCGATATTTCCACACTAGGTGCAGAAACCGGTTCCTCTTGTAACACCACTAGTTTCTTCTTCCAGGTTTTGTTCATATCTGCTTGAACTGTTTGAACATTGATATTTCCTTTCGAAGTGACTAGTATATCATCATATATGTTCTTTCTTGATCTACAGAATCTAGCAATGTGACCTGGTTTGTTGCAGTGATAGCAAACCAATCCAGGTGCTCTCCAAGATCCATTGTTCATGTTTCCATTCTTCCTTCTGCATGTTGCAGTAGTGTGACCATGATCATGATAAATCCAATAGTTTGCTCTCCATCCGGTTGCTGCTTGATAGGCACCACTTCTTGGCTAATGATTGAAGACATTAAACCGGTTGTGATTCCAGTTCACAAAAGGTTCAGGACCAACTCCTTGGGTCCTTTGAGGATATCTTCTAGTGTCATTCATGACAGACCTGCATTCAAATGCTCTATGCCCATACTTGTTAAATGCATAATAGTTACCATTGAATCTATAGGATCTAGGCTTATCATTTAGGAAATAAGGAAAATTGTTGTAAGCCTTACTCCTACACACATTTGCAGTATGTCCTTCTTTAAGATAGTTAAAGCAAACAGGTTTAAACTTTTGCTTACCTTTATCCTTTGATGTTGGTTGTTTCTTTGATGCTCCAGCATTTGTACCAGAGGTCTCACCTTCCTCATGACCAGAATAACCAAGTCCATTGGTATTCTTGACCGGTTTGGTAGATTCAAGCTTTTTCTCAAGCTTGACAGTACTCTTGTTGAACTTAGCAAGTATTTCCTTTGAATCAGAGAGTTCTTTGCAAATAGCAGCGTTTGCTTCCATCAGGTTTTCATTCTCATGATCTTTGTCCTTCACTAGATCTTCAGTTTTCCTCCGGTTCTCAAGCTCTTGACACCTCCGGATAGTCAGTCCTTCCAACTCCTTTCTCAAGTTGGAGTTTGATTCATTCAACTTATTTACTTCTACAATTAGGGCTTCCATGTCTGCTTCATTTGAAGAACTATTTTCAAATAGCTCCATCAGCTTTTCAGCATGTTCTCTCCTTTTTGCCTAAGAGACCTTATATTTAGCCATAAGTTCATCATAGGCTTGCTCAGACTGAGTGAGTCGATGAGTAAGTTCCCTCAATGTGTATTCCCCCATATCTCTTTCCAAGTGGTTAAACTTATAGAAAGGTAGGCTCTGATACCAATTGATGAATACTAAGAGGGGGGGGGGTGAATTAGTATGCCAAAAATCTTTGCACTTAAACACTTTGCAAGACTAACAGTAAACCGGTAAAACAATTTAGCAGACAAACCGGTTAACAAACATACAAACCAAATAGCTAATGATGCATTCACCCACAGAAGCACAAACACCATAACACAAGAGATTTTGATGTGGAAACCCAAATGGGAAAAACCACAGTGAGATGGAACTCACAAGTAACTATCTGCAGAATAGAAACAAGGCCGGTTAAGGTCAGACTGGTTAAGGTCTTACAATGTTCTTTACCAGAATAGATCCTGTTAGGAATCTCAATCTCTGTTAGGAGATAAGTTCGATTAAAGACTACCTTGCTAGAGGATTTTAGATCCATAGATGTGAACCACCTTGTTAGAGGATTTACAAGAAGCTTTTGGGCCTACCCGGTTAAGGGCTACAAACTTGTCGAAGATGTGAGTAATCAACAAGTGAGTGATCTAGCAAATAGCACAAATTGCTTGGTTAGATCCTTGATAGCTTGATCTTAATGCATTACAACATTACTTCAGTCTTCTGTACATTCATACTCTCTCTAACTCTTCAGCTACCTTGAACCCTAGTAACAACATCAACCTCAACAACAACAACAACAACAACAGAACCCTAGACATGATGTCCTTATAAAGGAATCTGATTTCATGGCGGTCCAATAGGATTACAATACAATTTTCTAGGTTCAATGCATCTAGACATATCTAGTAACACAACACAAAAAGCACTGCCAGAGAGTCGGCACTGTCAAACATTCAGTGGATGGTAACTCATCACAAAATGCCGGTTGGTAACTCATCACAGAGTATTACCGGTTCATACAAAATATCGGTTGCTGGTTTGTCAAAAATGAAGATTGGTAACATTGTGTTATGCCGCTTTAATCCCTCGTACCGCTTGGTATCCATGAACCGCTTGGGGTCGACATGCCGCTTTAGACCGGTAAACACATTCTGCAAAACATCAATAGTCTACAGACTATAATACAACATATCGGTTGGAACAAATACCGGTTGTGCTCTAACTCACACATATAGAGAGGATCTTAATGCAAGTGTGTGTCCATCAATGACAATCACAACATGAACATCAAAAATGCCAACATGCTGTAGACAAGGAGACTGCAGAGGTTGAGGCATTTGTTGGTGAAAATATCAAGATCTCTGAGTCACCGGCAAAAACTGTTGACTCTCAGAATACTGAGAAACTCATAGAAGATAAAGCAACTAACACTGGGAAACCATCTGAAGTAGAGGTCCATGTTGAGACTGAGTCACCGACAGAGAATGTAAATAAAGAGGAACAAATTTTTGGGAATAAGGAAGAAATAATCAAGGTAGTTGGACAAGCATCTGTAGAGAGGAGAACCATTGTAGAACCTAGCACATCTACAAGTGAATTCAGACTGACAAATGTGACAGATATTCTATTGGATTCTATCAAAAGGATTACAGATTGCAATGCCTTAGAATTTAAGGCTATTGATGACACACTACCAATTTTGAAGATGATTGCACCTACTTGTAAGATAGATCACATTGACAATTCTTTAGGTAAATTGGACACATTGTCCAAATTCATTGTTGAGAATGTTCTAACTCTTGAGAAGGTGAATGAGGAAATAGTTAAGGAGAGAGTTAATAAAGAGAAAAATGAATTCTTTGAAAACACTATTAAGAAATGTACCAAACACTTGGATACACTGTTATAGGTATTCAATTCTACAATTTTGGAGTATAAGGAGTTGTACAGAGAAGCCTCCAAACCTCATTGTTTGACAGAGGACATTGATAAGGAAATTAAAAATACAAAAAAGGATATTGATGAAATTGTGGACAATATGATAGGTTCATCTAAACTTACATCAGCTTTTGAACAAGAAATAACAATGTTTGAGGAAAAATTGGAGAGCTTGAAGAAAGAAAAGGCAAGGATAAGGTCTAAGGCCTGGGAACTAAAGAATAAACTTGGTCCAAGATTGGACAGCCTGATTACTCAGCAAGTTGAATTAACTATTCTTGGAGAGCGATCACTGGAGCAACAAATGTGCTATCTCACTGGTATGATCCAACAGACTAAGGCAACTCTTTCTGACAGTAACAGGTTTATGCAGAGTTTGAACTTAGGTTTGGCAGACATTTTTCAGATTGTTACCAACCGGTTACAGAGTTTGAGGTAAAAATTTTGTATTCTTTGTTTCTTTTTGACATCCTTTGTCATTGATGTCAAAGGGGGAGTAGTAAGGAGAAAAATATATACACAGAGGAGATCACTTGCTCAGGAGGAGCACACTTGTTTTTGGATTTCAGTTTTGGGATAGCAGTTTTGGATTTTTCTCATGAGTGTTGCCATCAATTCCAAAGGGGGAGATTGTTGGAATTATACACTCATACAAGAATGGTTGATGTTGTCATTGATGGCAACCAACTAGTATTAGGTTTCTACAGGATCATTGGCACCAACACTGGCACCGGCAAGCACCTTCACCGACAATGAAGCATATCGACACTCAGACTGACATGGGATGAACTTTTGTTTAATGTATTGTATTGTAATTATCTTTTGTGAGCCAACTTGGTATATTGTACAAACTCATATAAGTATGAGATCTCATAGGTCATTTTTTAATGTATGTATGGAAGGATAGAGAATGAATGGTATGATATGTAGGCGAGCTTATTGTATAAGGTGATTTAGTGACAACGAATGTTTTTGGTTAAAGTATCTATTTGAGCTTAAACCGGTACTGAACCAAGCATTGGAGATGCTATTTTGAGCAATACATTATCTTGGATTTAATTATCCTTATTGTAGTTAGTGAGACTCTTTTAAGCAGTGAGCTCTAGGTTGTTGGCCTTCCTGCATGTGCAGGCCCCTATTGTAAGTAGTATTTATTCATTGGCCAGTGAGTAAATATTGTTGGTCACAAATCCCACCGAGGTTTTCCCCACATCGGGTTTCCTCGTTAAAATATCTAGTGTTATGGCGTGCATTTATGTTGTCTCTGTTAGTTCTGTTTACTGCATTATTTCTTGTTTTTTGATACACTGTTTTGGGTTACAAAGTTATAAATAAGTTCAAATATTTTATCTACCGGTTAGACATTGATTCACCTCCCCCTCTCAGTGTCTTTGGGACTATCATTGCATCTAACACAACTGAGAGGGGGGTGAATCAGTTTTCAATAGATTATGAAACTTTAAGCACTTAAAACCTTTTATCGAAATGCATAAACCAAACACCAGAATAGCAATAAAACACAAACATAAACAATAAAACATTTACCATCCATCCACAATAAATAACACTAAGATTTGTACATGGAAAACTCGGTAAAGGGAAAACCCATGGTGGGAAGCCTACCCATAGTCCAATAATACTTTTGGATTATGTTATTACAATAAAGGGCCTACACATGTAGGAAGGCACATTGCTCATCACAAATGAGCCTCATTGACTACAAAATATGTTTAGACTACAATCTGGAAAGGAGATTGAGCTCCAAGAATAGCATCGTTAAGCTCAATAGTAGAGGTCTAAAACTTGTTACATAAACCCAATTCGATCACCTATAATTGACCAAAACCTCTGCATATGATTACAACTTTATTTGCACACAAATAATCCCATAACCATATACCATCATGATCTAGAAAGAGGTCTTACATCATATTTAAACAAACCTTGGACCTAAACAATTAGGTCGGACAACTAAAAGATAATACAATAAATCCATTACATAATCCCACAAACCAATGATAACCCAAGTTATTTTGAGGCCGAAACAACATAAACCAATCAATAAATCCAACTGATAACACATCAGGAGAATCCACCAATACGTTACATAAATCGGTTCATAATCTAACCAGAATAGCACTAGACCTATAATAGGTCGCCATAAGCCAAATGCAACACCACCGATCAATTGGAACATGAACATGATAACCAACAACATCTTGATAGCCTTCTAGAAGAGGCACCAACACCACTTATCAAATCCATCAAAATATCTCCAACAAAGCTCTACCGGTAAAACCCTTATCGGTAACCAAAAGGCTTACTAGAACGTATGATAGCTTCAGGATCACCAAATCCTGAACCAACTGAATGTGATATGCATCTGAACTACATGAATGAACAAACCAAATCAATACCACAAATCGGAGCATACCGGAGATGGATCTCCTGATTAACATCACAATCCAACCACTCTACCAAAACTCGTTAGACAACCAAAACAACTAGTGTTGACATCAATGCAACACATAATCAATTTCTACAAATAGCCAATAATATCAAGGTAATTGTTGAGGTCATCGCTAGCACTCTCCTCATCTGTCTCGATCATAAATGAATCCAAATTGGCATCACTAGAAGCACATTCAACAATGGGAGTTCTCACTCTTCATGATTTCAAACTAGAAACGAAGACTATTTGAGATCCTTGGGAGTTTTTCCTTTATTATCCTCTTTTTGAGTTGTAGATTCTGAAGTAGTTTGACTAGTCCCGAGATTTCTATAGAATTGTTCTTCCTTTGTGGGTTTGCATGGTTCTCTAAATGTTTCGGTGAGCTCATAATCACTGGATGATTTGTCTAAACCCCATTCCCACTCATTGGACTCGGTGGAATAACATTTTTCTTGTTGGTAATTGGAGCCTATGATTTGCAATGCTTCTTTAGATTCGTGAATGCTTAACTTGAAAGGTATGAAACCAAGTCCTTTTGAGTGTTGATTCTTGAATGTCAATTCTAGTTGCAAAGGTTGAGTGATACCCTCTTTTCTTAGGCCAAGAGGGATCTTACCATTGTACCTGTAATGTGGTGAAAAGGTGATGAGAGGAGGTAAAATGGAAAACTCCTCTCCTCAAGAAAAGGAGTGAAAGTTTCACAAAAGGATTCTCGTCAATGTTAAATGAATTGACAAAGAATGTGAAAGTGAAAGTAATCCCCTCTTTTAGAATGTTGATATGTTGAATTATGCAATTTAAGACTTAAGTGTGAAAGAGACAAAGAAATAATTATAATTGGATATAGAAATGCGGGATGAAGAAGTGCACCTGGAATTAGCAGTAATATGCCAAAATGAAGCTCCCCTACAAATTTGAGCAAAATTTATTGGGACTGTGTTGAAAGTGCACACGGTCCTCCGAAAAATCTGCGCGCCGAAAAGGGTTTTTCCACCTCTGGAAATGGAGTCCAAATCTGCAAATACAGCTGCGCACCTGCAACCTACACACAAAAAAGAGAGGAAATGTTGTTGGGATTAAGGGTTTGCCTTTAGGTCAAACCCCAGTTTTTGAATTAACCAAATGATGAAAAGTACTTGCAAGTAAATGAAAGTAAATCACTGAAGTAGAATTCACCTCAAGAGAGGATGTAATTGAAAATGTTGATAGAGTTGTTTGAAAGGATATGCAGAATAGTATGTCAAATAGATCTCCTCTTCAATGGATGCAACACCTAGCCTTGAAAGGAGACTTGAGATGCTCAGTGGATGCTTGGATGAACACTTGAATGCTTGAATGCTTGAATGCAATTTCTCTTAGGATCACAATTTCGACTTAGTGAACTCACACCTATTGAACATATCATCTTATGCCAATAGGATATACGAATGAATCTTATATAGTTTTCGTTATAGGTCATCACAGGGAAACTTTTCCTGCTACAAAATTGCAAAGCCCAATGCAAGATTTGAGCAGAGGGGGCCCAAAATACGGCAACGATAGGGGCACCAGCCCCTATCCTAGGAGGAAAGGGGTTCCACACCCCTATCCTAGGGGGAACAGGAGCTCCACGCCCCTATCCTGCCCTAATTTAGGACAGGAAGCATCAATAGGGAGTGTGGGGCACGAGAAAATGCAGTTTTTGGGAGGTGCGAGCATGTCTCGGGTCTCCAATCAAGCTTGGGGATTCGTTCGCCAATGTGAAGACCCAAATGCAGTAAAATTGCAAGGTCACAATTTTATTATGCTACAGTACCCAAATTTTTGTAATATCTTGAATCCTTTGCCATACTTTTAACATGGTATCTTGATGTAATCTTGTGTATCTTCTTCCAATTCTTTGTAAAGCATTTTGTATAATTCCTCTTCTTCCATCTCACCCCACTTTTAGAATATATTAAGATCCCATTATACCATGATGATAGATACCTTTTTAGAAGGATGTGGTCGCCCATACTCTTTTGGAGAATCTATTACTTGTGTTAGGTACATAGTTTGATCTAGAGCGCACCCACCCATGCCTTTATCCTGGTATTTCCCTTTAAGCTCACCTTGTTTTGATGTTGAGGGTTTTAGTGACTCAGGATCAACATATGCAGATGATGGAGTTGTCTCTCTATTGATTGGTATTATTGTTTTTGATTTTGACCATAGGTTGTTACAATATATGAATGGACTCGGATCACCATTAATGGTCACTTCAACTCCATTGTGTTGAAACTTGATACATTGATGATATGTTGAAGGAATAACTCTCATTCCATGAATCCATGGACATCCCAAGAGTATATTATATGTGAGATCTAAATCAAGGACCTGTCATACCACATCCTTTGTGACTGGCCCAACACTAAGAGGTAAGGTGATTGTGTCCTTGGATGAGCGCTCTTCGTCATCATATGCTTTTATAGTGATTGCATGTGTAGAATTCATAGCCTTTTCATAATACCCCAATTGGTGAATAGTGTACTCAATGTACAAATGTTCAGACCTGCTCCTCCATCTATCAAGACTTGTTTGATGTGGTTTTTATAGATAAAGGCTTCAATGTGTAGAGGTGCATTATGAGGCTGGCTTACAGATGCATCATTGACTTCTGTGAATGTGAGGGTATGTGGAATGGAAAGGTGTCTCACCATGACTTAAAAGTGGTCCATATTTAGATTAGTGGGTACGAAAGTTTCTCTCAAAGTATTGTCAAGGATGGCCTTATGTGCAAGAGATATGCGTAAAAGCTCAAGGATGGAAATGAGGGCGGGTGTCTTCTCTAGTTGATCTACAAGGTCATACTAATTCTTTGTGGATGAATAGGCTATGGTCTTGGATGAAACACATTGCAAGGTGACTTTACCTCAATGAGTTGTGACATTACATTCAGAGGTTTTGTCTTTAGAAGATGACGAAGATGGTCCAATGCCTTGTAAAACAACTTTACTCCTTTGGGTAGAACCTTCAAGAGGTTTGTCCTTTATAATGATAGTAAAAACATGATTGTCCATTGAAATATGGTTAATAGTTAAATCATAGTCATAGGGCATCTTAGTATAATTAGCTTCATTATCTGTAGTTTTTGTTTTTCCCTTGTAATGTTTAGTAAATGGATCCTTGAAAATCACATTCTCTTCATTGGAGGTGTGACCATCAACTTATATGTCACCTCTATCAATGAGAACTTGTATGATATTATTCAATCTGTGACAATTGCTAGTTAAATGTCCTTTACTCTTGTGATATTCACAATATTCATTATCATTCCACCAATTTGGTTTCACTTTTGGGTCATATGGTGGATTATTTGGCAGTGTTATGAGCTTGTTTGCCACTAACTTCTTGAATATTGTTTCAATCGATTCTTCCAACGTGGTGTATTTACTTTGAGGTTTTGATTGCCTTTGATTTTTTGAGTTAGAAGAACTTGCACCAGGGAAAGTTATCTTAGGTTTTACAACATTTGCATCTACTACCCCATCATTGACTGTGTTCTTATTCTTGTTCCAAAAGCGGGGTTTGTCTTTCCCATTTGAATCTTCTTTGTTTTCTTTGAATATCTTGATGACACCTTGTTCAATAAGGACTTTTTCTATCGTCATTCCTTTCTCAATGACCTCTTCGAAGGTAGACAAACATGCTTTTCTTAGCTCATATCCAATATCCTTGTTGACACATTTTGTGTGAACATTTCTACCATTTGCTTTTGTGGTATATCACAAGAGCATCGACTAGCAAGACCTCTCCATCCCTGTAAAAATGAAGAGAAAGATTCCCAATGTTTCTGCTTAGTATTGCATAAGGTGTCTACTGACACATCTATTTCAATGTTATATGAAAAATGTTGTATAAAAGCCTCTGCTAAATTGCTCCATGACTTAATTCCAGGTGGAAGTTGGGAGAACCATTCCATTTCTTGTTCACCTAAGCTTTGTGGAAATAATCTCATCAAGTATGTTTCTTCTGTTGCTACCTCAATGCAAGCTATGAAAAACTATCTTGTGTGTGCCTTAGGATCCCCTTTGCCTTTGTATTTATCAAACTTTGGTGTCATAAAATGTGGAGGAAATAGAGGCATTGGAATGCTTCTATCAAATGGGTAAGGACATATGTCTTTCATCATGTATTGTTGCTTTAGTGTATTCATGTTTGCCATTTATTTTTGCAAATCCTTTATCTGTTGTTGCAAGTAATTCTTGGGTGGTGTCTTTTCTCTTTGAGCTAGTCCCATGCCTGAGCCACAGGGTGGAAGAAGAGGGATATAATGCATATATGTATGGTATTGATCATATATGTGTTCATATGGAGGAGGGACATAGTTATAGCTTGCATATGGACCACTTGGTATAATATTATAGTGAGGAGCACTAGTTCTAGGTCGACACATGTCATGACTATGAGGATAGGAGGTATCATAAGAATGATCTTGGATATTACCCCCAAATGTGACACGAGGTCTCCTTGTGTCATGATTTTGAATGTTCAATTGAGTGTAATTGTATGCATTGGTATTATCTTGGGTATCATCATGGTCATGCATGGTGGTAGTTCTTCTCCATGGGAAAGGACGAATGTGGGGTTGTTCATGAGAAGTTCTATCATATATGGCATGAGGAGTGTATGTGTTTGGAATCTCAAGTTTTTGAAATAGGGATGAAGGTGACTCAAGAACGAGACACCCTTTCTTACCACCACTATTGGGCCTCCTTTGTCTTGTATTAACTTGATTTAATTGGTTTGTATCATCCTCCAAAATCTGCGACATGTCAAAATCATGAGGTAGTCTTGTCCCACTTTGTGCCATGACTTGTAGGAAATATTGTCTATCCCTTTTCATGATTTATTGAACCAATCTATTAAAATAGGGATCCATGATAGTTTCTTCAACTTCTACAGAATCCATGGATGCATTGTCATTGTCATTATCATTTCCATTGTTGTTTTCATTGTTGTCATTGTCTGGTATATTATTGCAGTTGTCAAATGGATTGTAAAATTCCTCTCCATCAAACTCATAAGTACTCAAGTTTAAAGACCTTAAAGATTCTTCGGCTTCCCTTCTATACCTTTGTGAATAGGTTTCAACCATGGACTAAAGTCTTGACCAAAATGAAAGGTAGGATGAAAATGCAAAGACTATGGAAGACCAAGAGGTGTCTGGAGTCTAGATGAATCTAGGGTAAAATTGCAATACCAAAGAGTGTAATACCAAAGTATGTATGTTCGAAAGTAAGGTGTGGCTTCCAAAGAGATGATGGATCTCTTGATGAGGTAAGTTGACCTTGACTCCAAGTATGTATGTTTGGAGTAAGGTGTGGCTTCCAAAGAGATGACGGATCTCTTGATGAGGTAAGTTGACCTTGACTCCAGGTATGTATGTTTGAGAGTAAGGTGTGGCTTCCAAAGAGATAATGGATCTCTTGATGAGGTAAGTTGACCTTGACTCAAGAAGACCAAATGAGACCCTAAGATGATAGATCTTGTTATGGGAATCACCTAGTATTGTGTTGTAGTATGTTTGCAAAGTGTGACGAGGACAAGAAAAGTAACCTTTTGACTCAAATTTGGAAGATATATATGAGTTAAATGCAAATGAAGGAAAACTATTGACTATGTGTGACCAAGACAGGTTGACTAAAAAATGAAGGTCTCTATGAAATAGCCTTAGAAGCTCTTTAGATCTGAAAACTTAAGTCCTTATTGTTCTGAAGAGTTGTCTTGTAATCTTTCAAATGTGAACACAAGCACAGTTTTATATGACCCATATGCGACTTCTGATAACAAACACAGTTTCAGTGGACATAAATGTGGTTCCCTGGTGATAATGATAATTTTATCCTGAAAATAAAAAATATAATTCTACTCTGCACAGGTGTGGTTTCTCAACACAGGCATGATTTCAACTAACACAGATGCAATTTATGATAAATGTGACAAGTTCTTGTTGATGATTCTGTTGTTGGATATAGACATGATATTGTACTGTGCAGACGTGGTTTTTGGACATAGACACAGTTTTAATAGTCATAGATGCAATTTTTGGTTCTTTTCTCAATTATGTCCAATTTTGAGGATGTTTAATGTGACCAAATCCCAATATTTTGACTCTTTTCGTGGCAAGAGGACACAAAAACATTGAAGACTCAATGTTTGAAAGTGTCTTGTCCAAGGAATAAAAAATGTTCCCAAATGTGAAGTGTGGTGTGAAATGTTTTGTAGACACAATGTTTCTTTATTTTTTTTGAAAATGTTTGAGTGTTTTAATCATGCAAATGCAAATCCTAGGGCTGGTTAGGATAGTAGTTGTTGAATCTCACGTGGGGGGTTACCCCGAGCTATGCAATTTAGAGCAGATACTTAGGTGCTTGACACCACTGCCTCCCCTCCATGGAACTCACTTCTCTGGGACATCCAAGCACCAATCCCCACGCAAATTCCTCATGGTGAACTTTGTATCTCTACTAAGAACTGTAAGAATGTGAGTCGCTTCGGAGGTTCGACCTCCTATGCCAACAATTAGAAGGTTTTTGGCGTTTAACACAAAAGATGTCTAGTAAGGGCATCCGTTTGAGTGACCATACATGCGGTGGCATACGTTCTGTTAAGGAAGGATCCCAACCTATAGAGGTTGCGCTCTATAGGGTTTATGGGGTCGTCAGTATGAACTAATCAACACATGTTGCTCGCAACTTTTGTCACAAACATATTTTTTTTATAGTGGCTTGGAAGAGCTCAGCTTTAGCTTGTTACCACTTGGGTTGTTCCCTCTCACTTAACCTTATGGGATACTCGGGAGGCATGCCCTCTAAAAGGAAACACAAAAACAAAGAGCCTATTTCTCAAGACACAAAAGACACTTGTTCATTTTTAGAGCACCAATTGCTAAACTAAAGAAGACAAAGCGAACAATTCTAAAATCAAATCTTTTCCAAAGGTCATGCACCAAACTTGTTAGTAGTTTTGAAATAATACCCCTCCTACAAGCACACAAGTTAGGTAAATTTTAGATCCAAAAGACTTTGTGAAATAGGGGCCTTCGACAAGACGTTTTCTCCCTTTTAAATAGCTACACCACTTCGTTAGTCAGATCAAAAGAGTTTGGTCCCAAAAACCAAATCTGAAAAACCCTAATCAAAAGAAAAAATGGAAAATTGAAAACACATATGCAACTATACCAAACACAGATGCAGAAACAAATTATAGACACAGAATAATGAGACACAAACGCAATTTCCTAATCTGAAACTTGTAAAACAAACAAAAAAACACAAATGCGATAGAAATATGCACAAATGCAACTTTCAAACATAGACGCAGTAAATTGATCACAAACACGATTTAAGAAACCTGCACCTGCAAATTGAGGAAAAACCCTGCAAAAACAAAAACACAACTTTATGCAACACAAACATGATTTTAGGACAAAAAATTGATAAGAAGCTACACAGACACAACTTCAGGGTGATAGGTCTGCAAAACAATAAAAAAATAGAAATGTAGAAAGAACATTCATAGACGCGGAAACAAAATGCAGACGTGATCGGATTTGTCGCAGAAAAATGCAAAATCATCGTAATGTCGAACCAGCAACTTTGGAAAACACAAAATTTGCAAAAAAGATGTTAAAATAAAGGGACAAGGATCCCACCGGCCATGCCAAAATGTATGTGGTGAAAAGTGGATAGTGGAAAACAACAATATTGAAAGACTAACAAGGATCAACCACAAAACCCTAGCCTAACAATGAAATCAATCCACCATACACAAATGAAGACACCTAAGACTATACAAATAAACAAAATAACCAAATATACCATTCACATGTCTAGTAGGGTTTCAATCTTCATCTCTTTCTATCTTCATTGATCTTGTTTGATATATTTGCTCTCAGCTTTTATGTGTGCACAAGAGTTCAACAAAGAACGAAAATGTGGTTAATAGCTTGGTTGCATTGATGGATTAGAATGCTCATTAAGGTTGATGATGCAGGAAACATCCTCTTATATAGAAGACACTGTAAGAAATGGAGGGATAAGATTAAGAGGTGTAAAGATAAATGGTTACCTGGGATTAAAGGGTAGGTATAAGAAATAATTAAATGATAAAGGGGGTAGGTAAGAGAAGAATTAAGACATGAGTGACATGTGTCATGGGTAGAAAAGGCTAATGAATTAATTAAATAAATAAACTTATTTAATTAATAGAGGAAGTGGGATCAATTAAATAAATAAAATATTTATTTAATTTAGAAAAAAGACAATTTAAATAAATAAAAGTATTTACTTAAATGAGGAAAGGCTTAGAAGAGGATTACTGAATTAATTAAATAAATAAAAACTTATTTAGTTAATAAAAGATTTAGGATAAAATAATTAAATAAATAAATATTTATTTAATTAGACAGGACAATTTTAGGTGTCTACAACAACTTCCAAAGATATTCTTGAGCCCAAAAAGATCTCTCATGCTCCCTCTAAAAAGATATCATAAGTTTTTTGAGAGGGATATCAAGACCTATGAAGTGCCAAACAATTCTTTGATGATGTGGCCCCAACTTCTTAGGTTGATAAATTTATTGGACGTAATACAAGATCTACTTATAGCTTTGTGTCCTCATTTGTTAATTTTTTTAAGGTTTTGAGGTCTCTCTCCTTGACACTTTCATGGATAAAGGTATTATGGCTTTGTCTAATAACCTTAATAGTAAAAAAAGAAAAATTCTTCAAAACCAATATAAATTTAGTTCGTCAATGGGTCTCTAATGCTTGGAAAGTTACAGGGAGTGTATTTGTCAGTACCATGGTGTATTGGTCTATTTTTATTAAAGTTTTCTACTAAAGAAGATCTAGTAAAGGTGGTCCTAGAAGGAGCCTAGTTTTTTTACAAAGTACACAGTAATTGTCTCTCACTTTGAAAATGTTAAAATGAAGTAGCCATTGCCTCATAAACCAACTTGAATTCTAATTTTGGAAAATGGTGCCAACCACTTATTTATGAAAATGATAGGTTTCTTTTTAATCAAAACTAATAATTGATAAATATAGGATCCTAGGACCTACAAAGTTAGACAAAAAAAAGAAAAAAAATCATCAGGGAATCTCCAACAACTTCTAAGGTTGGTGAAGGTTCAATAAGTTTTGATCAATCCCATACTCAAGAAAAATAGTTAGTGGCCATAGACCCTTCCTCTAGTGTACAACTTAGATAAAAAAAGATAAACAATAATCTAAACCTTCAACTAGGTGTTTCCAGAGATTGTTTGGATACCATTACCGAACAATCTAGAAGATGATGAAATCCTAGAAAGAAACATGAATAAATAGGAAAAAATTGGTTTGATCCTATTGTTGACGACTGAAGAGAAATATTTTATAGAATGAACTAAGGAACTACAAATAAATTATAGATGTAATATCTGAAAAATAACTAAAAGTAGCATGGATAATTATAGGAAGAGAAAACCTTAGTGAAGGAATTCAACTCAAATTTTGATGCCTACCAAATTATTTTGGACTCGCATAAATCAATGGAAGTTATACTTCTATTGAAGAAGCACCTTGAGACCCCTCCCCTCCACCCCTAGTAGTTAAGAGTTGAATTGCATACTAGTGGGTAGAAAAACGATAGGGGTTTAAAAAGTTGATGTGGGAAATGATTCAAAACAAGGAAGGTTATTATAAAGAGAAACACACAAAAATGATGTATCTAAATAAATAACATTGGGAAAACAAGGGACCCTTGATAACATATCAAGGCCTAAAAGGTCAAAGAAATGAGCATCTTGCCTTAAAAAATATAAGAGGGCTAAATAACTCTCAAAGAAAACACATCATGAAATGCACTTTTTAAGATAATAAATTCGATATCCTTTTTCTATGAGAAGTTAAAAGGAGTGAATCTATTTTTGTTAAAGTAGTAGAGAAGCCTATAGTTTGCAATAAAATTTTGTATAAGCCTTGTCAATAGTGCTTCTGGGTAAATTCCAAACATTAACAAGTGTTTCTTGGAATCTATGACACACATGAACAATCAATTTGAAGTTATGGGATCATGTTAGACCCCTCTACAATAAAACCTCTTAGATTTTGAAGACTCAAATCTATTTACACATGGGGAGATATTTATAGTTGCCACAAAAAGAATTAGATGCATTCAATCAAAAGTTGCAACATGCCCTAAATTCCATCTTGTTTGTTGTGGGTATGAATTGTTAGTGACAAAAAAATTTGGAGGCAGATTTTATGCTAGGAATTTGGTGCAGGAGCACCAAAGTCACTATTGGAAAATGGTGGTACAAGGGGTATTATATAGGTTTTCTCATGTCAAATTGATGTGATAAGGTCATAATATGTCATTTATGATGTTTTTAGGCCATTGGGATTCATTTTGGCCAATGATGTAAAAATTTGTAAATTGTTGTAATGTTGTCAATGCAATGTTACAAAAGTGTAACTAGGAGGTCTACTGGTAGAATTAGGCATTTCAAGTCATTTGGTATGTAATAAGGTTGTTATGAACCATTTATGTGTGTAATTTCATTTAGTAGTTACATTGCAAATATTCCACAAATTGTCAATAAATGTAAAAATTTGTCATTACAAAGTTGTCAAAGTTGTAAAGTTGCAATTAGGGAGATGATGAGTCATTTTGAGGTAGGAAGTTTATGGGTTAGTTATAGGTGTTTGGAAGTTAAAAAATCCTTCAAATACTTGCAATGCATCAACCTATTGGGGGTTTGGAAGCATAGAGAGATGAAATGAATGAAAAATTCATGGGTTTTTGATGTTTTTACTAGCTTTTTTCTTTTCTAATGACTTGTATGGCCTTGTACGGTTGTGTAATGATGTTTTATCAATTGGAATGAGTAGTTTTATGAATCTAATTTAATTTTTCATTGGTCTCATTCATTTTCCTTAAGTATTTTGAGAGTTGTGGTTGTTTTATTGACTACAACTCTCCAAATTTCTCTAAAACAGTCACGTAGTAGCATTTTATACCGTTATGTACAGATGGTATGTAATCTGAAACTTATATGGATTGATAGAGGAATGAGTTATCTTTCTTTTGGCATTGGTTTGAGGTTATTTCATCAAATATCAAGGGATATATGAGCAAATTATTGAAAGTAGGTCTGAAATTCCAACAAACAAGGGTTTTGACACAAAAATGGTGATAAATTCCCATTCCACCATGGGAAGACTCTAAATCTTGGTGAAATGTTATTTTTTCGAGTCCTTTCAATGTTCCAACTGGTTTCAGAATGGAAACTCAAGTTTGGAGGGAGAAAAATTATGCCCTAGGCAGGTTACTCTACGTGTTTGGCCTTGTTAATAGGCTATAAATGAGGGTTACATAAATTGATGAATAGGTGATGGTTCCAAACCTTGGAGATAGGTGAGTTAGGTAATTTGTGCCATGTAGAGAGTGTGTGATCAGATTATTGGTTGAGAGAGGTTATGCCCACTTTGTGACTAGTAGGGCTAATAGATAAGAGGACTAGTTTATGGAGGAAGAGGCATGATTGGGTCTTTTGGAGCTCATTGTTGTGAAGATGTCAAGTTGTTATTGAGATGTTTACAAGATTATTGATTTGAACCCTCTTGTATTGCATCAAAGTGGTATATAAGCCTAAGAATTACATCCCTTGAGGAAGATTAGTTGGAGTTGTGTAAAAAAACGGTTGGAAATTGAGGGGACAAGATGCCTCCAAAGAATGTTGGTACTGCTAGAGAGTTGCAGGAGTTGAAGGAGAAACATGCTAGGTTGCTGGAGTCACAAAATGTTGAATTAGCAAGGCTTTCTGCCTTGGAGTCAAGTCAAAGAAGAGGTGAAGAGATAGGAGATGTAAGTGAACCTAAGGAAGAAGAAGGGGAAGAATAGAATAGAAGAGATGAAGATCATATTGATTCTGAGGAACATAGAACAATAAGGCTTTTGAAGGCAGTAAAAGGAGAGAGTTATAAGACCAAGATTTATCTACCTATGTATGGTGGGAGTTTGGATGATGAGGAACTACTTGATTGGATTGCATGAATGGATACTTACTTTGAGAGTGAGGATGTACCAAATGAACAAAAGGTCAAGGTGGAAAAGACAAAACTCAAGGGACATTCATTGTTATGGTGGGACTATGAACAAGCTGAAAGGGGAAAACAAGGTAAGTCAAGGATAGCCTCTTGGGACAAGATGGTTGCTAAACTCAAAGGTAAATTTATTCCCAAAGACTATGAATTTCAATTGTATAAGAGATTACAAGGTTTAAGGAAAAAGGATTTAGATGCTAAGATCTATATTGATGAATTCTATAAGCTAAGTATAAGGTTAGGAAGAAATGAAGATGAAGTTAAAAAAGTGGCTAGGTATCTAGGTGGCCTTAGATTCAATACACAAGATGAATTGGTTGTTGCTAACCCAAGGACTGTTTCAAATAATGTTTTCAATTGGCTATTAGGGTGGAAGAAAAGATGGAAAGAAGACAAGTCCATGAGAGGCAGAGGTAATAATGCAAGGGGAAGAGTTTCATTCCCTACATCAAGGTAGCCAAATGAGGAACAAATAGCAAGTGAAGGTAAAGAATAGAGTGCAGATTATAGAGATGGATTTAGAAGTTCAAGAGGTAGATTTGGAGGAGGTAGAAGTACAAATACATTTGCAGGTAGGTGCTAAAATTGTAATGGGTTGGGCATCCAACATTCAAATGTCCTTAGAGACAAGGTTCTACATCAAGTGGGGGAGAAAGAAGAAGTGAAAGAAAGGCTCAAATAGTGTAAGAGGATGAAGGAGAAAATGCTAGTTCTTCAAGCCATGTTGTTGCTCCAAAAGTAGGGGACTCATTGATGGTGAGAAAGAAATTACTCAAGCCATCCAATGAGATGGAAATGACACAAAGGAGGGCTCTTTTTAAAACCACATGCAAATGCAAGGACAAGGTATGCAAGGTTGTCATAGAATCATGTAGCATTGATAATATGGTATCTTGTGCAATAGTTGATAAACGAAAATTATCAATAATTCCTCAAGAACCACCTTATAAGGTATCTTGGTTGAATTATAATCACTCGTGGTTAATGAGCAAGCATTAGTTGAATTTAATATTGGTGGTTATAGAGATAAGGTACTTTGTGATGTTGTACATATGGATTATTGTCATCTATTACTTGGAAGGCCTTGGTAGTTTGATAAATATGCCTTGTATGATGGGAGAGCATATACATATCAGGTTGAAAAATATAGGACTACTTTCACATTGGTTCCATTGATGGAAGATGATAAGGGAAAGGGTAAGGTAGCACAGGTTATCATGTTTGGTAAGGAAGAGCTTGTGAGGATGGGCGAAGAAAAGAAGATGAAGGTTGCAACTACTTCAATATTAGAGGACATCAGTACAACAAGGTTGAAGAGTCAAGTGTGTTTGAGAGGTAATGAGCATGACAAGATGATGGAGGTAGACAAGGAGCAGGTTATATTTATGATAAATGAGAAAGATTGGCATACTAATGTCATAGTTTTGATAGTATTTTGTCCTTCGATTGAAAACAAAGTTGATGAATATTTAGGGTCTGCAAATACAATGATAAGCAATTCTAATAAGGCAAAGACAAAGGGAAAAGATGGAGTGGAAGAAGATAAGAGATAGTCACACATGAAAAAGTGTAAACATGGAACAAGGACCAAGACAAGGACACAAGAGGAGGTATTCCAAAACATGGATGATAAGAGTTTTATTGCAGGTGTTTCTCTGAGTACAATATTAGATATATATGAGGAACAAGTCAGTGGATATAGAGCGGATTTATTAGAGGAAATGGAGCAAGATCTAAAGGTGGGGCAATCCTAAAATGCAAGGGATGCTGCTAGTCTTCAATACCTTAGTCATTTGAGGAGGCCACCTACTGAGAAGATGTTTGGTGTACAAAGGGATGGAGTAATAAATCTCATTATTGGTGCAACACACTTTCTTAATGGACTTGGGAACTTTTTGAGGTCGGGTGAATGGTGTAGGAGCACCAAGGCCACTATTGGAAAATGATGGTCAAAGGAATAATATATAGGTGTTCTCATGTCAAATTGATGTAATAAGGCCATAATAGGCTATTTATGATGTTTTTAGGTCATTTAGGTTCATTTTGGCCAATGATGTAAAAAGTTGCAAATTGTTGTCATGTTGTCAATGCAATGCTGCAAAAGTATATCTAGGAGGTCTAGTGGTAGAATTTAGGCGTTTCGAATCATTTGGTGTTTAATAAGGTTATTATGAACCATTTAGAAGGTGAGTAAGTTCATTTAGGGGTTACATTGCAAATATTGCACAAACTGTCAAAAAATGTAAAAAAGTTGTCATTACAAAGTTATCAAAGTTGTAAGGTTGCAATTAGGGAGATGAAGAGTCATTTTGAGTAAGGAAGTTTAAGGGTTGGTTATAGGTGTTTGGAATTTTAAAAATCCTTTAAATACTTGTAATTCATCAACCTATTGGGGGTTTGGAAGCATGGAGAGATGAAATGAATGAAAAACTCATGGGTTTTTTTATGTTTTTATTGTCTTTTTGCTGCTCTAATTACTTGTATGGCCTTATTCAATTTTATAATGATGTGTTATAAATTGGGATGAATAGTGTTATCAATCTACTTAAATTTGGCATTGGTCTCATGCATTTTCATTAAGTATTTTGAGAGTTATGGTTGTTTTATTGATAGAAACTTTCCAAATTTTTTTATAATAGTCACATAGCAGTGTTTTATACAGTTATGTATGAATGGTGTGTGAACTTAAAGTTATATGGATGGATAGAGGAATGCATTATATTTTGTTTGACATCAGTTTGAGGTCATTTAATCAAATATCAAGTGTTATATGAGCAAATTACTGAAAGTGGGTTTGAAATTCCAGCAAACAAGGGTATTGACACAAAATGATGATAAATTCCCATTCCATCATGGGAAGACTCTAAATCTTGGTAAAATTTTAGTTTTACAAGTCTTTTCAATGTTCCAATTGGTTTTAGAGTGGAAACTCAAGTTTGGAGGGAGAAAAATGATGCCCTGTGTGGGTTACTCTATGTGTTTGGCCTTGTTGATAGGCTAGAAATGAGGGTTTCATAAATTGATGAATAGTTGATGGTTCCAAACCTTAAAGATGGGTGAGTTAGGCCATTTTTCCTATTTAGAGAGTGTGTGAGAAGAGTATTTATTGAGAGAAGTTATGCCCACTTTGTGACTAGTAGGGCTAATAGACAAGAGGACTAGTTTATGGAGGAAGAGGCATGATTGGGTCTTTGGAGCCCATTATTGTGAAGATGTCATGTTGTTATTGAGATGTTTGCAAGATTGTTGATTTCAACCCCCTTGTATTGCAATAGAATTCCCCTATTTCACTCACCAAGTCACTTGAGCATTCTTGGCCACATTGTAATGATGAATTCTCTTAGGTGCCTAAGTGCAAAAATTAACAAAATTTGATAGAGTGTTTCTTAGAATCTATGACAGATGCAAATAATTTGTTTGAACCTACAAGGTCATGTCAGTCCCCTCTATAATAAACTCTCTCAAATTTTGAATAATCAAACCCATCTACTTGTGGCAAGAATTTTTTAGTTGCCCCAAAAAGAGTCAGATGCATTAAAAATATATTGCAATATACCCTAACTTTTATTTTGTTCATTGTGGGCACAAACTGTCAGTAACAAAACATCTAGGAAGCTAGGTTTATGCTAGGCACACCCTGATTTTTCTTGCCAAGTTTCCTAAGTGTTCTAGGCCACACTATGTTAATGTGTTCTCTTAAGTGTCCTAAGTATGAAAAATGCCAAAATTTATCAGAGGATTTCTCAGAATCTATGTCACATACAAATAAATGTTTGAAGTTATGAGATTACATGAGGCCTGTCTATTAATCTCTCTCATATTTTTTAGACTCAAATTCATTTGTTCATGGAGATTATTTTTTTGTTACGCCAAAAAGCATTAGATGCATTCAATCAAAAGTTGCAGTATACCTTAACTTTCATTATTTTAATCCTAGGCATGAACCTTTAGTGCCAATACATCAAAGAGGCTTGTTTTATGCTAGGAAAACCCCTATTTTGCTTGCCAAATCACCTTATCATTATAGGACACATTGTGCCAATACGTTATCTTTAATACATGAATTATGACATTTCTTGCCATAACTTCATTCATACAACTGATAATAAAGATATGAGACCCATTTGAGATACCATTTTAGGTCAAATGGGCAAGAGATGATCAGATCAAAGGACGTAATTAATTATTAATTAAATAATTGACATCATTTAATCAATAAAGAATGACACAATATTGACGAATGATAAAGACCAAACATGCAATATAGAAGATATGTTAAAAAACATAGCCATAGGTGGTGACCATTTTTAAGTGTCTACAACACCCATCAAGGATCTTTAGAATTAAAAATTGCTATCCCTTTTGTCATCAATTACATTCATATTTAAAGATGATAATCCCTAAGCATGGCATTCATCTTGGTTTTGAGATTAGATAATGAGAGGTTACTCCATATATACATGAGAACTAAAATCACATGCATCATCTTAAACTATTGATAATGACACTTATTTGCCCTTTGATCCTACACAACTGAAGCAATTACTAGAAAATGTTACTTTGACCAACAATGCAATGCCTTTTTTCTAAAAAAAAATTATATTCTCTGATGAGGTGTTGTATTGACATGTGTATTCTTCTTATCTCCTTTGTTAGGTTCCACTTATTTACAACTCTTACAACTTCAACCAATGGTGTGGCTTAAGATAAACACCTTTTATAATTTCTCAAAGCCCTGCATAGTGATGACATGTGGATACACAAGAAAAGTTGCAGCAACACTACTCACCTTTGGGACATGTTCCAGGGTTACAAGTGGATGCCTTGACCAATGGTGCACCAAGGAAAGATGTTAGTGATGTTGAAAGTTAAAGTGCACATAGAAGTGACATGTCTTTGCTCTTCCTTGACCTTTAGAAGAGAGTGACAACTTTCAAATGATCTTGGTTGATGTTGTTTGGAGATATTATCAAATTTTTTACATAATTTTTTTTAATATTTATGAGAATAATTTTTTTGCACATACTACATTTTTTCTCAAATTTATTGTTTTTCATTATGGTCATACTAATATTTTATATCTATTATTTTACACCCATGTATTTAGTTGTATATTAAGAACAACATTGTAACACATATACTTCAATTTACATTTGTACTTTACATCTTGACTAAATATATTTCAAGATTCTATTAATTAACATTCACTTCACTTTTTTCCCTTTTACATAATCCTAAATCATATAAATAAAATTTATTAATATAATTAATATATTATATATTAATATTTTTCAAGACAAACCAACTTTTTATAGTTGAAATATATAATTAAGAAATAATGGTTCAAGTTATACTATCACATTAATTTTTATTAGTTGATAGACTATTTTATGGGGGAGAAACTATCAACCAAAAATGTCTCAAGCTTGAGACTTCTATCTCGAGAAAAAATTTAATGTGTCATAAAGGTTTTTTTCTAGAAAGATTTTAATGTCCAAGCCTTCATTGAAGTGACAACAAAATATTTTTGAAATAGCACATGACTTCATTAATCATCAATGGTTAAAACAATATTTGCAGGGAATAAAAATATATATGGAATAGTTATCCCACTAGGAGAGAAGATCCAATAGATGTGCACCCTAACTTCACACTTCTCAAAATCATACACTAGTACATTTGGGGCTGATTTTCGACGGCCTATCATCAGAATATCAACCATTTTTTGTCGGACTGCCGAAAAACGAATCCATTGAAAACTCATTGTCAGTCATTCTGACGCTACCATCTAACGTCGAAATTACGACGACATCCTGAACTCTTCTGACAGTGGCCATGACCGCTCATCCGACGAGATAATGTTGTCAGGCGTAAAGCATCCTCGTCAGATGGACGTCGGAATGTCGACGCCTACCAGGAACTTGCACCAATGAGGATTACAATGAGCATTCGACAATAGAGTTTCCTCAGACATATAGCATCCTCGTCGGATGTTTCGTTGATTGGTGTTGGAATTATGACTCCTACCAGGAAGTATGCACTGACGAGGATGTTGTTTGTCCAATGGTTTGGTCGTCTGTGCAAAGTTGGGAGGATGTCGGAATTTCGACGGTGATTTATTTTTATTAAAAAAAAAATACACATGACAATTATAATGGTGCTTGTTGGTTCCAGTATATCGAGATAACTAACCTGATCTAGTAATGCCAATATTGAAGGAGATAATCAAAATAGCTATACCAAATGCTAATATTGAGAAGCTTGTCAGAATAATTGACAAGGATAGAATAGCAACATTTCGCAATAGCAATGAGGTGAAGTTGTCCCAATGAAGAAAGTATAAGCGTAAGTGTCATTTGAGCTTATTAGGATAACCTGTGAAGTCAGAATAACATATTAGAGACATTCTGACCAGTGAGAAGTATCCTGATGACATATAAACAAGGCAGTATTGGGGAAACTATCCCGACTATACATTTGCAGTTGGAAGATGGATATCGGTGGAATCTATGGTGATACAGAGAATGATACCCTTATTGACAAAGCTGATAAAAATCAAATAATAGGGTCATCAAAAGGACAATAGAACATCCTATCCTGATAATGAATATATCTAATAACATTGGAATAAGACACTTTGATAATGCATTCTCTTCTAGGTACCTATATCGGTATAATGTATAAAGACGGGATAGCATCTTTCTACTTCGCTGATGGTACATGCAATTCCGATAAAACACTGCTTAAGAGGTATTCGGGATAAATTACATAAGAGGAATAACACATAAAATTCGCTCTGATCAATGATGTTATCTCGATGCTTTACAAATGAAATGACGTCGGGAAAGTTACCCCGATCTGACATTCACAAAATAAATAACCCGATAGCAGAGGGGAGAAGGATAAAACCCTTATCGGGATAATTTGTAGCATCAGGAAAATGAACTTTGGGTATGTCGATAGTTAAAACAATGTTGATGGACACCGACCAAGACATTATAGGTGTAGACAGATAAAAATAGAGCAAATTGAAGATTACTTGTCGGGATAGCTCAATCCGAAATGACACAAGAGGCAGACGGTTACTAATATAACCATATTTATCTATGGCGACTAATTTTTCAGAAAAGCACCAAATTTGGAGCAGTGACGAAAGGAGTTAAGCCAATGTCCTACATCAAAAAATTCAATTTCAAAAAGATGGCACATTGATGAGTTAAGGCAAATTTATTATTACATGAAAGACGCTTTCTGAGAAGCGTATTCAAGAGAACACTACATTCATAATTATAGAGACTTTGAGATGATATTGAGACAGGTTGAAGGCACATTGGACAACGGTGAGTAAGTGCCCTAATTGATTCCCATGTTATTGTTTCGAATAGTCTATTAAATTGCCCGTGAAATAGAAAACCCTAGTGGTATTGCAAAGAGACAGAGAGGGGAAACAAGAAAGGGTAAGGGAAAGAAACAAAAATAGGTGAGACAAGTCCCAAAACTAAGGATGAAAATAGAAAACTAAGGACTTGTTAGATCAACTGCCAAGTTCCACCCTAAAGCCTAAGAGATCTACAGAGTGGAAATTAGAGGATAATTATACTGATGTGGGAGATGTGTACACAACCATCAGGGGATATGAATTGTTTTTGTTTCACTATCACAGACGAGAGAAACCAAAACCCATTTGCAATCCATGGTAGTTAAGTCTGGGAAAACTATTAGTCCCAAATGTCTTTGTTAATATTGATCTCCTAAAATTGTTAGCACTGAATTTTAATCCAAACAAAAGAGCAATATGTGACCGAGATGGAAATCCTTGTTTCTTCGTGTCACGTGAAGCAGCTTCTGAGGTTTTTGATTTGCTTGAGTTTATGACCGTCCCATCATTCTTGAAAATTTGGAGGAATACAGAAGATTGGATAGCACTTATGCTGGGTGGAGATTACCATTTCATTTATTGAATCTTGAGGTCATGTTGGAAACAAAGGAAAGTCTAACTTTTCATGTAAATCTATTCAACGACTACTTAAAATACACATATTATTTAGTAGGACAAGTACTAGGGCTAAATACTCTAGATTTCATGAGAACTGAATCTGTGGTCATTGCAACAGGCATTCAATCATAGAAAGCCAGATAATTTGACTACGCAACATTCATGGCAGAACAACCATCCAGAGGGATTCTGAAAAAATTCACTTCTCGCACTATTCCCTACTTATGCATATGGTGCTATTCTATGGGCACAAGATGGGTCTATGGCCCAAAGAGATGAAGATAAGAAGACATGATGATAACAACCATTCTCTACCAGTCTAGTTATGGACTTTAATATGGTATCACAGATTTGTCAGATCTAATTACATTCATTTTGAAGAATATTTTGTTAAAACACTTTATAGGTTTTATAGTTATCCTTACCACTGTGCACTTTCAAAATATGTAAAGAGATTCTTGAGGCCTGTAGACTTTGGGGGACCAGAAACTATCAAACACAACTGGGGAGATTGGTACTACTTCTTTGATGTAACCATGATAAGGGTTTATGGCTTCGAAGATTCCCCACTATTGTTGCCTAAAACAGTTCTCAACAGGATAGCTTATCTGGAGATCATAAGGCAAATAGGGGAATCAAATTCTATGCATCTAGCTCCACATGAATAGCAATCATTTCTGCCTGGGACTCTATGCATAGGAGAATTTGTTGTAAATGGAAGAGAAGGGAAAGATCTTGCATGGAACAAATTGTTCCATTATAACATGAAATTGGGAGCACCAAGAAAAGGATTTGACCCAGAGGGGTATATTCATTCAGTGAGAAAAAGGCATAAACTAGGTACCTATGAACACATCACATATCTAAGAGATGACTTGATAAGAAATCTGGATAGAAAGGATGTTGAAGTGCCTATAGATGATCACAATAAAGATGTTGAACAAATGGCTAAGGAGAAGAAGACAATAAACATATCATCTTCAGAGGATAAGATATCATCAGAGGAGGATGAGCTCTCATTGGAACAATTCTCTAAAATATTGATTGAGGAACACATGCAGCCTGTAAGAGATCCTAATGAAGGAGCCTTGGTGGAAGATGATCCAAGGCAATTGGCATGTGACACTCTGATATCTTATGATGATTTCATAGCATCTTCGGAGTTCATGTCATTTTTTGATAGTATAAAAGGGAAAGCAATCAGAGAAAATGTCAATGAGGTCAATACCTCCAATGAAATGCAATTATTAGTCACCTTAGAAAATAAAGTAGAACAAGAAATGGCTCCGATGACTCCTGAAAGGGGGAGGAAGCTTCTAAAGGATGTCAGTGTTTTGATTTTTCCTAGGTGGGATATTAATTCAGCCCTGATCTTTGACAGTTTTCTCCATGATGTTGGTGCGAAGCACAAATTATCTCTTGATGGTGTGACGCAAGTGTATATGGGACCACTATACAACCCTAACAAGCATGCCATGCAAATATGGTCACTATAACCTCTGAGAAAAAATCCTATGCTTATTGATACTAAGAAGGCCTTTAGGCAAATTATGACCTTACAGGTTGGAGAGGTAGACCCCATGATGACAACAGGTTTAGGGGTAAACATAGCCAAATTGAACAAAGCACATATTCAATTCTTGGTGAAAGAAAATCAATCAAATAAGATTGAAATTATAAAAATGAGAACATAGATTGATCGGCTTAAAAAAATGACAAAACAGGAGGAGCCATAAATATTGTTATTACAGGGCGAATCTTCCCAACCCCAAACCAAGGCTGATCAATTGAAGGAAGAAAACTATCAACTGCAGGCTCAGTTGAAGACAACAAAAAGTGAACCATGTCAACCCTGATTCAGAAAAGATTCACTAATATGATGACATGGATAGATAAATACTAGGATACATACAACAAGAACCACACTGTCATAGAAGAACATGAGCAGTTGGATAAGCGACTACATGAGAAAATCCTGGAACTGCAAAATAGGGATGAGAGACAACCTAGTGATATATAGAATTGTGAAGATTTGAGAAAGGCTCACAAAGAATACCTAGAGGAGTTGAGAGAAGAAGGAGGATCCTTCCTCGATGGAAAAAAGGGCAATATTCCTTCATTGATCAACAATAAAGGAGAACAAAAGAAAAAGGTGAGTTGGATCTATGACTGCCGGCATATACTCTAGAGTACACTGAAAGTAGCAGATGACCAAGATGTTGAAAAGGTGGTGGACTTTATAAAGAGCATGGTTTCGATGGAAGTAGAAGCCCAAGACACCATCCATGATTGTGATACCAGATACAATGAGAAGTATCCAACACATCTGACTAGTGTGCATTTGTGTTTAACGAAGAGATTAGTTGTTAGTTCTCTTTTGTTTTCAAAAGACTTGGATCAAAAGGCATGACCTTTTGATATGTTATATAATATTCGATGTAATCATTTGATAGGGGAGTTTTTTGGTAGGCGAAAATAGATTAAAAAAAGTGAAGAACAATTTTTCTTTCTGTATTGAAGAACAATACATTATTTTAAGATTAATACAAAGCCAATTCCTTTATTTGCAAATGGTGTTATGGATTCTTTTATTGTGAAAATCAGTTCTCTATTATAATCGTCTATAATTGATGATTGCTACTCTAGATCTTTGTGCAAAAAGGTTGCATGTTATACTATTTTGGTGGCAAAAAAATAGTGATTCATTTGCAAAGTTGCATGCACTTTCAAGGATGCAAGTACTAGCAAAATTTGTTAGAGGATGCGAGTTATGACACACTTGCGAATCCAAGATGCATAAAAATGAATAGTTTAAACCATGAAGCAAAAAAGAAAGATAGAATTAGTAGTAATTGTAGACACCAAAAAATGTCTCATTGATCATGTACTAATTATTCTTCTACTTGATTAAATAATTATTTAATTAAGTTAATTAATCTTATTCTTCTAAATTGCATATTTCCTTATCATCTTACTAATTATTCTATTTCTTATTCTTTCATCATTTAATCATTTTAACCATTTTTCTAAATATTAATTAAATATTTATTATTTAAATAAATTAATTCTATTTTCAATTTCTATCTCTAATCATCTAATCATTTAACCCTTTTCTAAATATTAATTAAATATTTATTATTTAATTAATTATGATTTTAATCCTTTAATTTAAATAATCGTTATTATTTAATTAATATCCATTTCTACATAATTAAATAGTTTCTTTAAATTATTTAATTAACTAGTTAATTCTTCCATTTCCAAATCTCCAAATTCTAATTTCATTTAATTTCACATTCTTCTAATTTCTTCTAAATTCAAATACATGTGCATGATTTCAAAAATCAAATTGAAAATCAAAGTCAAGTTCTAAATATATTCAAATGCTAAATTGAATAAATTCAATATTTGAGTAAAATATCATGCAAAGATTAAATTGAAAATCTAAGTCAAAGTGTAAGCACATGCTAAATTAATTAATTCAATCAATCAATTAATTAAATCATTATCTCTTCAATCTCTATTTCCATCTTTCAATTAGCTTTTTCTAAATTAAGCTTTCTTTGTCATCCTCTTTATTTCCTCTAATCATTCTTTTTCTTCCTTCAGTTAGTTTTTTCTCAATTAGTAACTCCTTTAATCTATTCAATCTATTCTATTTCACCTCTAAATCAGTAGTTCGATTATCAATTTTCATGTGAGCTCACCTGAGTTCCACCTCTTGATCAATTTGTTTCACCTTTCAATCAGTCTTCCCCAATAATCTATAAATTGAGCATTCAATCTCCATTTTCAATCCTCTTGAATCCTCCTCCTCAATCTTGGACAATTACTCTGAATCACAAACTTTGATTCTTTGTATCATTTGCAGGTTACCAGCGCAATATCTGAGAGCCATCATACCATAGAGAAGAGAAGAGCAATGGAAGCTATATGCAATCTTGGAATAGGGAGTTTCATTGAATGATTTTAATTCCTATTTTGCTTGATTGTGTTATTTCATTGTTTTTTTGTTAGAATTCTTTTATTAGATAGGGATTCGTGATTTCCCTTTGATCCTAATTGATATTATTGAATTAAAGATGAATTTTGCAAGTATACATTTTGGTGAACGTGACGTGAACAACAACTAATTTACCTTCTCTGTTCTTTGTGTAATTTTTTGTAGGTCATACGGATCTTTCTTTTTTTTTTACAGATTTTCCATGAATTTCAAGAATAGATTTTCCATCACGCAATCAGACTTATATCGTCATGCAATCGCATAGACAGTGCTATGCATTCGACCCCTTGGGGTCACGCAATCGATTTGACAAGGTCACACAATCGTCCTTTCCAGATTACGCAATCGACCTTTCACGATCACGCATTCACAGGAAAAATTATTGTTTAATTTTTTATTCTGTCTGTTATTTGATCTGTCTAATTCTGGCTAAAATTTGATTAATCTAGAAACATATTACTTATATTTTATGATTTAACAGTTTATGGCAAGAAAGGTATAGTTCAGGATTTCAGGTGCAGGAAGGACAAAAGAACAAAGAAGACAAGCCAAATGCTATCAAAAGGTTCTCCAAGTAGAAAAGGAGATACAAGATTCTAAAGAACAATTGGCTTTTGATAGATATAACAGCTTAGTTTTTTCTTATCAAGCAAAATATGATCTAATCAATATTGAGTGGATGATGAGAGATTTGGCTAGGGCCTCACAGTTGGTTTTGCAGGTTTCTGATCGGGTGTAGATTTATTTTTATTTTGGAGTTTTTGATTATTATTTTGTTTGCTTATCTATCACGCAATCACCCTGATACTACTACGCAATCGGTATGTTATCATCACGTATTCTGTCTATCAGAATTACGCATACGCTCTATCAGGTTCAGGCATTTGATCTGTAAGTATTACGCAATTGTACAGGTATTGTCACGCATCGATTTTGTCAAATTTTGAGTTTTTGTTTTCTATCAATTTGATTTTACTACTAATCTCCTGTCTACAGCCTGTGGTGAATTTACAGAAAGGATCGGATTAGTATTAGATCAGTTGCATGCATCATCTAACACTTCATCTTTTGGTGTTTAAAATCAACAACAGTTAAAATGAACATGCATGGATAATCTAACACTTCATCTTTTGGTGTTTAAAATCAACAACAGTTAAAATGGACATGCATGGAAAATCTCACACTTCGTTGTTTGGTGCTTAAAATAAAGATGGGATAAAATGCACATGCATGTATCTCACACTTTGTCTTTTGGTGCTTAAAATCAACAAATGATTAAAATTGACATGTATGCCTTCATATTTTGATTTGGTGTTTTAAAACGGACATGCACATGCGTATTCAATGCGTAAACTTGGGTCATAAAACAAATGTGAATCAGGTTGCTTTAGATTAAATCATATTTGTTTTTCTTAAAAGTAAAGATTTTTTTGTGTTTGGGGTGGACCTACTCTTGCATTAACTGACTTTCCCCTCACCTTCGAGGTCTTGGGAGAAAGAAAAAAGTGACAACGAAATCCAAGTTTATTTTATTCTACATAGAGAGGGGTATCTTTGATTGGGGATTTCATCACCCCATAGAGGTACTTTGAATTGAGATACGTTGGGGATATCATCTCTCCCAGCATACTCTTGAGCGGATTTTTTCGAGCCGCTATATAAGTATACTGGTCAGGCGGCTAGAGTGTTGAGTGAATTTGACGTATCTGGAGGCCTTCCCTACACCGATGAGCTCAACTAAAGTCTTAAGTGGCTTGCTCTGAGAATCCATCGTTGGATCAGGATCCCTCAAAACTTTATACTGTGAACCAATTTAGTTGCCAAAAATCCTACATTCAATGACTCTGGGAGTGTGGATCGTACCCCATAGATACCCCTCATGTACCTTACATTATGAGATAGAAATCCCTCGGTGATAAAATCTTCGGATCTTCGGGGTAAGAGAGACTGGCATGCCCGAGAAGTGTATGCCATGGAGTGGAGCCAGTGTTGCTAGACTCTCTATTTGTCTGTCTTGTTTCGGTATTTTGTTGTGGGGGCCTCATTGATTGGTGTCCACTTTCCAACCTAAGATTGTATTCTGTGCCTTTTTATGTATCATCGTGTTAGACTAGTATTGAGTCAGTCCTGTGGGCAATTTCAAGCCCTATCCTACGTATCTCTAAGTGTTTCGAGATTGTATGAAAATTGAGTCAGTTAGCTATACTACCTTCAAGGAATTGTTCTCAGATTTAGAAAACTACCTAAACTTGTCCCAGACATGAAGTTACAGAAAACAAAATCTATTTTAAAACCAACAAAATTAGAGTCCTTACATACTTGTGACCCTAAGAAGTCTTTAGCATAGTCCCACTTACGTCCTCATTATCATCCTAAGTCTTTTGCATAGTCTCACTTATGTCCTCATTATCGTCCAAAGTCTTTGCATGTAGTCCTCATTCACGTCTTTATTATCATCCATACTCGTTGCATAGTCCTAATTTTGAGTCCACATTATCATATATGTCTTCATCTAGACCTCATATACGTCTAAGTCCATTATCAGGTATAGAGTCATAGCATGTGTCTTCATGGGTCTCCCAGGTGATGGTTTGCTCCCCTTCGAGCAACCTAATCTAGTGCCAAACAGCGGTCAACGAGAAATCATTGATGGTCTAGCTAACTTGGATTGGGACTTAAGAAGAAACGCACCTCAATATATAGGAGTCATACACGAGATAAACATTGAGTCTAAGATTGCCCGTAGAATTGATAGAGAGATTGAGGCGGAACAACTTAGTCAAGAAATGGAAAGACTTGCATTAGAAAAATCCAAAAATGCTCAACAGGTCTCAAGTTAAAATCCTCAATAGAGAGTCTAGTATAGTCTTGCATACCTCATATTTATGTCTACAGTCTAGCGTTAAGTCGTCGTCTTACATAGAACCACCCTCATATAGCAGTTTTAGATGCCTATCACACGGTCGCAAAAAGAAAAAGGTATAATGGACCCGAACAACACACAGTCTGTAAACCCTACTTGGAATATGGACATGTCAACTAGTCAACACTCAGGTACTTAGACAATGTCAACCCTAAACGAATTACAACATCATCTAATGAAAGAAGAAATTGAGTCGACTCAACAAGATCCGCATGTACTTATGATCTTAGATGCACTTATACATAGTGATAGGGACAAGTATCTCTCGTTGTTAATACAAAATGGGGTGAAAATACTTGAAGATTTTGATGTCACAAAGATCTTACCACTGTGAAAAACTTTAGGTCTAGATAACAGTCAAACACCGACCACAACACAAATGCAAGTAATGACCTCCAGTTTTCCTCAAAACGTACCTATCCAGACAAATGTCAACACAAATGCAAACTTCCAAACAAGTGCGTCATCTTTGGTGATCAATGTTAGTATACCAACACAAAGGATACCGATAATATCAAGTGTCTCAGCACCTATTCAAACACAAGCAACAAGTACAACCCAAGCTCCCGTTTCCTGTTCTATAGGATCGACATATGGTCACCAAAATGCAAATCTAGGTCTAACCAATGCAACAAGTACAAATCAACCAAACATGGGTTCGCATATCACTTATTTCACAGTACCTAGTCAAACGTACAACAAAAAATTATAATCATGGTACCTTCCAACAACCTACTAGTTATGCAACCACGAATCCTTTTGTGGGACATACACAAACACAAAGGTTTACCTTTGACTCAAACAGATATTCTGACACAACAAATACAGAATTTGCAACAACAAATGATGACCATGCAGACCGGTAATGATAAATGAGCTATATAATGTAGGACTTACATCCTTATCCATTTGATCACACACTATACATGTCACCTTTCCCACAACATTTTGAAATGCCCAAATTTGATAGATATCGAGGCGAGGGTGATCCTAGAGATCATATCAAAGAATTTTTTACGACATGTATAGAGGTTGCCTTAGAAGATACTTATCTAATGACTATTTCCTAAAAATTTTGGAGGTCCGGCTTTAGAATGGTTTTCACATTTACCACCAACCATCAACTCATGGGGAGAATTAGATGAACAATTTATTGCAAACTTCTCACATAACATCGACACCCCAGTTACTTTGATGGACTTGTGTGCTGCTAAACAATATGAGAATGAAACATTTACATCCTTTATACAATGATGGAGGCCTCTCTATAGGAGGTGCAAGACAATTATCCCAGAAACAGAGCAAGTGGACATGTTCACAAAAAACTTGATTCCCAAGATTAAATATCGGATACAAATGCAATGTTTAACCACATTCAAACAAATCATGAAAAAAGCTTTCAAATGTGAGAAGGGACTAATAGAACAAGGCCTTGTTAAGTACAACAACACCAACAACAATGACAAATCAAAGTTTTGGTCGAAAAACAAAAATGTGACCAATGATGGTGTTGTAGACGCGAGAACAGTAAATAGAATGCAACCGGTTTTATCTTTGGGAACTAATCAATCATCAAATCCACAAGTGGTGAATAACCCTATTTCAACAAATGTAAATACTACAAAAAACATGAACACAAGATACCCTAGGGTAAATATTCCAAGAAGAAATTACACGCCTCTAGGAGAACCTATTGAGTCAGTGCTCAAAAAGTTGATACAAACAAACATGATCACTTGACCAGAATTAAGAGTATATGAACTAGGTCCTTTCAAACCCACATGGTGGAATGACAATGATTTTTGTGATTATCATTGGACTAAAGGTCACAAAACAACGAGTTGCTACAAATTGAAAAACTTGGTCCAAGATATGATAGATCAAGGGGACATTACAATAGATACAGATAAAACTTCACCAAACATAAATCATACAATCTTTAAGGATCCATTTGTTAAGCATGACAAAGGGAAAGTTACCACATTAGGTACTCAAGACAATACAAATAACTACACAAAGGTCTCATATGACTACACTATTCGTGCCATTAGCTCAGGAGATATAGTAAATATTGATTCACAAGAAACACATGATCAAGATGAGCAATATCTAGAGACTCACATAGATGATAACCAAATTTGCATGCTATCAGAGGCACCAAAGTACGATGATGATGTAAATCTTAGTCTTAAAGACTGGGGGCACCATGAACCATCTCATTCAGGTTGGTTTGAAGATGAACTCATAGAACACATCATGGATGTCAAACATACACATAAAGACTATGAAGAGGGATTTAACATAAACCTTGATAAAACAACATATGATACCAACAATTCCTGTAAGTCAAATGATACAGTGGATACGATCACCATAACTCGCAGAGACAGAGACTGTGCAGTGGTTAGTCATAGATCAAAGGTAACTTTACAAGGAATACCACCAAACCCACCACCAGTAGTAGGGACTTATAATGCTGTAGAACAACTCAAGAAAATGCCAACACAAATATCACTCTTTGAACTCCTACGTATTCCACCCACTCACAGAGCTATTCTGGACAAAGCACTTCAAGATTCGATAGTGGACAAAGATATAGATGAAAATGCCTTCCAGTCTATGGTAGGAAATTTGACACAAGGCACTTGTATTGCATTTACATAACATGACATTCCTAGTGTTAGACTGCTTCATAACGACCCACTACATCTAGAAGCTTACATACATAAGAAAAGAATCAGAAGGGTACTCATAGATGGAGGGGTCGACCTCAACATTTGTACTTTAAAACTGGTTAAGGTGTTAGGGTATTCTGAAATTCACATTGATTCATCCAAGACGATAAATATCAAGGCATACGATGATGAAGAAAGTCCATCCAAAGGCATTATGACATTACCCGTACAAGTGGGACCCATAACAATAGAGGTCACTTTTCAAGTCTTGGACAAACAACTGGGATATAACATGTTATTGGTGTTGGTATTTTGGATATGTTGATATGATTTTGTCATTGATGTCAACACCTGTCATCGTTTGTCAACACTAATCAACACTTGGAGATTTTGGTTATGTTCACCGGAAAGCCAAAGACTTATACACAGTCACCGGTATTTGGTTTACTGGCAGATTATATTGTTCACTGACACTTGGAATGAATTGGAGACTACTTGGTTATGTCGAAGACATTATTCGATCACTTGGTTTTGAGGATTTGGTTATTTGTTTATTCGGGTTTGCATATTTGTTGTTACCGACAAATAGGTCTAGGATAAGCACCGACAGGCATATCTATTCTAGATCAGCATGATGCGTTATGGAGATGATTTATTATTATTGTAAATGCATTGAGCCGACATCATACATCGGATATTGATTTATTTGTAATTGATTTTATTGTAATGTCTTTTAGTGAGCTGACCTATTCAAATTGGTCTTAGGTTATGGTATAAATGTAAGATCTCATTTGTGAGACAAGTGTGTGAATGTGAAAAAGATTGCAATAGGGTATATGCAAAAATAAGCAGAGCTATACACACATACATCATTTGAAGGTTGGAGGAAGGTTTTTGTGAAGGCAATCAGAACTAAACCAGTACTGAATCCAGCATGTGAAGATGCTATTTTTTGCAGTACATTATCATTGGATTTAACCATCAATTTATAGTTAGTGTGAATCTCATTTTGTGATTGAGCGGTGAGCTCTAGGCAGTTGGCCTTTTTGTATGTGCATAATCCATATTGTACACACATACTATCTATAGTAGTATCATTTGATTGTGGGTAAGGCTTCCCACAGTGGTTTTTCCCCTTACAGAGTTTCCACGTACAAATATTTGTGTTATGTGTTGTGGATGTTATTGTCTTTTTGTTTCATGCATTAATCTTTACCGGTACTATAATTAACTGTTAAAATTGTCTACTGGCATAAAGTTTTGTTTATCGCTATTAAGCATTAAGTTTTGGTTAAGTTAATTTTGGTTGAATTTATCAGACAACTGATTCACCCCCCTCCCACTTGTCTCTAGGACCTAACAATTGGTATCAGAGCCTAGTTCTCTTTTTGCAGGAGTTTAACAACTTGAGGAGATCCAATGTCTTCTAACTATTTCAGGAAGGACAGTCCGAAGCTTGATGGAACTAACTATGGCATATGGAAGATGAGGATAGAGACACATTTGAATTGCATTAGAAAGGCTATATGGGATGTTACAAAGAATGGCTATACTGCTCCTACTCAAGGTCAACCTAATCCAGCAACCTTGGCTAAAGATGAGGAAAATGATTGCAAAGCAAGAGAAGCACTTTTGAGCGCATTGTCAGATCAGCAAGTCATGGGATTGTTAGACAGATCTACTGCTAAAGCTATTTGGGACAAATTGGAAACATTGAATGAAGGAGATTCCACAGTCAAAATTGCAAAACTTGAATGCTTCTGGGTCAGGTATGAAAGTCTGAAAATGGAAGAAGATGAAAGAATTTCTACTTTTATGGAAAGAGTAAATGAAATTATTTTGGGTATACAATGTTGTGGAGGAACCTTAAGTGAAGATGAGATTGTTTCTAAAGTTTTAAGAGCTTTGTCACTGGCATATAAAATGAAAGTTACTACTATAAATGAATTGAGAACAATGCGTAATGCATCAGTATCTAGAGACACTTTGGTTGGAAAACTTTCAGCTTTTGAGCTTGAGGAATTTGGTCCTGTTACTACTATCAAGACAGATCTAACTTTTAAGGCATCATCATCAACTGCATCATCATCATCATCATCATCTGATAAATCTAATTGGAAAGCCTTCTATGCAAGAGAACTTGAAGAAAGCAGGAGAGAAAATGAAGAACTTGAAGCACTTGAAGCACTATTTGCTAGGAAAATGCCTAAAGGTCCAATTGGAAGTAAGTATGAAGGTAAAGCACCCTTTAAATGTTTTAATTGTAATAAGATTGATCATATGGCTTCTAGATGCCTTGATAGACATGAAAGATTAAGAGAAGAAGCTAAAAGAACATATAAGCCTAACCTTGGCTATCAGAAATACAAGTTTAAGAAGAATAGAGACAAATCTTGTTATTATGTTGATGAAGGAGTTACTGGTGATTCTGATGAGGATCCAACATACAATGGATGGGCTTTTGTTGCTATAACAGAAGATCAACCGACACCTACTGTTCAACCGGTAGAGCAGGCCCTAGCAGCTAAAATTGAAGATAAGGATGAATGGATTGTTGATTCAAGATGTTCATATCATATGACTAGTGATAAGAGTAAATTATTAACCTTTTGGGAATACAATGGAGGTCTAGTAAGATTTGGAGATGATAAAGCTTGTTTGATCAAAGGAAAAGGAACTATATCTTTCGATGGTAAGCACAATACTAATAATGTTTACTATGTTGAAGGTTTGAAGCATAATCTTTTGAGTGTTGGTCAATTAGCTGAGAAAGGATTTTAGTTACAATTCAAGAATGGTAAATGCAAAATCTTAAACAGAACTGGTTTGGAAATTGCAACTGGTAGTCAGACAAGAGGTAATATCTTTCATTTGAATAACAATGAGAAGACATTTTTGATTGCAAATATTGATGAAAGTTGGTTATGGCATAAGAGACTTTGTCATGTAAATTTTGATTGCATTGTGAAAATCAGTACAACTAAGGCAGTTAAACATTTACCTAAGATTGTTAAACATCACAATCCGGTATGTAAGGAATGTCAATTAGGGAAGCAAGTTAGAGCAACTTTCAAGAGTATTCCAAATTAATCTAATAATGTTCTTGATTTAATTCATACTGATTTATGTGGTCAAACAAGAACTAGAAGTATACAAGGAGATAGATATTTTATGTTAATCATTGATGACTATTCTAGAATGTGATGGGTTACTTTTCTCAGGGAGAAATCTGAAGCATTTGGGAAATTCAAACTATTCAAGGTGATGGTAGAGAATGAAACCAACAAGAAAATCAAATGTTTGAGATTAGATCAAGGAGGTGAATTCACATCTAAGGAATTTAATACATTATGTGAAGTGAATGGGATCAGAAGGCAATTATCAGCACCCCGGACACCCTAGTAGAATGGAGTTGTGGAAAGGGAAAACAAAACTATCTTGGATGCAACCAGAAGTATGATATCAGAAGCAAATCTACCTCATATATACTAGAGAGAAGAAGTCAATACAGTTGTTTATACATTCAATAGAGTTCACATCAGAGGTGAAACCGGTAAGACCCCTCATGAACTATGGTTTCGTAATACTCCTACTCTTAAATATTTTAGAATATTTGGAAGTAAATGTTATATTAGAAGAGATGAGTATATTGTAAAATTTGATCTTAGAAGTGATGAAGGAACATTTCTTGGTTATTCATCTACGAGGGAGGCATAAAGATGTTTTAACAAGAGATTACAAAAAATTGTTGAGAGTGCAAATGTGAAGATTGATGAACAGTTTAGAGGAAATTCAAGGTACACAGACTCTGAACCGGCAATAGAGATAATCACAAATGAACCTATTATGAATACACCAATACAGAATGGTGATCCAGTGACACCGACATCATCTGGAGATTCAACAGTCACTAAAGAACAACAACAAGTAAAAACACCCCGGTATGTAAGATTGAATCATTCTGAAGATTGTTGGCATATGCATACTCCAATGAGACATTGAAGGTGATTGAAGGTTTTGTCATTGATGGCAACCTTACAATCCTATGACACCGGCAAGGCATTACACCGACACTAGCAAAGAACAGACTCTACACCAACACTCAGACCACTGGCACCGACAGAGAAAGGAAGCATACCGGCACAAAGGCCGATAGGATTTTTGTTGTAATATATTTTGTTTATTATTATAAAATCTTTGTAAGCCGACTTGGCGTAATGTAAAATGACTCATATATATAAGAGTTCATTGTAGGACATTGAGATATAGATAGATAAGAGACGGAAGAATATAATTAGGCGAAATAAGGCAGACCTATTATGCGAATTATAGGTTAAGGGTTTATGTAAGAAGTAGAGCAGAAACCGGTACTAGATCTGGCATTATAGATGCTATTCTGAAGCAATACAAGACACTGGATTTGTATAATCCATTTTGTAAGTCAGTGAGACTTCTATTTTGAGCAGTGAGCTCTAGGCACTTGGCCTTCCTACATGTGTAGGCCCCTCTTGTAACAGTAATATTCTCTTATTGGCCAGTAAGTGAATATTGTGGGTCACAAATCCCACCGAGGTTTTTCCCACACCGGGTTTCCTTGTTAAATCCTTGTGTTATGGTGTGCTTTTCATGTGGTTGTTTTTATCTTTGTTTATTGCATTACTTCTTGCTTACCAGTACACAGTTTTAATATGTTCTACATGTTTTAAGTTAAGAAATTTGATATACCAATTAGATACTGATTCACCCCCCCCTCTCAGTATCTGTGGGAATCCTAACAATTGGTATCAGAGAGTGGTCCTCTATTTTCAGAAGCCTAATAGCTTGAGGAAGATCTTGACACCAGTAGACATGGAAAATTTGATGAAACAATTAGAAGCAGCTCTCTCAGACTATGATACTGAAAAGTTGAAAAATATCAAACTTGAAGTTGATGTAAAGGCAGCTCCGGATATCATTCAGGCACTTCAAGAAAATTTTACCATTGCAAGAAACAAAAGAAGAGAACTATGTGAGAAGATGCAAAATGAGAATGATGAAAAAGAATCACTTAATGATCAGATAAGCAAGTTAAAACAAGAGAACATGACAACAAGGAATGAGATGCAGGATATGACTATGAGATTTTGCAAAGAAATTGAAGATAGAAGGAAGAATGAAGAAGAGTTAACCAAAAGACTAAGTGATGCAACAAATGAGAACACAAGACTTAGCTATGAAAATGACTTGTTGAAGACAGATTTGATGCAAAAATAGAATGACTCCAATGAACTAATGAGACAGAAAGAGATCTTAGAAAGAGAACTGAATATTGCAAATCAGCACAAAGAAAAATTCAATAAAAGCTCAGAGGAACTTAGTGACTTACTGAAGAAACAGAAACCTAAAGGTGACACTTGTGGAATTGGCTTTGAAGTTGGAGAAAGCTCCGGTACTGCAAAGACACAGGATCATAGTAAACTGGTAAGACAACCTACTGCTTATAAATTCAATGAAAAATGCTTTAACTGTAATAAGTATGGTCATAGAGAAAACAAATGTAGATCTAGAAGTTATCAGAACACCAACACACCCATCGGTCAATGTTCAAAATGCAACAAAGTTGGTCATAACTCTAAAAATTGCAGAATGAATGTTAGATGTTATGTTTGTGGAAGACTTGGACACTTATCTAATCAATGTAGAACACAAACCGACATAGGTTATGGGAAAGCTATTCAAAAAAATAATGCGACTTGCTATGCATGTAACAAGATTGGGCATATTGCAAAATTCTGCAGAAGTAAAGGATCACTGACAGACAACAAAAGTTTTAGTTTGAAAGGAAAATAAAAAGTTGAAGAGGTTAAGCAAGAATTCTCAAAACAATGGATTAGAAAGTCAGACCTAAATAATGTTGGGAATACTCCTCCACTGGTAGAACCAATCAACACTCCATCAGCATGACAGGATAGTGCCCCATCGGCAGGACAGAGTAGTGCTCCACCTGCAGGAAGTTCTTCATCAAATTGAAGAAAAGTTTCTTTGAGGGTTTGGCAATCAAATGAGACATAAGCTATTATTCCCTTGGTTGATGATGAGAAGTTGGAAATTACTTCTATACTGGCACAAAAGGTTAGTGGTTACTTCACCGGCATGCATTAATTGTGGTAGTTGGTGAAATTGACATTATAAATAAGAGGTTTTGGCTCCATTATACTTCATTGTGAATTCAAACACTCAAAGAGCACAAAATTCCCAGAGCTAAGGCATTTCGAGCAAAAGGCAAGCACTTCAGCAATCAATCCATCCTAAGGCAGAAAAAGGTATTTATTATCATGGCATCCTCCTCTGCACCTGAATTCATAGCTAACCCTACTATAGTCGAGGTTATCAAATGCCCTAGGCCTGTATTCCAACTAGTTCCCGAAGTAGCTAAAAAGGATGACAATGTTGGTGCATTCTCCCAAATCCCCAAAGGAGTTGTTTTCGCATAAGACCCCAGAATATACATCCATTGCCACATAGAAAAACTAGGAGATGAATAAGTCAAAAACATGTTCAAAACCATTATATGTGATAATTCCATAAATGTGAAGCTTGAACATAAAATTGTTGAAACCCTAGGATTCACTGAGATCCTTAGCATTGCAAACTTTCCTAAGGAAGTCATTAGGATAGTATTGAGAAGGGTACATGGTGAATTCTGTTGGTTAGACTCAATTCACAAAATTACCAGGGAAGCAGTGAAAGTTGTAATAGGGTTACCTTCCACTGGTAGCAGACCAGACAAAACCAAGAAGGTCTCAAATGACCTAGTAACAAACCTAACTAGTGCAACATCTGACAGAAGGTCTCTGAGGGTTAATGATGTGACTGCTATAGATGTGAGATTTGTTAGCATGATTCTAGGTTACAAAGCAACTCATGCAAACCGACTTAACTCAGTTTCAAGTTTATGCATTAAGAGTGCTTATGACATGGTTAAAGACAATGTGAAAATTGATGTATGTGAATGGTTGAAAGATGAGTTAATTGATAATTTAGGTAAAATCAAGAAGGATAAGAAAGGGACTTTTAGATTTGGTAACTTATTTGTATGCTTAATGTTACACATAACCAAACAAGTTCCCGATATAGGTGACAAGAGCCTTGGATTTGATATACCGATAGGAAAACAACTATCAGACCTATTCAACAACATGGGTGAGAACAAATAAAAGAATATCCATGATTATTTTCAAGCACTTAAGGCCAAAATAAACAAGAGAATCAGACTGTCACAAAAACTTGTTGACAAATACAAGGATGATTTATGTTTTATAATTAAAAAGGATGAGATCTGGATGGAAGCAGTGATCCCTAGAACAATTTGGGTAACTAAAATGGGCTATGAGACTGATGATCATATCATTGAGACTTATGCAAAAGCCCTTCTGGAAGCACCTAAGGAACCCAAGGAAGAGGTATTTGGTAGTGCAAAGACGATTGAAAGCCAAATTCAATCCAAGAAGAGGGTAAAGAAAGTTGAAGCAATTATGAGGAAAGGCACACGACAAGCAAAAGCCATCAAGGAAGATGTATTAAAACAAACCAGCATCACTGAGGATGAGTTAGTAACTTTACAGCCTGAAAATCATCTATCACCAGTAGCAACTTCTTCAAAGAATGACATGCCAGCAACATTCAAGAGAGTTGTAAGGAAAAGGGATCCTTCACCGACATCCACACCCTCCCCTAGAAGAACTAGACAGAAACAACAGGCAGTGAGGTCACTGGTAAAGAAGTCAACCCCAAAGAAAAAGATAACACCTAAAAGGAAAAGGACTCAATAGAACATTACGTCACTTGATGAATTACTGAATGAAATCATAGAGGAAGGAACACTCAAGAATATAGAAAAATTATATGATACACTATCAGCAGATGAGAAAGAGAAAGTTGAAAGAAGTGTCATTTTGCACTTGGACATCTACAAGAAAAATTTAATGCAAGTGGTAGATGAACTACCAGATGAACTGTTCAAAAGACTGGAAGGTAGAAGAAAAGCTGTTGTAGAGCTTGATAAGAAAATTAAAATTGAAAAATTACTTATTGTTTACCCAATAAACTCGCCAAAGAAGATTGATGATTTAATTGCAGAAGCCAACTGGTCAGTATTTTCTACTACACACCGACATGTTGCACTCATGGCAAGAAGAGTGAATGAGGTAACAACTGATACTGAAAATGCATGGGATATATTCCTTGTGGAAAAAGAAAAATAGGAAGAGTACAAGAACCCCAAGCCTATCAAAGTCTATCAAAAGGACAAAGATAAGGGGAAAGGAAAGGTTGGTGGACCACCTAGCATCAAAATAAAAGATAACTTATCCCCACCGTCTCTGATTACTCCACCGATAACGAAAACTGAAGATCAACCGGCAGATGAGAGTATGGGTATAAAGGATACAAAGCCTAATCCCGAGGTACTATACACAGTAAATGTTGATAGTCAAACAGTCAATATTGTGGTCGATAAAGATTCAACCAGTAAGACTGACATGGCTAATGAGCCACCGGCATCTGACAACATTAACAACACTGAAGGAAAAGTTGAAGATGACAACAAAGGGCAATAGAGAGAGACAGATCAACAAACAGAGAGTCAAGCAGAGCAACAGGCTCTGGAACAGGAACAAGTTCATGTGGAAACAGTGTCGTCGGCAACAGGAGAGAAACAAAAGCCTTTGCTTAAGGAAATGGAAACACAAATAGACCTACCAAAGGTCACTACAAGCTTGGTTACTTCCTCCACCAACAGAATTCTGAATATTGGTTCCTCCTCAGTAGGTTACAAATCAACAAATGTAACTGAAGTTCTTTTGGATTCTTTAAAGAAAATAACTGATTGTAGTTCACAAGCCTATAAAGCTATAGATGACACAATCCCAGTTTTGAAGATGGTAGCTCCTAACTACAATATAGATAATAAAGATTCTTTGAGCCAACTCAACACTTTGTCTAATTACATTACTGACAACACAGTGGCAGTGGAGCAAATAAAGGAAGGGGCATTGAAAGAGAAATTAGAAATTGAAAAACAAAAATTCTTTGATGATCAAATAAAGAAGTGTACAAGAGAGTTTGACACACTTCTACCGGAACTATGCAACTCATTGAAGGAATTCAAAACTCTATACAGAGATATCTGCAAGACAAACTTCCTAGTAGTTAACATAGATAAGAAAATAAACAAGATACAAGATGAAATCAATAAACTTGTTGATAGTTTTGTTAACTCACCTGATACATTATCAGTTTTTGAACAAAAGATAACAATTTTTTAGGGAGAATTACTTAAGTTAGAAAGAGAAAAGGAGAGAATAATTAACAAGGCTAAAAACCTAAGACTAAGAATAAGTCCAAGACTGGACTATCTAGCATCTTTGAGAAAGGAAATATCCGAGGCAATAATACAGCGACAGAAAACACCGACAGAGCATATGCAACATCTCACCGGTACAGTGCAAAGAATTGAGGCAGCAATAAAAGACAGTAAGAAGTTTATGGAAAGTATAAATATGGTTTTGGCAGACATTTTTTAGATTGTAACCACCCAGCTACAAGGTTGAGACAGGAAACTACAACTCTATTGACACCTTGACAACCTTTGTCATTGATGCAAAAGGGGGAGTAGTTGTATGAGAAAATAATCAGTAAAGGACTCACCTACTCAGGGGGAGCTCAGCTCATATATTTTTGGAAACAAATTTTTGGATTACAAGTTTTGGATACAGTTTTGGAATTTTCTCATGAGTGTTGCCATCAATGTCAAAGGGGGAGATTGTTGGCATATGCACACTCCAATGAGACATTGAAGGTGATTGAAGGTTTTGTCATTGATGGAAACCTTACAATCCTATGACACCGACAAGGAATTACACCGACACTAGCAAAGAACAGACTCTACACCGACACTCAGACCACCAACACTGACAGAGAAAGGAAGTCTACCGGCACAGAGGCCAACAGGATTTTTGTTGTAATATATTTTGTTTATTATTGTAAAATATTTGTAAGCCGACTTGGCATAATGTAAAATGACTCATATATATAAGATTTCATTTTAGGACATTGAGATATAGATAGATGAGAGATGGAAGAATATAATTAGGTGAAATAAGGAAGACCTATTATGCGAATTATAGGTTAAGGGTTTATGTAAGAAGCAGAGTAGAAACCGGTACTGGATCTGGCATTATAGATGCTATTCTGAAGCAGTACAAGACACTGGATTTGTATAATCCATTTTGTAAGTCAGTGAGACTTCTATTTTGAGCAGTGAGCTCTAGGCACTTGGCCTTCCTGCATGTGTAGGCCCCTCTTGTAACAGTAATATTCTCTTATTGGCCAGTAAGTGAATATTGTGGGTCACAAATCCCACCGAGGTTTTTCCCACACCAGGTTTCCTCGTTAAATCCTTGTGTTATGGTGTGCTTTTCATGTGGTTGTTTTTATCTCTATTTATTGCATTACTTCTTGCTTATCGGTACACAGTTTTAATATGTTCTACATGTTTTAAGTTAAGAAATTTGATATACCGGTTAGATACTGATTCACCCCCCCTCTTAGTATTTGTGGGAATCCTATCAAAGATCAAATAATTGGAAACAAATTTCAAGGAGTCATGACTAGAGGAAGATTGGCAAATGAAGAGGTATGTCTTATTTCTCAAATTGAACCTATATTTGTTAATGAGGCATGTGAAGATAAATATTGGATTAAGGCTATGGAAGATGAATTGGAACAAATTGAAAGGAATAACACTTGGTCATTAGTTCCCTAGCCTAAAGACAAAAATGTAATTGGAACTAAATGGGTTTTCAGAAATAAACTTAATGAAGATGGTAAAGTAATCAGAAATAAAGCAAGACTAGTGTGTAAGGGATATTCTCGGAAAGAAGGAATTGATTACAATGAAACCTTTGTATCGGTAGCTAGAATTGAGGCAGTCACACTTTTATTGGCTTTTGTAGCACACAAGAACTACAAAGTATATCAAATGGATGTTAAATGTACATTTCTGAATGGAGATCTTGAAGAAGAAGTTTACATTGAACAACCTGATGGATTTTCTTTGACACATAACAAAGACATGGTTTGCAGGTTAAGGAAAGCTTTATATGGATTGAAGCAAGTTCCTAGAGCTTGGTATGCTAGATTGGACAAATATCTTTTGAAGCTTGGTTACACTAAAGGTAATGCTGACAACAATCTATACTACAAAGTGACTAATGAAGACATTTTGGTTATTGAAGTTTTTGTTGATGATATAATCTTTGGAGGAGAAGATGGATTGTGTAAAGATTTTTCTAACAAAACGCAACAAGAATTTGAAATGTCTATGATTGGAGAGATAAAATTCTTTTTAGGATTTCAGATTTCACAAACCGATAAAGGTATATTCTTATGTCAATCTAAGTACTTGAAGGAATTATTGAAGAAATTTGGCATGGAAAACTATAAACCGGTAGGCACACCTATGACCACAACTGATAAATTATCTTTGAAGGATGAATCAACACCTGTTAATCCGACTATATACAAGTCTATGATAGGAGGTTTAGTATATTTGACACAAACAAGACCTGATATTATGAATGCAGTATGTATTGTTTCAATATTTCAGAGTAATCCTAAAGAAAATCATGAATCGACAGTGAAAAGGATTTTCCGATACCTATAAGGCACTACAAATCTCGGTTTATGGTATCCTAGAGATGAAAATTTTGATCTATGTGCATACACAGATGCTAATCTAGCAGGAGATGTGGATGACAGAAAAAGAACCATCGACGGATCATTTTTCCTTGGTAGCAGACTAATTTCATGGTTGAGCAAGAAACAAAGTTGTACAAGTCTACCAATAGTAGAATCAGAATATGTTGCAGCAACAACTAATTGTACACAGGTATTATGGATCAAGAAAATGTTGAAGGACATAAAGGTAAATTGCAAGGAACCTACAATCATTTACTGTGATAATACAACAACAATTGATATATCTAAGAATCAGGTACTTCACTCTAAAACCAAACATGTTTCTATCAAACTAAATTTTCTGAAAGAAAATGTTCAAGCAAAAGAAGTGAAATTGGTTTATGTAAATACTAAAGAGCAGATTGTAGATATTTTTACAAAGCCTTTACCTAAGGAAACATTTGAGTATCTTAGAGAGCAACTTGGAGTCCTAAGCCCACCGGTAGAGACTTAGACAGTTGATGTTTGTCATCAACTGACATAATTAATAGAGAAATCTTTTATTCTGGCTTTGATGAGGAGAGCTACTTCTCAAGGGAGCAGTTGGATAATTTGGTTTTTTTGTATTTTGTAACAGTTCTTTGAACTAATTGTAATTGGTTTTGTATTGCTTTGGCATTTGATGTCAAAGGGGAAGAGATTGATATGGAAAAACACATTATCTTTTTCTTTTCGGGAGAGATTATTCCTAGGGGGAGATTGTTGGTTTTTGGTTTTTGGCATTTCTATTTTGGCACTTTGATGGTTTTTCCATCTTGTGTTGCCATCAATGACAAAGGGGGGGATTGTTGGTATTTTGGATATGTTGATATGATTTTTTCATTGATGTCAACACTTGTCATCACTTGTCAACACTTATCAACACTTGTAGATTTTGGTTATGTTCATTGGCAAGCCAAAGACTTATACACAGTCACTGGTATTTGGTTCACCAACAGATTATGTTGTTCACCGACGCTTGGAATGACTTGGAGACTACTTGGTTATGTTGAAGACATTATTCGATCACTTGGTTTTGATGATTTGGTTATTTGTTTATTCGGGTTTGCATATTTGTTGTTACTGGCAAATAGGTCCAGGATAAGCACCAACAGGCATATCTATTCCAGATTAGCAAAACAAGTTATGGAGATGATTTATTATTATTGTAAATGCATTGAGCCGACATCATGCATCGGATATTGATTTATTTGTAATTGATTTTATTGTAATATCTTTTAGTGAGCCGACCTATTCAAATTGGTCTTAGGTTATGGTATAAATGTAAGATCTCATTTGTGAGACAAGTGTGTGAATGCAAAAAGGATTGCAATAAGGTATATGCAAAAATAAGTAGAGCTTTACACGTAGACACCATTTGAAGGTTGAAGGAAGTTTTTTGTGAAGGCAATTAGAACTAAACCGGTACTGAATCCGCCATGTGAATATACTATTTTTTGCAGTACATTATCATTGGATTTAACCATCCAATTGTAGTTAGTGTGACTCTCATTTTGTGATTAAGCAGTGAGGTCTAGGTAGCTGGCCTTTCTGCATGTGCAGAATCCATATTGTACACACATACTATCTGCAGTAGTATCATTTGATTGTGGGTAAGGCTTCCCATCGTGGTTTTTCCCCTTACAGGGTTTCCACGTACAAATATTTGTGTTATGTGTCGTGGATGTTATTGTCTTTCTGTTTCATGCATTAATCTTTACCGGTACTGCAATTAACTATTAAAATTGTCTACCAGCATAAAGTTTGGTTTACTGGTATTAAGCATTAAGTTTTGGTTAAGTTAATTTTGGTTGAATTTATCGGACAACTGATTCACCCCCCCCCCCCCTCTCAGTTGTCTCTGGGACCTAACAATTGGGTTGTCCATGGATTCACACCATGCATGCAGTACCATCCACATTTTATCAGTGTGTCAAATTCCCATATAACGGTATTGAAATCACCATAAGGGGTGATCCAAATCCCTTTCAACATTGCAATTACTTGAAAGAAAGTGTGGAATCAGGTACCTATCAATCAAGCAACACCTCTCACTACACAACTGGAGGCATTAAAAATCACAGAAACAAAAAAGGATGTGGCTACAACATCCTCCTTACAGATAAAAGATATGGGTTGTGGAGAGTATTCTATTGCAAATACTTCAAGTGGGAAACAATTATCTCTGTCTCCTAAATCTTTTGGGAAACCTCAAAATGCCCTACAAAGATGAGACAAAGGAAAAGAAATTGTCAGATACACAAACTCATGCTCTTTCATTAGATGGGGTGACTTACAAGAAGAATCCCTGAATGAAGATGTTAACCATTGGATATATAGAGATGAAGATCATATGACAATACCTAGAATACCCATAGATCAGTATGGAAAAGGATTCAAAATACTCCAAAGACATGGATATGATGGTACAACAGGCCTGGGGTTACAGAAACAAGGAAGGCTAGAACCTATTGTTCCTAATGATAATCTAGGGAATCACGGATTGGGATATAAGCATGTACAACATATTACAGAAGCAAGACAACGTACCCTTGATATATTAAAATGACCAAGAAAACCGTCAGACAATATAACACAAAGGGACTTGTCCACGCAGATGCTTGCATGTTCATCTAATACAAGTAATCGGGTACCCACATCACCTAGTGCAGAATCAGATGGAGAAGACATGGGACAACTTCTGCAAGAACCTACCACCGAGTTACAAAATGATGCAGTTGAGGACACAACAGTCTAGGCTAATGTTGCAACAAATGTAGTTTTACCACCACCACCTATTTACCATCCGTGGTTATTGCAATTACTTCTACCACGAGAAACAACTCAAGCCCAGCCAAACGAAACAGATGAAGAAAGATTGCAAAGGCTTATACTAGGCTTAAGAAGGATATCTATTGTCCAAAGAAGACCAATCAATCTAAAACATAATCAGCAGTAGGAACAAGAAGAAATAAGTGATGATAGCTCATATGATGAAGCATACACTGAAAGTGAGACAAACTCTCACAACTATGAGTTCTTATCACTCCATGATTCTACCCCACCAGAAAGTGTCATATTAATGTATCAAATAAAACCTATACAAGATGAAAATACACAAAGTCATTCAAACAATCAAGTTTTCATGTTATCATAGTCTACTATAGAAGGGAGTAATGATTTACCCCTGGTACATTCACACTTTATTGATTGGGGGCAAGAAGGAAAACCAATGTTGGATTTGTTTGAAAACGATGAAGCAATTGCATAATTTCTTAGAGTTAGAGAGGGATTTCCACAAGGTGATCACAAAACAGGGTTTGTTGTAAACCTCGATAAAACAACATACTTTGGAGAAGAAAGTGCTTTTGCAATAGAAGATAAGGATCAAACTACCCATAATGGAAGGAGTGAGCTGGATAACCTTCCTATGGAAAGAGAAAGTTCAACATTGCTTATAGAGGAAATAGAAGAAGTAAACATAGTAGAAGGGGATACATAACATCCATCTAGCAAAATCACTAAGAAAAGTAGAAAAAGATAGATTCATTCATTTTTTCAAGTAACGACCTATCAAATTTGCTTGGTCCTATGAAGATATGCCAGGCTTAGACTCTGAGTCAGTGTTGCATCATTTACCTCTAATACCAGGAGTTAAACCTTACAAGAAAAAAATGAGAAAAATGCATCCAAGTATTGCATTACTGGTTAAAATAGAACTACAAAAGTTGTTGGATGTAGGTTTCATTAGACCCATTGATTACGCATAATGGATATCCAACCTGGTACCTGTGACTAAGCCCACAAGAGGAATAAGAATTTGCACAGATTTTCGGGATCTAAACAAAGCTTCTCCTAAAGATGACTTCCCGCTACCCAATATCGATATGATCGTCGACCTAACAACCGGAAAGGAAATGCTATCCTTAATGGATGGATTCTCAGGATATAACTAGATTAAAATTGCACCAGAAGATCAACATAAAACAACCTTTACATGCCCATGGGGAACATATTGTTGGAATGTGATGCCATTTGGTCTCAAAAATGCCAGAGCAACATACCAAAGAGCTATGACAATGTTGTTTCATGACATGATCCACAACATAATAGAAGATTATGTGGATGACATATTGGCTAAATCACAAATAAGAGAAGGTCATCTCATGGTTCTTGCACAAACATTTGATCGGTTGGAGCAGTATGATGTCAGATTAAACCCGAAGAAGTGTGTGTTCGATGTAACAATAGGTAAACTGTTGGGTTTCATAGTAGCAAATAGAGGAATTGAAGTAGACCCTGCCAAGGTCAAGGCAATCATTGATATGCCACCTCTGTCAACACTTAAACAACTCAGAGGGTTACAAGGAAGATTGCAATCCATAAGAAGATTCATAGTACAGTTGGTAGATAAGTGTCACCCATTCCAGCATTTACTCAAGAAATGAGTTTCTTTTAAATGGACAGAACAATGCCAGGAAGCTTTCCAAGCTTTGAAAGATTATCTTGTACACACACTAGTGTTAGTATCACCTACTCCAAGAAAACCTTTATTGTTATACATATCAGCAACAAACTCATCTCTAGGAGCTCTATTGGCACAACATGACGACAAAGGAAAAGAAAGAGCCATTTATTATATAAGTAGGACTCTGATTGTCTATGAGCTTAATTATACCCCTGTAGAACAAGCATGCTTAGCAGTAATCTTTGCATCCCAAAAGCTCAGACATTACATGCTAAGTCATAAGGTACAACTCATTGCACGCTTTGATCCACTCAAGTACCTATTGAGCAGAGCAACATTGACCGGGAGATTGGCTAAGTGGGTCATGATCTTGAGTGAGTTTGATATAGAGTACGTAGACAGAAAGGCCATTAAAGGACAAATTATAGCAGGCCAGTTAGAAGAGGCTCCTTTACAAGACAATCATTCATTACTCATAGACTTTCCAGATGAAGCAGTGTTTACATTGACAACATCTTTAATGTGGAAATTATACTTTGATGGCTCATATACAAGTCATGGATCTGGAGTAGGGATTCTATTCATTACTCCTCAAGGGGATTCTATACCTAAATCATTTAGGTTAAATTTTCCATGCACAAACAATATAGCCGAATATGAAGCTCTTCTCATAGGACTTCGTATGGCTATACAATGGAGAATACAAGAATTACAGGTCTATGGTGATTCACAATTGATTGTAAACTAGGTAAATGATGATTACAATACAAAAGATGACAAACTCATGCCTTATAAGAAGCTAGTGGAAGATTACAAGGAGCACTTCAACAAAATCATCTTCAAACAGATACCAAGAATACAAAACAAGGTAGCAGATGCAATGGCTACCATAGGATCTCTTTGGAATATGCCTGCTAATGAAACTCAGTTTGAGTTCATCATAGAACAGTTGATGCTACCGGCTTATGAGACTCCTCCAACAGAACATGTATGCACAATTGTGGGTCCAGGATCACCTTGGTACAACAAAATATATACATATTTACACACTCAATACATGTCACCGGATCTGTCCAGAAATCAAAGAAAGACCTTTATTTGTCAGGCATCTAGATGCACCATTATAGTTGATAATTTGTATAGAAAGGGTTTCGATGGATCTCCTCTGATGTCTGGATGAGAATGAAGCACACCTTGCTTTAAAGGAAGTCCATGATGGAATTTGTGGGGCACACCAAAGTGGTCCACCATTGTCAAAGAAATTATCGAGAATAGGTTATTACTGGCCAACCATGGAAAAGGACACTTACAAGTATGTACAGAAGTGTAAACAATGCCAAATGCATGGAGACCTCATTCATGCACCAACACAAGATCTTTAACCCATTACATCACCATGGCCATTTTCACAATGGGGATTAGGTCTAGTGGGTAAAATCAACCCTACTTCATCCAATGGGCACAAGTTTATATTAATAGCCACTGAGTACTTTACCAAATGGGTTGAGGCAATTCCTCTTACATACATCATTGGAAAACAGATAGCAAAATTCATGCTCAACTACATTATATGTAGATACAAGATTCCAATGTACTTCGTGACAGATAATGGACGTCCATTTAAAAACCAGGAAGTGAAAGAGTTGTGTGACAAATTTCACATACAACAAAGATTTGCCACACCATATTATCCACAAAGCAATGGAAAAGTAGAGGCTACAAATAAAACAATATTGAAAATTCTTCAGAAAGTTGTCACTGATACAAGACGAGACCGACATCTTCAGTTAAATCCCACTCTTTGGGCTTACAGAATAGGAGTATGCACACCTACAGGAGCAACACCATATTCTTTGGTCTATGGTACAGAAGCAATACGCCCCAATGAAATAGAAATACCCTCTCTAAGAGTTTCCTTATAGAACATCATATCAGAGGAAGACTACAAAGTAGCCAGGTTACAAGAACTAGAAACACTTGATGAAAAAAGACAAACAACATTCAATCATTTACAAGGGTATCAAAACAGACTGAGACAGAGTTACAATAAAAGAGTCTGCCAACAAAATTTCAAAGTGGGAGATCTAGTTCTTAAAGAGAATCAAAGGAACCTAGCAGAATGAGAAAATCCTGCGAAATTCGAACCTAACTGGCTAGGTCATTTCATCATAACAAGGATTATAGGCAATGGAGCATATAATTTGGCTACCATGGAGGGAGATCTACTCTCTGACCCTATGAAAAGCATGCATCTTAAACGATATTATACTTAAGGGTTATGTAGGCTAGGTGTTATTTTCCGTATTGCATATCATATTTATTCAAAACACTGCATTACATGTAGTTTCCTTTTTTAAATGCACCGCATTCTCAAAAGTTTCTGCATTTTCATATAGCAGCATCAATAAAACAAAACAATTGTTCAAGTTTATCATTTGTTTGCATTCAAGAGAAACAAAGGTCGTTTCCTTTCTTAGATATTCAGACATGAAGTCTTTGAGGTCCTAAGGTCATTCATTTTCAACATCACCCTATGACAACGCTTTACTTATGGTTGGGTAATGATTTCACTATTTGAGACTTGTACACCCAAAATCTATCAATTGTTATATCTCAAACATATTAAGAAAATCTCTAATTCATTCTAGACACCTAGTTGATCATATGACTAGTGAAAAATCTAAAATTCTACTTCAGCACCACTGTAATTGTCACACCCAAGTAGATTTAATTACTTACAAGTCAAGGCAAGAAAACAAAAAAGAAAAAAATGCTATGCCAAATATCCATCTCAAGGCAAAAGAGCAATGATATATAACTGAAATATCACGCATGCGAGTGCGATAAAAAGCTTGACTATGGGAACATGCAAGTAACTCCATCCGGGCTATGAACACCTACTGGCAATGGAGCAATATTTGAGAAATTACAGTCTATAACCTCGTCAGAGCTCTCAAGGCTTGCTAGCAAAGAGGCTCTATTCGAGATGCTTTTGAAGTTAGGATAATCCATGTAGCTAGTCATGTAGGATGCTAAGGATCTTTAGTGAACACAAGAGCAGGAATTAACTCATCTGCACACACATGGGAAAAAGAAGATCAAAGTTTCAAGAACCAATGGGGAAGTTTTATGTGTCTCTATTTGTAAATCCTAGTCACTAAGTGTGTTGAGTTGAATGTTCCAAAGGGCCTTAGGGATTGATTGATCGCTTATCTATGAAATGTTTTGCACCTCCAATTCAATTGGTGTATTTCAAATGATACAACAAACACAGTCAACCTTGTTTGAATAGGAAATGCATCTTCATCATGCATATTGCATTAACATAGATCATGTCAAAAATTCATTGTCTCCACATGCATTCTGCAGATCATTGTGTCATACAGGTCTGCACATTGGGGGCATAATTGAAAAAATCCTAAAAATCATATATGATCCTAAAAAAATCCTAAATATCATACACGATCCTGAAAAAATCCTAAAAATCTTAAAAAGTCCTAAAAAAATCAATTAAAAATATTCGAATATCAATCCACATAATCCAAAAACATCCATATAATGTCCTGAAAAAATCAACCAAAAACATCTGCAAAATGTCCTGAAAAAATACCAAAAACATTCAAATATCGATCCACGTAATCCAAAAACATCGAAAAAAGCTCTTGGAAAAGAACTAAAAATTGAAAATCAATCAATTCAAAAAACTTGCAATAAAATGTCTTGTGAAAAACAAATACCCTAGCAGATATCCAACAAACACTTCGCACGAAGTTAACAAAGGATACGACTATCCAGTCAACCATCTGCAATCAACTAATCAAACTATCTTATCAATCGTATCATATCCATATCAAAGTGATTATTATCTTGTCTTAAACAGAAAAGGGTACACTCGAAATCAGACAGGTTAGTCTTAAACAGGGTCCGCAACTTTTGAGATTAGACATTATCAACCATCACATCAAGCAACTGAGAATGAAGGCACAAGGTCAGTATAGCTGCTGAATTTTGTCCGGGTCAATATTTATCTTTTATCATTTGGCGACAAATTATGTTAATTAAGCTAATTAATCTTATTCTTCTAAATTGCATATTTCCTTATCATCTTACTAATTATTCTATTTCTTATTCTTTCATCATTTAATCATTTTAACAATTTTTCTAAATATTAATTAAATATTTATTATTTAATTAATTTTGATTAATTCTCCAATTTATATAATCTTTATTATTTAAATAAATTAATTCTATTTTCAATTTCTATCTCTAATCATCTAATCATTTAACCCTTTTCTAAATATTAATTAAATATTTATTATTTAATTAATTATGATTTTAATCCTTTAATTTAAATAATCGTTATTATTTAATTAAGACCCATTTCTAAATAATTAAATAGTTTCTTTAAATTATTTAATTAACTAATTAATTCATCCATTTCCAAATCCCCAAATTCTAATTTCATTTAATTTCATATTCTTCTAATTTCTTCTAAATTCAAATACATGTGCATGATTTCAAAAATCAAATTGAAAATCAAAGTCAAGTTCTAAATATATTCAAATGCTAAATTGAATAAATTCAATATTTGAATAAAATCTCATGCAAAGATTAAATTGAAAATCTAAGTCAAAGTGCAAGCACATGCTAAATTAATTAATTCAATCAATCAATTAATTAAATCACTATCTCTTCAATCTCTATTTCCATCTTTCAGTTAGTTTTTTCTAAATTAATCTTTCTTTGTCATCCTCTTTATTTCCTCCAATCAATCTTTTTCTTCCTTCAGTTAGTTTTTTCTCAATCAGTTAACTCCTTTAATCTATTTAGTCTATTCTATTTCACCTCTAAATCAGTAGTTCAACTATCAATTTTCATGTGAGCTCACCTGAGTTCCACCTCTTGATCAATCTGTTCCACCTTTCAATCAATCTTCTCCAATAATCTATAAATTGAGCATTCAATCTCCATTTTAAATCCTCTTGAATCCTCCTCCTCAATCTTGGACAATTACTCTGAATCACAAACTTTGAATCTTTGTGTCATTTGTAGGTTACCAACACAATATTTGAGAGCCATCATACCACAGAGAAGAGAAGAGCAATGGAAGCTATATGCGATCTTGGAATAGGGATTTTCATTGAATGATTTTAATTCCTATTTTGCTTGATTGTGTTATTTCATTGTTTGTTTGTTAGAATTCTTTTATTAGATAGGGATTCATGATTTCCCTTTGATCCTAATTGATATTATTGAATTAAAGATGAATTTTGCAAGCATACAGTAATATTATATCACTTGGTACCAATTTGAATACTTGGTTCCTCTCCCTATTAATTAAAAGATAATATTATGCTCTAGATGTCAAAGGAAATTTGGTCATGTGCATTGACCGCTATAATTTGGAATGCAAAAGAGGGAATGTACCTGACAATCCACTACAATTTTAAGAATAAAGAGATTCTGTGGCACCGAGAGGTTGCAGTCGTAGCCTATGATGGTCATAATCCCTGTTGCAACAATAACAAAATGTGAGGTAACAGTTATAAAATTTGGATGAACTCAAAGAGACATTTACAAATACAACCTACCCTTTATAATACCCAATTGAAAAAATGGATGCAATACAAGTCCTTGTATCGATAATGTCTGATAGATAGTAAAAAACTAGAACAATAAATTCCATATAAAAGTGGTTAGACTTAAAATGATAAGGAAATTTTTAAAATGCTAAAGAAAATGTCAACTAATAAAAAAAGCTACAAGGATGAGGCATATTCATAACTTTTGCAGTCCCACCATGGATATCAACACTAGAAGCAACTCATACTGTTAGTGTACATACAAGACAATATGTGAGTTCATTATACCCAACAACTTGTGGTGTTGTTGTTCATGTTGGCTCTGTTGGACCCTGCAATTAAGATTCAATATACATTATTCAATACGATTAACTGTGCAACATAATGAAATATTAAAAAGTGTGTTATCTTATTGAGCTTCACTTGGTTTCGAGAATAATTTAATATTTTCTACTTAACATGGCCAACCATGTGAAGGTGAAAGCTCATTTGGCCCCTCCCCCCCCCCTAACATCACTCTAAAATCCCAGTTAACATATAACATTCATTCATTCTTTCTACCAATAATAAATATAACATTCATTCATTAATATCACATAATGTTCATTAACACATAACATTGATTAACATTAATTAACAAACAACATTCATCAATATTAATTAACACATATCATTCATAACCATTCATTAGCACTGTTTATTTTATGGATGCGTTGCATTAGATTGTCATTGATGTCAACACTTATGTTTCTGGAGAGCTATAGTTATGTTATTGGCACATTGTGTTCACCGATATTGACAGTAACTTATGCACAGTCACCGACATTTGGTTCACCAGTAGGTTATATTATTCACCGACACTGATGAAGACTTGTTATCATCTGGAGATCACTTTATTATGTCAAAGACATGGTTTGGATATTTATTTTTGGTGTTTTGGTTATTGGTCCAATCGGATTGACATATTTGTTGTTACCAGAAAATTGGTCTAGGTTGTGTATTGACACACATTATCTATTCCAGATCATCACAACACGTTATGGAGATGATTTATTATTGGTTATTGTATTGAAGCCGATATAATGCATCGCATCTTGACTTATTTGTAATTGATCTGAATGTAATATTCTTAGTGAGGCGACCTACATATTTGGTCTTAGGTTTGGTATATATGTAAGATCTCACTTGTGAGATGAATGAAACATAGAATGGTATTGTAATAGTGTGGTATTTCGTATATGCGAATATAAGCAGAGCTATTCAAGCAGATATCATTTGAAGGTTCAAGGAAGGTTTGAAGGTGATTACAGAGCTTAAATCGGTACTGAATCCAACATTGGAGATGCTATTTTGAGTAGTACATTATTCTAGGATTTAACCATCCTACTGTAGTCATTGCGACTCCCATTTGAGCAGTTTGCTCTAAGTGGTTGGGCTTTCTGCACTTGTAGACCCCATTTATGTACACATACTATTTGTAGTAGTATCATTTGATTGTGGGTAAGGTTTCCCACCGTGGTTTTTCCCCTTATAGGGTTTCCACGTCAAAAATCTTTGTGTTATGTGTTGTGGATGTTGTTTCTATTTTTGTTTCATGCTTTAAACTTTACTGGTATTGATATTCACTGTTAATCTGTCAACCGACATTAAGATTGATTTACCGGTATTAAGTATCAAGTTTGATTAAATCATATTTGGGTTGTAATTCATAGACAACTAATTCACCCCCCCCTCTCAGTTGCCTCTCGGTCCTAATAAGCACATAATTACATTCATTAGCACATAAAAATCAGTCATTATTAAATAAGGTAGATTACAATCATTTGTTTTTTTGTTTTTTCTTTGAAAATATGTAAATAATAACCGAAGCATCATGTTCTTCATCATTTCCCCCCATCTTCAGTTGTTTTGCCCTCTGCTCGTGATATCGATGTATGCCTAGTCCTATACTGAGGACGAGGACACTGAAGCGAAGGGGGGTCCTCTGCAATAACAAAGCAATGGGTTGAATTCAAAACATTTTTTATTATTGTTACAAGTATTTCATTAATTTAAAGAACATAATTGTGGCTCTCTTTACCTGATGGGGCCACATAATTTTGTCTAGCCTCAACCTCAACATGTTGAACACCCTCTAGATCCTTTGGAGTTGAAATACTAAAGGTTACATTAATGTTGAACACCAATTGCAACTAAATTTGTTTAAAGGAATAAAAGTGGTCCTCTTTACCTGATTGGGGAACATCACGTTCCTGATGTTGTGTACCTGGATCATGCTCCACTTGGTCACCATCGACTACATGCTCTAAACTATTAACAAAAAAGACTACATTAATTTCTACACAAATTACAATTTGTATTAATAATTGTAGTACCCCTGCCCTAATCAATTTCTAATCTCAGTTTAATCTTGGTTAGTTATCATATATAATGATTATAGTCAGATGTTTTTATTAAGTGCATATCTGTTAATGTGTTCTCACACTAGTTGTATGCAAGTTGCTTAGTGTTCCTATTTCATGGTATTAAAATCGGGTTAATGCTTTCATTAAGTTTATATATGTATGCATGTATGACTCTTGGTTGCAGGAGATTTCAAGTACCACGCCGCATGAGTGCGAGGTTTGTCTTCACCCGGATTTGTAGGTTTGAGAGTACCTCTTCAATCCTTAGAGTTGGATTAGGTGGTCGTAAGACCCTAGTTGACCATAGTCGTGCTCAAGTAAGCATCATCGGTCGTCGTCAGTATTCCCTTTTTGTTTGGGTTTGCGAGTCGTTTGTCTGGTTGACTTTCTTGGTTTGCGTGCTTGGTGTGTATGGTTAAATTTATTAATTAGTCTTTAGTATTTAATTTGATTAAATATGTGTTTGTGCATTAAAGATTAATGGACTAAATTAAACAAGATTTCTTTATGTGATTTATCGTTAATCTGAATTGCTCGATTTAAATTGGGAGCAAGTTCAATTAAATGGTTAAATTTAAATATTAAATGTATTATGTTTATGCCTACGAAAAGAAAGATTCAATTTTAATTGAAATAGAATTAATTTTATCTTCTTGGCATTTTTGAAATGGAAAGGTTAAATTGAATTAATTGAGAAAATCAATTTTTAATTTGAAAGGCAAGTTTAATTTGTTGATATAGTTTAAAAGAATCATTTTTGTGAATTATTTTAAATAAAAATTTTAATTCCAAAAATGAAAATTTTTTTGGTCAACCTTTCCCATTTAACCTAGACTTTTGGAAAACATTGGGAATGGAATTTCTTTTGGAAGAAAAAATGGTTTTTGGAAAAAAATATTTTTGGATGTAATTTGGGGGTTTTGGATGGGGAAGGATTCCTTGAGCTGCAAATTGGGGCTCTTTAGCAGTTCTTGCCAGGAATGCGAGATAAGGTAGGATTCAGATCCATCTCTTTGATTTCTGGTTGTATTGTTCTTGCTTTTTCAAAACCAAATTTTGGATATCAATTGGAAATGGTTGTTCATGAGGAACTCTTGTTTAAATCTCCATTGGGTGTTCTCAAATTCAAATTCTATTTTAGAAATTAGATGTTGTTGGAAAGAATGGTTGAATCATTGAGTTTAAATGCCCCATTTTGCCCAAGTATGGGTTTTTGTTGAAGAAATTGTTTATGGTTTGATATTCTTCAGATTGTTTGGGGATTTGAAACTTTATTCTTGCTGGGAAAATTCTCATTTTAAGTTTATTTGAAGCTGTGTGTTTTAAAAAAAAAAGAAACAAATGGAATTTTGGTTTTAAAAATAAATCTTTTTAGTCTCTGGGAGACTGGTTTTTTTTTAGACTGTGTTTTACACAGTACCCTTTTAAAAAATAAAAAATAAAAATAAAAATAAAAATAAAATAAATGTTAATTTATTGGGGAAACCCCAAGAGGGAGCTGCGTATCCCATTGGGACAGCAGCGCACCCCAAGGGGTGTTGCGTGCTTTCCTTTGGGAACAACAATGCTCCCATTGGGATGTTGCGTGCTCCCTTGGGAAGCAGCGCTTCCCCTTTGGGTCCGCGTGAGCTCCCATGGGGACCACGTGGAAACACCCCCCCCCCCCCCCCTTTTGCCTTGTGCACTGTTTTTTTTATGCATGGGTTTTTTTTTTAATATTTTTTTTTTATATAAAAAAATATATATATATAATATTTAAAAATTATTTAATGTTAATATTTTAATTAAGTTTTTAAGTAGGATTAAATGTTCATTAAATAATAAATTATCATTAATTTGTTATTAATCAATTGTATGATGGAAAATATACACTCATTAATACTCAAATTGTATTTTTTTATTATTAATGAGTATTTTTCTAAATTAAATACTTGATTGTTAATATTGGGTTTTTAATTATTAATTTGTTATATTTTATTAATCTTGGATTGATAAATATATACATCAATTAATAGTTAATTTAGGTATTTGTCTTATTGAGGAAGAATAATATTTTAATTGGAAATTGTTGAAATAAAATATATTTATTAATTGACTATTTTTAAATAATATTTTATTCAAGAACATATCATTTGAGTAATTGAGAAGTAAATGAATATTTTATCATTGGATATTTTGATCATTTAAACGATATACTATTGGAAATTAATAATGTATTGTTTGGAATGTTAGTGAGTTAATGGTAATTTCAATTTGTAAAATAAATGGTATAGTTATAATCTTCCTCTGTTTTGAGACATAGGCGAATGGACCATTGAAAATTGTGGTATTGTACTCACCTGGTAATAGTGATTTTTCTGTCAATGCATTTTGAAAACTTAGATCAATCAGAGAATTGGATCAACTTTTATGTTTCAATTAATATGGGAAAATATTGTCTTTTCCAGTTATTGCCTATGCGAGTTAATTTTCTGTATTCGCTTTTGCTTAAGTAATGGCAAGTTTTGATTTATTTGATTGGACCCTGTCGTATGGTTTGTTTTGGGTACCTATTCCAGTCCTCGGTTATGAGTTTGACTATTGTTTTGTGGTAGTGTCGTAATTGGTCATATCCTCTATGTGGGTGTCGAATGATGATTCGTGGTTGACCTTAGTCGGTCAGGTCTCTAGTTAGAGTACCGTCTGTCAGTGCACCTTGTATGAAGTCATGTTTGACCAAATGGTGGATTTCTCCATTTGAAACTCCATTCGTCTGCCCATGTGTATTCCTTGGTTTTTTGAGTTCGTCCGAGTTTAGTCTTGTGTCGTATGGGAAAGTGGCTTTCGATTGGAGGTCGCGCCCAAAGTGGCTGCTGGGTAACCCATCAAAAGTGAGTCTAATAAGTGATAACCTAACAGTAGATTAGGATGTTAATCTCTAAGTAAGATAATTGTGCCTCACACATGGGACGAGTGCTAACACATACTCGACATGCTGTGAGAAGGCCTGAAATGGCAAACCATCATCCTTGTCTTCACAAGAGGATGTGTGTGTCCACATGAGGCTTGGATGGGCCAGAGGTACGGATTAGGTTGCCAAGGTAACCAGTGTATGGGGTCGGAACCTATGAAGACCTGCCATGGTAACCATACCAGGTTGTGTGATGACACTTGTCCCTACGTTCGCTAGTGTGTTGTCGTTTCGTCCTGTTGGGAGCACGTTTGTGGGTCATCCTATTTTCTATGCCCTTGTGAGTACCTGGTTTCATGTTAGACCTTGGGTGGTGATGACTCAGTTTGTGGATGCTCCAATGGACCTTTGTATTAGCTTTGATTATGTTCAGCTGGATCCTTTTCTTTTCAGGGATCGATTATGTATTTATTGACCGATGCGGTCGTTTGTATATGGTTTATGTTTCGCCTTGATGGCAGGATTGTAAATGGTGTAACCTCTTGTATTCTTAACTTTATTAATTATCAGAGGGGTCTTGCAGTTGAGCAGACCCGGAGATGTAGCCCTTTAGGGGTGAACTCCGAGATCATTATGGTGTTATGTGATGTTATTCTCTTATGTTTCCCTCATTCAGCTTGATCATGTATGAATAGCTTATGTTAGAATGTATAAGTGGATAAGATGGAATTAACTTGAAATGCTTATATGCAGTCCTTTCTTGAATGCAATAAATTGGAATATGAAAGAATGTAGCTTAGGATAATGGATTATATTCAATCATTATTAAGGAAATTAAGTGTGTATGGAAGATCTCATATGTTTATGATGAAATTCTAGTGTGTTAGAATATTAGATGCATGGCTTATATTTTAATGAAAATCTTGAATGTAAAGTATGAATAAATCTTAATGGATGAACCTTATCTTGTGAATTATATTTCCATCTTTTGAAAGAAATTATCCCGATTAAGAATTATCTCGTTATTAAGATAATCAGCTTATTGGATTAATTGTGTGAGTTAAGTGAATTGTGAAATTTAAGTAATCTTGTTGGGAAACTCTTTAGGTGTTAGTTGATGTCTTCCACTATGTAATCTGAATCTTTTATATCTCGTTATATCTCAATGTTGTGTTTATCTTTTTAAAAAAATAAATTATTGCACTCTATTCTTGTGTTGTGGCTTAATCCCTTCGGGGTTTCCTGGCGGGGCATTACAATAATTACATAAATAAATTTGAATAGCAAATGAATACCTCCACTACTAGGATGCACATCCGAACCTTCATGTGCAAGTCGTGTTTTATAATCAACAGGTTGCATTCCAATGTCATATGCATTGTTATCATTACTTACTTATTTAAAACAGATATAGTCACTTTATATTGGAACTCAACATCAATTAGATTATTGGTAAAGTATTCAATTTGAAATTGTAGACGTATAAAAATGACCATATTCCTAAATGAATATTTTATGTTCATTTCTCTATTTGATTAAATCCAATTTAATTAAATTATCCACATTCTTCTATTTTATTAAGTAAATTACTCAATTTATTTAAATAAAATTCACTATACCCATTTAATGAATAAATCATTTTATTCAATTAAATCCCCCCTATCCACTTTTAATTAAATTCAAATTTAATTAAATAGTTATCCTAAAATTGAATAAATCTAATTTATTTAATTTCCCCAAATTGCAACCAAATTGAATTAAATTACTTTATTTCAATTAAATCCTATTATCCCTCCATCCACTTGCCTTCCTAAACCTATTTCTAATCCCTTCTAGACTCTTCTAATAGCTTCTAATTAGCCTAACCCCTCTTCTAAACTTTGTCACATCCCTAAGCAAAGGGAAGTCACTTCTCAAACTTCAAAGTCTTTGATAACCATTAAAGGTTTCAAGCTTCCAACCACTTAATTCCTCAAAGTCTTTGATAGACATTAAAGGCTTCCAACCTTCAACCACTTAATCCCCCAAAGTCTTCAATAACCATTAATGGTTAACTCAAACCCTCTTACATGGTTAAAACATTTGTTTTAACTCAACCTTCACCCAACCCAAAGGTTTCATCAGGACTTTAATGCTTTGACCATGATTATCTCTTAATCATTTGCACAAAGGTTTATCCTTGGATTAACTCTCAATCCAGTGGGTAATCCTAATTTAGGCTTGACCCTTACCTTCTAGATAATCATAAGGTCTTCTCAGGCATTTAATGCCTCCAACCCCTTCTCTCAACCCAACCCTATGTTGACACTTGTCACCATTTCATTGGTGTAAATTGTGCACATGGATCCCCAACTTTCAAACTCAACTCTTGATTGAATCTTTCAATCCTAACCATCCATTACCCTATTTTTGCTATAAATAGAGCTCTCATTCCTCCATTTTTAATGATCATCCTTCAAATTTGTAGTATCACACTTATGCTCAAATACATTCAAGCTTTCATATCATTTTTATGCTCATCATATTAGCCTCTCTTTTAACTAAAAATTAGTCTAAATATGCATGTTTAGAATAATTTCTTTATCATTTAGCTCAATCATAGACTAAATATAGTATGTTAGGATAGTATTCATACTAACCTTGCCATCTTATAATCTAGTTTATTGCATTTTAAGATCATGCATAACTTAGGATGCATCTCATACTAAAAACTATCAAAGCATTCCTCATTCTTACATTTGCCATCCCTAAACCATTTTGCTCAGTGATCTGAGAGCAAAAACATTGGTTTGAGGGACATTGTGAGATAGAGAACCATGGGACCCACCTTGGGAAACTGAGTAATACGTTATTACTCCATAGCTTGCATCAAGAAGTCCTGTGTGTGTGTGTGGACAAGTTATTTAACAATATTTTCACATATTGAATTCTATCGACCCACTTTTTCCGCATACATTTCTGGCGCCCACCGTGGGGCTCAACCCCATATATCAAATTAGTTTTTAAATTTGACCACTTTTGCAGACACGCGGGAAAAATTAATTAGTGCGTTCAGTTCACTGTTTAGTGCATCCAGTAAACATCGTAGCGCATCCGGTCCACTGTTCAGCGCGTGCAGTCCATCTTTTAGCGCATCCAAACACTAATTTTCCTGTAGGTCTCGACGCAAAAGAAAATCAGGGCAGCACTTTCGGCATACAGAGTAGCACATTCAGAAAACAGTGTAGCACGTGGGTACTTAATTTTAGCGCATCGAGGGTATATTGTAGTGCATACAGTCTGTTATGTAGCGCATCGAAGACAGAAACAAAAAATTGTAACCGAAAATGAAATTTTAGACTTGTGGAAGTCCACCAAATCAGCTAACATTTTTTTTCTCTGGTTTGCTTGCAAGATGTTAACCGAATTTGTTGCAGAAAGGAGCGTAATCTTAGAAATTTTAGATGGTTAAGATTTTCTCTAACTTAGTTAAGTTAGTTTAATTATTTTAAAACATCTTTTGTTCTTAAAATTGACCTCACTTATTTCTTTTGGGCTATAAAACGAATGACTCTCCAAAAATCTTCTTGCTTTATAGGAGAAAAACATTTCATTTTGGGAAGCTATAAAAAGAACCAACAAATCTTTACTTTGGCAAAGGGATTTAAACAGAATATCACCATCCTTTGGTGTCTAAAAGGATTCACTTTATTTTTGCAAAGTAAAAGAACCTCATTTTTATTTTACGCAAAACAAAGAGGGAAAGTTTTCCCCTATCGATTTTCATTTTGCTGACCAAACCATCGAATTTACTTTGTTGACCAAAATTTCTTTTCATAGATCAGAAAATCATTGCCTTGAAAGGATAAAATAAACACCATGTTTTCGTGCAGCAACATCTCCATATAGATTTTAGCAAATCACTGAATTGAAAAACTAAAAAGAACCAACTTGATTGCTTTGTCTCGAAAGTGGAAGGAATATGCTCTCTCCTTAACTGAGTGATCAAAAATCCAGACCACTCTTATAGCTTTCTGTACTTCAAGCATTTACATCCTTTAGCAGACCTGCCTTCCCGAGGAGTTGCAATCAACTCTTAAAGCCGTTTATGGCCAGTGTGAAGGGAACGACCTAAGTGGGGAATGACTTTGACGCCAAGAATTCCAGCCCACTATAATCAAATGTGGAAAGTGACGAAAGTCCTTTTCAACGGTTGCGTGCAGCGATTAGCCTTCCCCCAGTATCCTTGAGATACGTAGAGCCTTTGTTTTAAAGGTTGGGAAGCCTCCTGAGGGAGTTTATCACTGACGGCCGAAGGGGAAGCCTGATTATGAACCATAGAAATAGAAGCTTTGAACCGAGTCAGTAACCAGACATTTATAACATCATAGTGCAAGGGTGGGGAAGAATCCGCCCCCAAGATTACTCACCATATATCTCCCAAGATACCTACTCAACTGTGAAGCAATTCACTTTGAGTTAATTTCTGGCAAAAGGCAAAAAAACGGGCGCCCTCTAGGGGGTGACACGGCTGTTTGAGCTGACGGAGTATCGAGACTAGTGGGCTATGATGTTATTTATGACCCTTGACTAAAGAGTCTATCTGAAGTGTATTATTTGTATCCAAACCTGTTAAAACATTGGGGATTTGAACACATCCTCGCAGAATATACACTCTTTGTTAGATTAGGCAAAATGGTTGTACTTTTTATGCCGTGTATGCATTTATTACTTTAGAAAATCATCCATCAAACTTGAAAAAAAATTCACAGCAAAAATTCAAAATTCACAAAAATCAACCAAAGGAACAATCAGGGCAGTTTAGCACATAAGAGCAACCTTTTAGCACGTGGGGTAATTCTGTTAGCGCATCCAAACCTCAAGTTAGCACGTCGGTTCCAAACAGTAGCGTTTTATTCCAAGACAAATCAGTGTTGAAACGTTTCAGCGCATCAGAAAAACAATCTAGTGCGTGAAAACCAAAAATTAGCGCATAAAGTCCAACAGATAGCGTGTGACGGACCCAGGATAGCGCATAGATTTTTCAATAGCTAGAAAAACAATTTTAACAGTCCAAAAACTTTAGCGCGTGTCTGGGGGCAACCTAGCGTGTGTGGTTATTATTTTAGTGCATAGACGAATTTCAGTAGCGCATGTAGACTCTATTCTAGTGCGTGATCCAAAACAGAAAAACAGAGAGCAAAACCGGAAAAAATTTTGAAATTTTCAAAAACATTTTTTTAGGCCTTTTTCCATCAACATCATCTTTCATCAAAACAGAGTGACAAACAAACTATTACAACTATTTCTTGCATTAAATTTGTGTCAAAACAAACGTTATCAGAATCCGAAATGAATCGCGTCATAAAGGATGTCTCTCCTATCATAATCTGGAAATTTCATCATCAGTATCAACAAAATCCTTTACCATCTTACGGATTTTTATCTCAAAACATTTGTTTAAAACTTTCAAATTGTAAAATCAAGTTTCCAGATCGGGAGGCTTTTATCCATATCATTTGACACAATTTGTCGTGAAGGGGCGTCTAAACCTTCACTTTGATAAAGTAAGATTTGAAACTTTCAAAAAAAAGAATCAACTGAATCCAAACCAATCAAAGGAAACCATTAATCACTTATGCATGACTAATCCCCTTATTCTGAGAAGAAAGAACCTTTATCGTAACATCACGTTGAAGAAACAACAACCTAGTTTTTCCAAATTCATCAAAAGAAGCAAGTTCTTATACATCAATCGTCAACTATTCCAATCTCATCGGGTATTCCTACATCACGTCAAACGTTATATCCAAAACAAATCTAGCGAATTTGATAAGGAACCCTTGAAAACAAGAGCATACTGTCAAAAGTCTGCTTTTAATCAAACCATAAACCGCAGCAGAAAGATCAATCCAGCATTCTTGCCCAACGAGTGCATCACGTATAACACATCTCGACCAGAACCACCCACCCCCGAGCAACACATCGAAGAGGATTTTGTCCCCTTCGTCACCGAAAGTTTCTACTAAAATGCCTGTTACTCGCTCTCAAAAGAACCAACAAAGCGAGGCACACGCAGAATCAAGTATGAATCGCAAACTGTCAAATACTTTTGAAGTTCCACACTCGGAAGAGCCTGAAATTACTGAAGCACTTCTTCAAGAATGTCAAGAAAATCCTTCATTCCAAAAGCTTGTAGAAAGGCTCATGAAAAATGACAAAGAAAAATATCTGCTCATGCTTACAAGTAAAGGCATTAAACTTCCCGAAGATTTAGACTCAAACATCTTTAAAACTAAATCTCAACAATATGCATATCACGAACAACAAAGAGAAGAAGAAACTCATAACTTTGAACAACACATACCTGAGCAACGCATTCCAGAACAACGCATACCAGAAATGCATATACTCAAACTAGAAACACCAGAGCAACATATACCATTTACCACACCTTTTCAGCTCAGAACAAATACAAGGGAAGAACTTTTCCCTCGACAAGAAAGTATACCTTTAGCTGCCCTTACTCAACAAATGCAAATGTTGCAAAGGCAAATACAAGATATGCAACAAGGGACAACAGTGCGGTACTCTTTGAACGAAATCTGTCCTTATCCATTTGACAAAAGATTGAACATGGTGCCTTTTCCACCAAACTCAGACGTTCCCAAATTTGATAAATATGATGGGAAAAGTGATCCCCAAGACCATGTTCAAGAATTTTGCACACTAAGCCTTGAATTTGCTCAGCATGACACCTATTTGATGAGGTTATTTCCCAGAAGCTTGGGAGGGCAAACCATGGAATGGTTATCCAAGATTACACCACCTGTCAGCTCATTTGATGAATTGGTTAACAAATTCATAACCCAATATTCCTATAACATCCAACATCCAACATGCCATAACCATGCTAGATGTTTGCAACACCAAACAAAAGAACAACGAAACATTCGTGGTATTCCTTCAACACTGGAAACGCATGGTCTCCAGATATCCTTGGGATATTCCCAAAAAGGAGAAAATGGAAATCTTCATCGATAACTTGAATAGTGAAATGAGTTACAGACTAAAACTTCAATGCATACCATCTTTCGCTAAATTGATTGAAAATGGCATTCAAGTAGAGGAAGCCTGTGTCAAAAAGGGAACACTCAAATTCTACAAGGAAGGAACCAACTCATCAAATTACAATAACCAGAACAACACCAACCTTGACAAATCTTGATTTTGGACTCGAAACAAAAACGAAGGCAACAATGAAACACATGATCTCAAATTTAAGCAACCAGTGCTTGCATTATCCAGAAATCCTCAAAACACGAAAAATCCTAAAAATGCTAATCCAAATGCTAACACATATGCACAAAACACCGATCAAGGACAACTCAACACAAACAACACCAACGATACTCAAAGCAAAAACATGAATCCAGGACCTAACAACAATTCACGCAACAACACGAACAATTTCCAAAAGCGTATCTTCACACCACTGGGGCAATCACTAGAATCAGCATTCAGAGAACTTTTGGCAAACAAAATTCTTTCTTTGCCTCCAATCAACAACTATGAACCCCCAATCAAACCACCTTGGTGGAATGATTCACACTATCGTGATTTCCATCGCAACAAGGGTCATAGAACAAACGAGTGCATGAGATTGAAACACATAGTACAGGACATGATTGATCGAGGTGACTTAATGGTGGGTGGTCTTAAAACAAATGGTGATCACGGAGCCTTCAAAAATCCTCTCCCAAATTACAACAAAGATGGAGCATCAACTTCAGAGGATACACGCGGAGCTCGTATTAATCACATCTACAACAACACCATCAACCACATATCAACTGAAGATCATCAAGTAAAAGTCATCACCATCAGAGATCAGTGTGACCATGAATCTGTTAATGTAACAACCCGAACTCAGAAATATGTCTTGAAAGGACATACTGCACCTACAGCTACCACACCAAAAATCCAATATGACTTGGTTAGCCAACTCCGTAAAACTCCAGCACAGATATCTATACTAGGATTGTTGAAACTATCACCAAAGCACAAAGACATATTAGAACAAGTGCTATTGGAAACCAATGTACCTCAAAATTTGGATACGGACAGATTTCAAGCCATGGTTGCCCATATGACTGGACCGCATAACCTTACCTTTTCAGAATATGATGATGCTTCCTTAATCCATCCGCATAATACTCCTCTCCATATCGAAGTCATTGTTTGAAAACACCGAGTAAAAAGAGTCCTAATAGATGGAGGAGTCGGCCTTAATATGTGTACTTTAAAGCTTATCCGTGCATTAGGCTTCTCAGAAGAATCCATTGATCCCTGCAAGAAGATTACCATAAAGGCATATGATGATGAGGAAAGGTCCTCTAAAGGAACTGTGATATTACCTATTCAAGTGGGACCAATACAAAAGGATATTATATGTCAGGTCTTGGACATAGACCTTACCTACAATATTTTGTTAGGGCGACCCTGGATACATGAAATGCAAGCAGTACCTTCCACATATCACCAGTGTGTTAAATTTCCTTATGACGGACAAGAGGTCTCCATATCTGCTGATCACAATCCATTTCAACATTGCAACGCAATGGGGGCAGCCCAAGACAGTTTGGTTCCTCATAATAGAGAAAAGCAACGATCTTCAACATCAGATCCACACACAGCAAAATCCAACTCCTTATGGGGAGACTTCAAACAGAAAATGCAAATCAAAGACCAAGCTATGGGAGAATACTCTTTGGAGCCTTTATGTTTGGCCAAATTGCCAACATCACCTAGATCTCATGGATTGCCTACTACATCAACACATCCGGTCACTCAGCCCATCACCAAATTTGATGGTACCTTCATCCAATTGGGTACTCTGGCACATGAATCAGAAGATAAGGATATTCTTAGCTGGTTATACAAAGATGAGGAAGAAGATCATAGAGCAGCCGCTCTGGACATTGTTCTACCAACACACCTGTATGGAAAAGGCTACTTAATCATGAAGCAAATGGGATAGGCGGTAAAGGACCTATTGGGAAACGCAAAGAAGGAGTCACTGAACCTATAGATCTTCCTTCACAACCTAGTAGAAACAAAGCAGGATTGGGTTCTAAAATCACGTTCCTATTGAAACGGCTGCCACACCTAACTACAAAACCTCAATGGAAGGTAAAGAAGAAGTACAAAGAAGAATCCTGGCAAGAAGCACTCTTTGAATCCGCAGAAACAATCCGCAAGGCACGGGAACGTCAAGATCAAAAGTTGCATCAAGGAAAGCTTCTAAGTCATAAGAAGGCCCTATCTGCAGTAGTAGCTCATATTCAGACACCAATATCCCAAGAACAAATAAAATCATCTCCTGATACCATTATTCCTCCCCAAGGAAGCACAGTCTATGAACAAATACAAAAAGTAGAAGACAAATCTGACACAAAATCAACAAAAACTATCAAAATGGTATCTATCGTCAAAGATTTGTTTTCACCATACAACATACCAGTTCACAACACGGATAGAATCTGGGATGATGCTTATGAGACAGATTCCAATGAATATGAATGGGGTACCTGCTCCGATGCTACTATAGATATCCCTAATGATACTGATTCTATATCTCTTTCCCAAAAAGAACATAACGCAGAAGATAGACCTCTTGAATTTGGACTGCAAAATATCTATGATGCCACGGAAAGCGAATAGGAACATTATGAACAAGTCTATGTAGAGAATAATACCATCGAAGACCTCGACGAAATCCTGAACTTCTTTAAAAACAAGAACAATCACGATGAAAACTCTATCCTCACACTCACCGTAGCCGAACTTGACCCACCTAATGATTCCTTACCGCTTGTCTTTCCTGACCTCATCGACTGGGATGAACCTGAAATCCATGATATACCAATTTTCCCAAATGATGAATCTATTATCCATTACCTATGTACCGTAAATCCGGAAACAGGCTCTACCAATGAACAAAATAACGATGTCTACAAACCAGGGAATGCCAAGTCTCTCAGTTGCAAAAATGAACCAAATAAAGGATCTAATGCTGAAAACCAATCAATGACAGCTCTAGATCCCAAAAAAGTAAAAATAAAGGACGCATCTGAGGGTGAAAACCTTTTTAAGGCACCTAATGATGGGAGACTTGACACTCTTCTTGAGCACTTTCATGAGCGATCACCCATATTGGTTGAGCCCACTCAATCAATCAACATTGGTACCATAGAAGCAGTCAAAAATCTACATCTTGCAGAATCTCTCACAGAGGAAGAAAGATCAACATTCATCATTTTCTTTAAAGAAAAGCAAATTAATTTTGCTTGGTCATATGCTGATATGCCTGGAGTGGATCCACACTTAATCATGCATCACTTGTCCATCTCTTCAGGAGTTACACTAGTAAAGCAAAAGCTACGAAAGATGAATCCACAGGTGGCACTCATGGTCAAAACTGAACTAAAGAAATTATTAGATGTCGGATTCATTCGACCCATTGACTATGCAGAATGGATTTCCAACATCGTTCCAGTATCAAAACCAGATGGTAGTATCAGAATATGCACTGACTTCAGAGACGTCAACAAAGCTTGTCCGAAAGATGACTTTCCTCTGCCCAGTATCGACATAATTGTAGATCTCACAGCAGGCCATGCCATGCTTTCACTAATGGACAGTTTCTCAAGCTATAATCAAATCAAAATAGCCCTAGAAGATCAAGATAAAACCACGTTCACCTGCCCTTGGGGAACGTACTGTTGGAATGTTATGCCTTTTGGCTTAAAGAATGCAGGGGCCACTTATCAAAGAGCAATGACCACAATATTCCATGACATGATGCACACATTTATGGAAGACTATGTGGATGACTTACTAGCTAAATCCTTCACCAGAGCAGAACATCTTGGCATCCTAACAAAGATCTTTGATCGATTGGAAAAATTCCAAGTCAGGCTCAACCCTAAGAAGTGTGTCTTTGGGGTTACATCAGGCAAGTTACTAGGCTACATTGTCTCAGCTAAAGGTATTGAAGTAGATCCAGCAAAGGTACAAGCCATTATGGACATGCCACAACCAAAGAATATCAACCAACTCAGATCTCTACAAGGATGACTTCAATCAATCAGGCGATTCATCGCTCAGCTAGCAGATAAAAGTCTATCATTAACCATTTACTATGCAAAAATGTACCATTCAAATGGGAGGCCAAGTGTGCAGAATCTTTTTACCAAATCAAACAGTACCTGATGAATCCACCAGTGTTGGTACCACCAGTCGCAGGAAAGCCTCTTATCTTATATATCTCAACAACAAATATATTGCTGGGGGCACTATTGGCACAAGAAGATCAACAAGGGAAGGAACGCGCCATATATTACATCAGTAGGACATTGAATGGCTATGAACTCAACTATACATTCATTGAAAAAGCTTGCCTAACAGTGGTCTTCGCATCTCAGAAGTTCCGACATTATATGCTAGCACACACCATCAAGCTAGTCACAAAAATTGATCCTCTCAAATATCTACTCAGCAAGGCAGCTTTTATAGGCCGATTGGCTAAATGGGTCATGATTCTCAGTGAATTTGACATTCAGTACACAGAAAGACGAGCAATCAAAGGACAAGCAATTGCAGATCAGTTGGCTGAAGCACCACTACCAGGCAAACACACCATGGAGATTGAATTTCCGGATAGGGACGTTCTTGCTCTTTCTACTAAACAATGGACCCTATACTTTGATGGATCCTATACACAACATGGTTCAGGTGCTGGCATTCTGTTCATCACTCCTGAAGGACACATTATATCAAGATCATATAGGCTTATGTTTCCATGCACAAATAATGTGGTTGAATATGAGGCATTGGTTATAGGCATCAAAATGGCCGTAGAATGGAAAATCATAGAGTTAAAGGTCTATGGAGACTCACAACTAGTTGTCCATCAAATCAACAACGACTATCAGACAAAGGATGACAAGCTACTACCCTACAAACGAATGGTGGACGACTTCAAACAGTATTTTGTGCACATCACCTTCGAGCAAATACCAAGAGTGAACAACAAAGCAGCCGATGCAATGGCTACTATCGCTTCACTACTACAAATTCCAGAGCAACAGAGTCGTTACGAGTTCCTGGTAGAGCAATTGTTCTCCCCCGCCTATGACCACTCTGAATCCCAGGTTATCTATGCCTTGACTGGTTCAGATTCTCCGTTATATGGACCAATATACGACTATCTCAAACACAATATCTTACCAATTGACCAATCTCGTAACCAAAAACGTAACTTTATCCGATAAGCTGCCCGTTACACCCTTACCGCTGATACTTTATATTGTCGAGGTCTAGATGGTACTCTTCTTCGTTGCCTTGATCGTAATGATTCCGATTCTGCTTTACACGAGCTTCATGAAGGTATTTGTGGCACACATTCAAGTGGTACTACTCTTGCTAAAAAGCTTCTACGGATGGGATACTACTGGCCTACAATGGAGAAAGATTCATATCACTTCGCTAAGAAATGTCCTAAATGCCAGATCCATGGTAATCTGATACATGCACCAGCATAAGAACTGCAGCCATTTACAACATCCTGGCCCTTTGTCAGTGGGGACTGGACTTAGTAGGCAAAATTCATCCTTCATCTTCAAATGGACACAAGTTCATTATAACAGCAACAGAATACTTTACCAAATGGATAGAAGCAATTCCCATGACCACAGTGACAGGGAAACAAATTGCCTCTTTTATCCTCAATTATCTGATCTGCAGATATGGTATTCCAAGTTCAATCATCACAGATAATGGACGGCCTTTCAAAAACCAAGATGTACAGGAACTATGTGAAAAGTTCAAAATCCAACATTGGTTCTCTACACCATACTACCCACAGGGAAATGGTCAAGCAGAAGCATCTAACAAGGCAATCTTGAAAATCCTAAAGAAAACAGTAAATGATGCAGGCAAAGATTGGCATGTACAACTCAATCCAGCACTTTGGGCATACAAAACTAGCATCCGCACACCTACAGGAGCAACACCATATTCATTGGTATATGGATCAGAAGCCATTTTACCTCTAGAAGTAGAAATCCCATCTCTCAGAGTCTCTTTGAAAGGCTTAATCCCAGATGAAGAGTATTGAGTTAACCGACTGCAAGAACTTGAACTATTAGATGAAAGATGCCAACATACTTACACTCATCTCAAAGCATATCAGCAACGCATGTGCAGAAGCTACAATCACAAGGTCGTTCCAAGAAACTTCAAAGTTGGTGACCTAGTCCTCAAAGAAAATCCAAGAAATCAGCAAGATCGAGAAAAGAAAGGGAAATTTGAACCTAATTGGTTGGGTCCCTATGTTATCATATCCATCTATGGATCAGGTGCCTATCAACTAACAAATTCAGAAGGCGATGTGCTCGACGAACCAACTAACAACATCCATCTAAAGAGGTACTACACTTAAGTGGCCTAGTGCACGGAAAAAGCCAAAATAAGCAAAAAAATCAAAAAATCCAGAAAAAGCAAAAACATAAAGTACAATAAAAACAAATGGTGAAAACCTGGTAAACAGGTGCTCTTGTGAAAGAATGGCTCCTCTATCTATATCCATACCATTTTATCCATACAAACACTATCGGCAATCGCCCGACACTTAGCACATATCCATTCAGGACATACTTAGCGTAGTCACTATCCTGGTTTATCTATATATATCTTCTTACTACTAATCCACCATGGCTTGAAAATCACTGTACATATTCACATCAAGAGGGATACTCAGCTAGGGGCATGTAAATCGTCTCAATATTGCAAACATTCAAGACATCAAGACTACTTGCAAAACTCAACAGCATGACATCCAACAACCAAAACTGTGCTTCATCGCAAAACCAAACAAAACAATTCACAAAAATACCAAGGATGGACGATTTTCTGGAGTACTAAATGTTGCATTATCGCATAAAAATCTTAACTAGTTTTGCATTTTGAAATTTTTGAATTATTGGATTCTCTTCCTTGTCTCACTAAATGCTTCACAGCTAGGGATCATGAGGAACTTCCAATATTTTCTTAGTCTTCTATCTGGGAGGCGATCACTTGTATTGTGTGAATACTTGCCTCGAGACACGATACGTTAAATATCACTAAAGGCCTGATTCCACTTCACGCATACAAATAATCTAATCTTGTCTATTTACGCAATATGCACTCAGGTCGTTCTGGTTCAATTATACCTTGATGCTTGTGCTATCTTGCAAAATCAAATATCATGTAAATTTTTCTCAGGTCATTATGGTTCAATTATACCATTATGCTTGTATAAATTTTCAACATATCCTAAACAAATCAATGCTCAATGATGATACCTACAAAGAAAGCAAACAAATGGCTATATCGGATGGCAAATGCAAAATGAGGATGCTCCAAAAATAATTAGTTGCATATCATTTTTCAATTAGTTGCATATCATTTAAACAATTAGTTTGCCTATCATTTAACATGTTTGCATATCATTTTACAATTAGTTGCATATCATTTAACATGTTTTCATTTCATTTTACAATTAGTTGCATATCATTTAACATGTTTGTAATTAAGATACATTTAGCAGCATATCAAATCATGCATCTCATTTTTAAGATACATCTCAATACATCTCACAGCATATAAAAGCATACATCCTGCATCATACATTACATCATATATTTAAGCATTGCATCATCACATAGACAAAATAACCCACATAACATACATCCATATAAACACATCACATGATCAAAGCAAATGACACCGAATATATATATATATATATATATATATATCAAAATGATCCACATGTACAAAATGTGTCAACACTGTGTCCAGTACAAAGAATACAATGCTCAAAAATACAAAGGAGACCATGTCTCTCAAGTATGACTATCCCCTGACGGAGATGGTCTCGCTCCAGATGTCCCTGCTCCTGGATCTCCAGGAGGGTCCTGTCTCGGTGGCCCTGTAACACCTCGGCTCTCAGATCGCGACCCAGTATCTCGAGATCGACTAGATCTCGACTGTGCAAAACTCTAAACTCGGCGATCCCTGGGTACTGCAGCCTCATAGTGCCACCTATAATACTCCGCCTCCTGAGCTCTCAGCGCTAGCTCTCTCAGGGTGTCTCTCATCGGACCACCTGCCGCTGCTCTCTGCATGCTCGACACCACCTCCTCTGCTCGTCCCCTCCGCTCTATCTCGGTATCTCGCTCAGTGGTCAACTGAGAAATCTGCTGCTGATAGGTCAAAATCTGTGCTTGCAGCTACTGAACAGTCACCTGTAGGGTCCGGATCTATGCATCCTCAACATGTGTCGGGATCCGAACCCGTAGGGGTACCTGTGCTGGAGGAACCCCTCCCACTCGGCCTGTCCTTGGTGCTGGAGGTGGAAGCACATCCGTCCTCCTCTGCGCTGGTCGCCTAGGCTCATCATCACCCCCCACCGCAGCTAGCACCTCCCCCACTCTCCCCTCTCCACTAGCTCTGATAGCCAATCCACCTCTCCCCCTATCTATCCTCCCCTGTCTCACCGCTCTCTCCACACCCCTATCTCCTCTCCTCACTCTGCCTCCCCGCCTCCCTCTAGCTCCTCTCCCTCGTCCATCTCCTCCATCCTCTCCATCATCATCATCAGCTCCCTCTCCCTCCTCCTCATCCGAATCAAAAGCTGGCCTCATCTCATCCAGATCAGATATCCTGGCCACCGCCCGCGCAGCAAACAATCGGGCAAACTCATCCGTCATGCCCGCATCCTGAATCTTAGGGGCATAATCCCATATCTACCCTGCTAACCCCACAAACTCCTCCACCACCACTGCACTATCAATGGTCGGCCCCTAATCTGCCACATCCTACCGCCGTCGTGCATATAGGCACGCTCCTTGAGATATACCCTGCTGGCGCCCAAACTGCCTCAAAACTCGGGTCACCACAAACCTCTCTATGATGAACGGGGTCCTCCCGATCAGGTACCTGGTCATAAATACAAAGGGCATCTCTAGCCCATCCTCAGCCCACACCTCACATCCTGTATATGGTCGCCATGTGACCGTATCTATATCATCAAGTACCCTCCTCCAATGCTCTAGTTTGCCTAGCTTACGCTGGACAACTAGACCCCTGTATCCATAGGCATATGCACATCCTACGGGCCTATCCCTGTCTGCTAGTGGCCTCGTTGCTGGAATGTGCTCCCAGCACCATACCTGTAATAATGTCACGCCAGCTGACAAACTGCCGTAACTGAGGTATACTACCTCATGCAGACCCCTGTATAGATGGGCCAGCATAGCTGTCCCCCATGAAAACCTTCGCCCCTGTGTAACCATCTCCTCCAACACCAGCCCCCATCCCACCGAGAATCCCTTTGACCTGCGATCAGGACAAAGGAATCCACCAATGAACCCTGCTAGTATAGATGGTAGTGGTGCGTAATCCAGGTCTAGAAACTCCTGCCATGGGATCTCATAGCCACAGACTGTATCATCCTGGAAAATGCGGTGTAGTGCCTCTGTCCCACCCTCCTCTGACTGCTCATATGGTAGTAGTGCCCCTACTACAGGGATGCGCAGAATCTTGTAACAGTCCTCTGGTGTGACTGTCATCTCTCCAGTGGCAAAATGGAAGGTGTTCGTATCACTGTGCCACCTCTCCGCAAGTGCTGTCAATAGCCCCCGATTCACAGTGAACCGAGGCATATCTAAGAGGGAAGTCAACCCACATCTCTCAATAATATCGAGATCGGCCTGCAACAACCGTGGTATCAATGTCCACGGTTTGGGAAATCTCTCCCGCGACTGCACCACACCCAATCGCTCCTGTCAACAAGCAAAACGAATCCAATATCAATTTTCACATCAAATCAAAGATATCAAAATCAAACTCACATCAACAACATGAAACAATTTGCTCATCTATATCAAAGTTCAAAATCCTATCATTTCATATCAACTTGTAAAACAACTCAAGTTCTCAAAAACCATATCAAAACTTGTAACACAACTCAAGTCTCCACCATCACATAAACTTGTAAAACAACTCAAGTTTCCCACCCATATCAGCTTGTAACACAAATCAAGTTTCCAACCCATATTAGCTTGTAACACAAATCAAGTTTCACACATTGAACTTGAAACATAATACGCAAACAAATCATATTTTGATCAAAACATCACATTGATATCTATACATAACTTGAAAATTCGCAAATCAAAAACAAGTTATATTGACACTCATATTGGACAAATCCATAAAATCATGACAGATAGACACAACAAATTTATAAATCGGCTCATCTCACAAAAATTTTCCAGATGCGCTAAAACAGACTTCCACTGCGCTAAACTTTACCCACGCGCTAGGCTGTTTTTCCTCCGCGCTAATCTATTTACCCTATGCGCTAGACTGACTCTACGCGCTAACTCTTTCCCCCCATGCGCCACCTAACCTACCCTATGCGCTAGACTGACTCTACGCGCTAATCTACACCTCCTATGCGCTACCCGTTTGACCCTATGTGCTAAACCCCTTACCTATGCGAACCCCTGCGACCCCTATGCGCTAGGTCTACCCTACGTGCTAACCTATTGACCTGAAGCGCTACCCAACGGTTGCCATGCGCTATTCTACATGTATGCGCTAACCTATTTGTTTTATGCGCTATCCTATCTATTTTGGACGCGACCCCTAATATTCGACTAGATGCGCTACTTTAAACTTCGTATGCGCTAATCTATGCCCTAGACGCGCTAAATCGTTAAACCTGAACTTTGAAAATCAAAAAACGACTAAAAATGACCAAATGAAAAGTCAAAAAAGGGTAAAAAATGTTGACTTACTGGTGGTCCATACGCTGCAAGTCTCCGGTACCTTCGAACGCGCTCGAAACGATGTCTATGATAAGGAATCAGCATTTTCTCTACAGACCAAATTCTCTTTCTCCAAAGTCAACAAAGCAAAAATGAATCTAGTTCAAGCCCTTTTCCCCTTTTATAGGAGGAAAATGAAATTAGGGTTAACCGAATGGACTTGTAATATGGTCGTGGTCTCCCCTATACCATAACATTTGTAACTTATCGGGAGATGAATCAATTTCACCACATTTCACATGCACGAAATCATACACATCATACACAACTCATCAAATTAAATCAAAAAATTTCAAAATATTGATTCATCTCCAGAGAGGGCATCACCATCAAATATCGAATCTGGGGCATCACACATCAAATCAAATCTGGGGCACGACTGGCAAATCAAAAGAGCGACACAAAAAATTGTATTTGATCATAAATCACAAAAACACATCATTTTCTTTGAAATAACATGTGCACACACGTCATTTCAAAGAGGGGCAAAATGTAGACGTATAAAAATGACCATATTCCTAAATGAATATTTTATGTTCATTTCTCTATTTGATTAAATCCAATTTAATTAAATTATCCACATTCTTCTATTTTATTAAGTAAATTACTCAATTTATTTAAATAAAATTCACTATACCCATTTAATGAATAAATCATTTTATTCAATTAAATCCCCCCTATCCACTTTTAATTAAATTCAAATTTAATTAAATAGTTATCCTAAAATTGAATAAATCTAATTTATTTAATTTTCCCAAATTGCAACCAAATTGAATTAAATTACTTTATTTCAATTAAATCCTATTATCCCTCCATCCACTTGCCTTCCTAAACCTATTTCTAATCCCTTCTAGACTCTTATAATAGCTTTTAATTAGCCTAACCCATCTTCTAAACTTTGTCACATCCCTAAGCAAAGGGAAGTCACTTCTCAAACTTCAAAGTCTTTGATAACCATTAAAAGCTTCAAGCTTCCAACCACTTAATTCCTCAAAGTCTTTGATAGCCATTAAAGGCTTCCAACCTTCAACCACTTAATCCCCCAAAGTCTTCAATAACCATTAATGGTTAACTCAAACCCTCTTACATGGTTAAAACATTTGTTTTAACTCAACCTTCACCCAACCCAAAGGTCTCATCAGGACTTTAATGCTTTGACCATGATTATCTCTTAATCATTTGCACAAAGGCTTATCCTTGGATTAACTCTCAATCCAGTGGGTAATCCTAATTTAGGCTTGACCCTTACCTTCTAGATAATCATAAGGTCTTCTCAGGCATTTAATGCCTCCAACCCCTTCTCTCAACCCAACCCTATGTTGACACTTGTCACCATTTCATTGGTGCAAATTGTGCACATGGATCGCCAACTTTCAAACTCAACCCTTGATTGAATCTTTCAATCCTGACCATCCATTACCCTATTTTTAGCTATAAACAGAGCTCTCATTCCTCCATTTTTAACGATCATCTTTCAAATTTATAGTATCACACTTACGCTCAAATACATTCAAGCTTTCATATCATTTTTATGCTCATCATATTAGCCTCTCTTTTAACTAAAAATTAGTCTAAATATGCATGTTTAGAATAATTTCTTTATCATTTAGCTCAATCATAGACTAAATATAGTATGCTAGGATAGTATTCATACTAACCTTGTCATCTTATAATCTAGTTTATTGCATTTTAAGATCATGCATAGCTTAGGATGCATCTCATACTAAACACTATCAAAGCATTCCTCGTTCTTGCATTTGCCATCCCTAAACCATTTTGCTCAGTGATCTGAGAGCAAAAACATTGGTTTGAGGGACATTGTGAGATAGAGAACCATGGGACCCACCTTGGGAAGCTGAGTAATACGTTATTACTCCATAGCTTGCATCAAGAAGTCCTGTGTGTGTGTGTGGACAAGTCATTTAACAATATTTTCACATATTGAATTCTATCGACCCACTTTTCCCGCATACAGAAATAATTTTTATTTAGCTTATTTACTTGTGTAACGGATGCATCAGAATCTTGTGTTTACCCACTCAATTCTCGTAGTCATTCAACCATGGTGTATAGCCTTGTTGGTAGGCAATTATCTTGTCATCTTTTGTGGGCGCTCTATTGAATTCAAAACCCTACCTTGTTGCTTGGTATCATGAATTTTTCTTGCATTGTTTGATTAAAAAAAAATCGTTTGCAATTTATAAATATTTTGATGCGATATTTTATTTACTGATACTTACAATTCATTAGTAAAATTTCATATAACCACCAGAGCCGAATTTGTGTTGCCAATGCTTTTCTTGTCTTGCCTTGGTTTCCTTTGATGTTTCACTCAGTTTATGAAAAGTTTGAAATATGTTAGATTATATAAATATAAAGAGTAATTAATTAGTACATAATTACATTCTTAATAGTATCTCATAGCTTTTTTTGGTGTCTGCTGGTGTATTTCCTTTTTTCCTTTCAATTCTCTCATTGGCATCCAAAATCAGGTCATTCCACTCCCTCTCTAGAATAATGCGGGGACGCTCATACTTTACGTTATTCTCTAAATGGGTCATGTATTGGTCCCTCACATACTTTAGATATGTGCCAACTTTTTCAAAGCTTGGTTTTGTCTAATGTGTCATTTCCAAACAACTCAACCATACGGTTTGTCAATTCATCTTTTAACCTTTTTTCTTGGTCAAAAACAAAACTGTTAGAATCAAAAATGAATTGAAGATACCTTTATTATAGTTCAAGAAATGGATAAAAGGAAAGTTATTCTAACAATGATATGAAATCAAAATAGTGGATTAGGGTTAGTTCACATATGATGTTTCACCTTTTATGTATGGTGGGCCCAAATATCTGTAATGCAATGTCATTAAGATTTTTATAAAAAATATCATTTCCTGCAAAAAGTTCATGGGATCATTAGTCCAAAACGAGTGATCAGTAAGTAATTTACAATTAGACTATATATAATTATAATTTTGAAGTACCTGGAACCTTTTGTATCTTTAAGGGAATCAATTCTTCATCGCTCACCACCAATGTGGCCTGCAACGTTCCCATACTAGCAATATGAGAAGATCTAGGAAATGATGGTATGTTATTAGCAGTAGTCACCTCTGGTGCATCCTCATGTGCATCTCATGTTGCAAAAAATGAATCCACTATGAAATGCCCCCAAGAAAGAACATTTGAAGGGAAATAAACACATAACAGTAGATAGAGAAAAAGAGGGATCTACCAACAGTGGGTAGGACAACATGACGTGCAGTAGATGATGTTTGCATGCTACATGTTGTCGACATTGCAGTTGGCAATACAAGTGGGGCTAACCTCCGAGGAGGCGGCATTTGCATAGGAACATTGACAACACCTAAAGAATAATACATTAAATATATAAAACATTAAATATATGAAAACTGCAAGAATTGTAAACAAGGATGAACCTTAATTATGAACATTGACAGCATCAAGTATGATTTATTTTGGGTGCTTAATGTGATAAGCCAAGAAAGTGATAAGCCAAGAAAATCATCATCACTTGAACTACCTACAATACCCTGATCATGCCCACCAGGTTGATGAGGATGCATAAAATCTTGTAAAAAACAACACGTACATATTTTAGTTAATGACATAAAAGAGAATAAAATATAAACCATTATTGAACTTTTATTATAATTAAAGCTTTCATTACCGCTTACTTACAAGTTTTGTGTTGTTCACATCAAATGTTGCACCCTCTCTTTTACTTCATCGGTCTCATGGCTCATGGATGCCAAAGAAAGAATCTCTCTATTAATTTTTGTAATAGACTTTTTCATCATTTCTATAGGGTTTGTGGTTGATGTGATGTCATCATCACATAATATTGTTGGGTCCACATCCCTATAGAGGTGTTGATGTACCGCAAGTCCTTTTCCCTTTCCCCGAACATCCGTCCGTGACAAGAATATTATTAACACTATCAAAATTACTCCAAACACTCAAGAAAAGAACATAATAATGTAACAATTTGCTTCTATCTAATTTGTACAATTACAATAAGGTTTACCTTCTCGCTAGAAGTGTCATGACCTACATCCCTGTCTGTGCTATGTGATGGATCCATGTCGCCCTGTCACAAAGAAAAAAATAAAAACGTTAGCGAAATGAAACCAATAGACTTAGCCAAAAAACTTAATAATAAAATGGTATATTGGAGTCATTAATTGGAGGTTGGTTAATTTAAATGGTATATGGTACGTAGCACCCCCATGATTATAACTTTGTTTGTGTCTATACGATTTAAATTGTAATCGATTAGCAGCTCTTCCCCTACACTTATTAATTTTATCGCACATGAGAATACATGATTTCCCTCGCGTGCCTCAAATATGCAATTGGGTTTCTTATTAGTTGACCCTGGTCGCGTACTATTTATAAAACCTATAAGATTCCCTATTTCTTTTGGCCTTCCATCAATGTATACATCCACTCATTTACTTTGATCATTATCTTTCTGTTGTATATAATTTTCTGATAGTGCATATTTACACATACTTTTTTTATATCGAACAATTTGCATCCAACTGTTGTAATTGTAACAAGGTTTGGCATACTCCATCAATTCAACAACTTTATTGTAACACTTTTATGTCGTCCATGGAAAATAGGCCCAAACCATGTAACGACGAAGGTGTTATGCAATATACCATGTCGTTAACACAAAAATCGATGTTTATTGGAGGAAGTTCTTTGGGTACCCATTGTTTCTCTAGATGTTTTTACCTCAAGGGCACCTCGATGTCTCCTTTTGTCTCATCATCATAAGAACATGACCCCCATTGAGCAAGGAAAAAATTCCATGTATTTATTGAATTTTCTTCTAATTTTTTGACCTCTAGTTGATCGCCCTATTTTAGACCTACTACATGTCTCACTTTCATCGACTATTCCTACATTTCCCTCACTTGAGGAAGACACATCTGACAAATACCTATTTGGTGGTACCTGCACTCCATCAAATGAGAGAGTTAGTTGGTAATGAGAGAGATATTTTTCAAATGAGGGTAATGTTGATGAAGAAGTCAGCTCTGAAGTTGACTTTGAGATTAAAAATTGAATAAGTCCAACTGGGGCCTCAAGTGTTAATAACTGCATTAGATTTGCTGCTAATGTTGAGGTTTGAAGAACCAAGGAAGTTTGTTTTCCTAGTAATTTTTTAAAAATAAACTATTTCTATAGGGTGTATTGACTTATACCTGTCGATCCATGAGTGTACAGGATCCTAGTCAAAGTGGTTCAGGTTCCTGCACATGTAATTTAATTATCTTATGTTAGCTAAAATTTACATAATACGTATACTAAAAATTACATAGTACACAATATGAACAACATGAACTTTGTAGACAAGAAGAGTCTTAATATATGTGTGTGTGTGTGTGTGTGTGTGTGTGTGTGTGTGTGTGTGTGTGTGTGTGTTGTCATCAAAATCATTGTAAATTTTTTAATTCCTTACCTTTACTTTATGTAGACTATGCAGGATCCTCAACTAAAGGGTTGACGATGTCTGTAGTCAATTACTTGTTTCCACCAAGGGTGATAGCATCACACAAAATATATACATGAAATCAACACAATCAATTGAGCATCATAAGCATTACATTTGTAAGTTGATAAACAATAAATACTTATGTATCATAAGCATCACTTATGTGTCATCATAAACATGTAATACATCACATCTATATCATAAATCACCATCCATCACATAGGTAATAAGCAATCCACATTCTATAAATAAACACAAAGTTCAAAAAATGTCACATGTATCATCATAAACATTTTTTCCATCACATATGTATTTTAAATCAACATCCATCACATAGCTAATAAACAATCCAAATTTCATAAATAAACACAAAGTTTTAAAAATATCACATAAATAGTCACTTTCCCTATCTCCATCTCCTCGGGGTGGCATAGTTCTACTATTAGGACCTGCTAGAGGTGGAACATGAATTAAAAACATTAAAAGGAGCATCATGAGTTAATTATGTAACCATTTAAGTGAAATAAATTTCTATCAAGAAATCAATATTAAATAGATAATATACTAATCACATACCCCATACATTTCATTCATGTCATTGATGTTCTTCTTCATCCAACTCATCATCATGACCATCATCGCCGTTATCTTTTCATTTTTTTCTAACTTAATACAATGAAAAGTACATGCGCAGTATACAAATATATAGTAAATACACAAGAACATGAATTACCTTAATGAAGGTATGTCAATCATGCATTTTCATTCCTAGCCCAAATTCACTTTTCTTTGATATGAGATTGTTTATGTTCGCAGCAAATCCTGTGGGAAATCAAATTTTTCGTATGACTTCTTTTATAGCATTGCTTTGTTGGTCCGTTAATAACCAAGGAATGCCGTTTATATTAATATGGTCTCCATGGCTATTTGATTGAATGACATTTTTCATTGCATGATTGGATTCCTGAAAGTCAGTACAAATTTTGACAATTTTTTCTTTGTCATGCCTTCCATCCAATATTTTCCATAATGTCTCTGTTATATTTTTTCCAATATGCATAGTATCAAACAAATGCACAATTTGTAACTGCTCGTAGTAGGGAAACCTACTAAATTATCAAGGATAACTTTTTAGTCCCTTAGGAAGGTGGTCATTAATGCCTTGGCGACCTTCACGATCATCAATCACATCATCAGTAAACAATACACGATAGAAAAGATGTTTTATGATATAAACCATTAGATGGAATGGCATTACTTTGATAATTAATTCTATTTTATTCCAACTTCCACAGGTGAGGTGTCATTATTCATGGCTTTGATGTATTATCTTCTTTCCCATTGAAAAGATGTTTTTCAATATTTCGATACTTATGATTTTTGTGGAGAAAGTGCCTATACTCATCAAACACCTTCTTTCCTAAACTTTTTGAATGACGAGATTTCATCTTTGTGCCACAAACTGGACATGCAAATTTTCCCTTTGTTTGAATACCTACAAGATAATGTATAATTGGATTAAATATGTTAATTTTTTTAATTATAATTATCATGTGAAACTTTAACACTATAACATACCACAAAAATATGTTACCCCTAGGGCATCGTGTATTGTCCAGACAAGCATTACATGAAATTGAAATTGTCTTTGTCCTATTGGTCTAGAGACGTCATAGATAGTGACACCATTCCATAACTCCAACAACTCGTCGATAAGAGGCTCAATATATACATTCATATCTTTAACTTAGTACTGACCTAATCAAATGAACAAAAACATTACATAATTGTTATGACCATTTTACTGCAATATTTATAATTAAATATAGATGACTATTAAATGATAAAATACTCGGAACAATCATTGCCAACATTATATGCTCCCTCTTCACTAAGTAAACAGATCTCAGCTCTCAAAATGGATTGACACCGTCCGTTGCCAATGAAAGCCTGGGATTACGAGGTTCTTCTTTAAAGTGTCGCCACTTTTCCTCTATGTCCATAAATGTTGAACCATCTACAGGCATTCGAATAATGTCATCTTGGGTTCTATTGTGTGCATGTAATCCATAAATTGTGTCAAGCTAGTGCACTTCAATAATCGTTGCATACGCGGAATAATGGGAATATAACAAAGAACCTTGTGAGACACCTTTTTTGTTATTTGATTTGTTTGATATCTCCTAATATGACATTCAAGGCATTTAGTTTGAAATTCATGTTATTTATGGTATATAATATGATCATTGGGACAACCATCTATTGCTTGATACTCCATTCCAATAAATTTCATAATTGTAGATAATTCTCAGTATGAGCGAGGTAGAATATTTGATGGTGGTAACAAAAACTCACCTATCAATCTATAGAAAAAAAATATAAGTTGTTAATATAAAGAATATTAATGGTACATGATTCACCATTTATTAACTATAATGACGTATATGACATACCTTAACATATGTGAGATTGTTGTGTTGTATAAACCATTCATAACCTTCAAGTTCACCAACAACAATACAACGGAGAGAAGAGTTGTCTGGGAGCCTTCGTAAAGGGCCTCATATGCCTTCTCAAGTAGAGGTAAATCATGAACAACATCAAGGTCATCTTCATCATCATGATTAGTTGCGCTACTACTAAATGTGTCATGGATCAATGTATTTGTACCATCATCTTCAATTGTGTTTTGTGGCTCATGATCCTCATCTTCCATGGGATCATTATCTTTAGCTTTGATATTCACACCTCCATGTTCCTCCACTTCAAAAACCATATTCTCCAGGTTGTGTTGATCCATATCATGTGCTCTGGGGTGCTCGACCTATATAAAAATGACCAACATAAATAAACCATGATCATGATATCATCATCAAGTGATTTCTTATGTATATAAATTGTTAAAATGATATAATGAAAAACTTACCAATGGATGATAATCATGTCCCCCTTCAATGTGACCATGCAACCTACAATGTTTCTTAGTTGTTTTGACTAGAAGTCTTCTAGTCTTTAACCCCTTACAAATTTTGCAAGGACAATAACATTTTCCATCACCTTTTCTTTTCAAGTTAAACCACAATCTAGCAATTGTCTCCTTATTTTGTTGCTCGTTGATATTGTCTGACATGGTCTTTCTTCACAGGCAAAAAAATCAGGCTATAGAACTAGTTATATAGAAGTAATACCAAATTAAATTACTTGTACATAGAAATAATGCAAATTGAACCAAAACCATTTAACTCTTCTTTTTCATCTCAAAACATATCTAATGGCTTTGTGGTGATTTAGAGCGGGTGATATGCTATTGGCTTTGTGGTATGCAATCCTTGTATCATATCTTAAGTTGACTAATGTCTAATTGGGGTAATCCACGAGTGTCTAATGTGAATTCATTATCAATGTTGTGAAGTCATTGAGAGTATGGTGATAGTCATCCTTATAGGATCCTCTCAATACTGTCCAAATCAGTGACAAGTAAGACAAAATTCTCAGTCACACGTTGGGTGCAAGCAAATGGTATTACATATACTTTTGGGATGAACACCATTGAGAGTCATAGACCATAATGGTATGATGAAAGAATAAGTATCTGGTATATTACTGAGAGGGGGGGTGAATCAGTAAATAGAAAAACTGATCCAAATTTTCCCAATCTCAATCTCAATCACACAAAGTAAACTTATCAATGAAATACCACTGTTAATATAAAAAAACTCATAAGAAAACCGATTGACTGTTACAACAACTTAACAGTAAACATCATTAAACTTGCAAACATCCAAATGCTTTCATATGTCAACAGACTTCATTTCTCAATGCTCCTGGTTATCATGCCTTATCAGAATAGTTAAGTAGTTAATCAAATCAACCATAAGATCATAACCACAAAAACATTCACCACATGACACAAGTATTTTTGATGTGGAAACCCAAATGGGAAAAACCATGGTGAGATCAGACTCACAAGATAACTATCTGAACTCTTCTGAAGTTCGCCCTGTTAGGAGCCAAGCCTGTTAAAGCTTTACACACGTCCTGTTAAGAACTGATCATGTTAAGAATCACCTGGTTAAGGGATTGACTACAAAAGTCTTGTTAGAAGCAATACCCTGTTAGGAGTAACCTCGATAGAGGATTTGAAAATCCAAGATAATGGATCACCTTGTTAGAGGATTTCAGAAGTAACCAAGCTTGTTAGAGCTTACCCAGTTAGGTGATTTTAGTTCTGCTGTAATTGTTAGAAAATAACAAGGATTTTCTTGATCTGTGTGAATAGAACTACACTTGCTTGATCAGATCCTTTTAAGCTCCTATCTGCCTTTACTCAAACTGCAGACTCATCATCCGGTTCGGCAACCACACACTCAACTGATCTCTACCAACACCTTTTACAAGCTAATTTCATCAACCTTATAACAAATCAATTAGGTCGGCAACATAAGTCAAAAAGCTCATAGAGATTACAAACAAGTCGGTTCAAGTATGACCGTTGGATTACATAGAAATCTTTGCAAATTAATCAAGAAAGCCTTGACCACTCTTTGATCATTGCTTGGATCTCTGTAACTCATCACATGCTTTGCATTAGATGTAAACACTTTGCTCATTCCCTAGACAAAAACACACCAAAAACATTTTGAACTTGTCTTCATACAATGATCATACGTGTCACCAGCATTACCGCTCATCATCAGATCATAAACCAACATAACCAGTTCAACAACCTTAATCGGTTAGGGTTTAACAAAAACAACTGGTAGGGTTTACCAGTTACACCACATAGATAGGGTTTAACCTTTTACCGATTACTGGTTTAACACACAAAATTACATACCGGTTTACAATTTCCTTCACAAAGCTCTTCCTACTGGTTACAAGACAATATCAACAATAACAACAATATCAACAATATCATTATCGGTTAATTGACATCAATGATAACATAACATATCATTCATGCAATCTTCATGCAAATCCCAACAATATCCCCCTTTGGCATTGATGGCAATATAAATATCAACACAATTGATTGTTGCTATGATTGTGAATAGGAATCCTAGTTTACATTACCAAGTATTCACCATGCACTCCACGTCTTCAGCTTGTCACTGGTTCTCCTAATAATCACATAATTCTTCTCCCCCTTTGACAACAATGCCAAATTGAAAGTAAAACATGTAATGTCAAATTTTATTGTACAACAACAACAATCTGCAACTTAATGCTCCCCCTGTGGAATAGCTTCCACTACTACACCAATCCTTCTACAAAATTCTACAAGTGGTTCAGGGACTAATGCAATCAACATCATGCTCAACTAACTTCATGAAGGGGTACAACCCCTAGTTGACTTTTAAGATACTCAAATGTAGTCTTAGCTAGAGGTTTGGTCAAAATATCTGCAAGCTGCTCCTTGGTAGAAACATGTTGTAGGATAAAATCTTTTCTCTGCACTTTTTCCCTCAAGAAATGATACTTCAATTCAATGTGCTTGGTTTGTGCGTGCAAAACAAGATTCTTGGAAATATTTATAGCACTTGTATTATCACATAAATTCTTTATAGGTTTTGAAATCTTCATCTTAAAACCTTCCAAAATGTGCCTCATCCAAATAGCCTATGTGTAATTCATATAAGCTGCAACATATTCAGCTTCAACAGTACATTGTGAAGTACAACTCTGCTTCTTACTACTCCATGAAAAAAGTCTTCCTCCAAGAAAGAATGCTCCATAGGTTGTGCTTTTCCAGTCGTCAACATTTCCTGCCCAATCAGCATCTATGTACACCTTCAAATCGAAGTTTCCTCCATATGGATACCATAATCCATAGTCAACAGTACCTTTCAGGTATCTAAAAATTCTCTTGGTTGCTATCAGATATGTTTTCTTAGGATTCTTTTGGAATCTGGCAACTATGCCAACCACATGAGCTATATCCGATCTGCTGTGAACAACATAGTGCAATTTGCCAATTATTGACCTGTATTCCTTCTCATCAACATACTTAGATTCATCTTCCTTAGACAACTTGCAACCTGTAACCATTGGTGTCCCAACTAGTTTACAATCACTCATGCTAAATATCTTCAAGACCTCTTTCACATACTTAGAATGTGTAATGAAAATACCACTTCATTTGATGTATCTGCAAGCCTATGAAATTTTTTATTTCCCCTACTAAAGACATTTCAAACTCATTTTTCATTTCATCTGCAAATCTATTGCTCATGACGTCATTACCTCCAAATATGATATCATCAACAAATACTTCGCTGACCAGTATTTCATCTCCTTCAAACTTGAGATATATGCTACTATCATCATTGGTTCTTAGAAAGCCTATCTTCATCAGATGTGTATGAAGTCTTTCATACCATGCTCTAGGTGTCTGCTTTAATCCATATAAAGCCTTATGCAATCTACATACCATGTTTTTCTCATCAGCCAAAGCACAACCATCTGGCTTCTCTATGTATACTTCTTCTTCCAATATCCCATTCAAAAATGCATACTTAACATCCATCTGGTATAACTTGAACTTCTTATGGGCTACAAATGCAAGTAAAGTTCTGACACCTTCCAGGCTTGCTATTGGTGCAAAATTTTTGCCATAATCTTCTCCTTCTTCTTGTGCATAACCCTTGCAAACCAATCCAGCCTTGTTGCGAACTAAAACACCATCTTCATTCAACTTGTTCCTTAATACCCATTTAGTACCTATAACATTTTTATTTACCACTCCAGTTACTAGGATCCAAGTGTTGTTCTTCTCAATTTGATCCAATTCCTCCTCCATAGCTTTAACCCAATGATCATCACCAAATGCCTCCTTAGCAGTTCTTGGTTCAATGGTGGAGATCATGCAAGAGTTCTCTCTTATTCTCCTTCTGGTTAGTACTCCAACATCCTTATCCCCAATAATCTTTCCAGGATTGTGATTTAGTCTCACATATCTTGGAATTACATGATCATTATCTTCAGGTTCAACTTCATCATTATCATCATCTTCTGAATTTATCTCTTCTGGTTGAACAAGTGCATCAGAATTTGCTTTGTCGGTTTCAGATTTCACAATTTCTCGTTCCAAAAATATTATGCAAGGATCTTCATCCTTCTTCTCCAAACTAGTTTCCTTTGAAACTTCAGGATATTCATCCACTCAAACATCAACACTCTCAATAATTCTATGTGTTCATTTGTTAAAACACTTGTAGGCCTTACTCTTGGTGGAATATCCAAGAAATATACCTTCATCAGTCTTAGCCTCAAATTTGTTAATGTAATCACCTCTCTTAATAAAACATTTGCTTCCAAATATCTTAAAATAGATAACATCAAGTGATCTTCCATACCAGTATTCATAAGGAGTCTTGTCCTTACCTCTTTTCACTAGAACTCAATTCATAGCGTAGACAGTTATGATGACATCGACTCTTCAAAAGGTTTTCGCTACACCTCTTTGTATCAACATTGTCCTAGCATCTTCAACAATTGATCGATTGTTTCTCTCTGCGATACCATTCCATTGTGTTGTCCTTGGTGCAAAAAGTTGTAGTTTGATGTCGCTCTCTTCACAGTACATAGTGAATTCCTCAGAAGTAAATTCACCGCCTTGATGTGTCCTCAAACATTTTATCTTCTTGCCACTGGGTAAGTGGATAAAGATGGTGGTCAGAAAAGTGGACACACAAAAGAAAAACATGAAAAATAACAAAACGCACACGAGGTATTTCAAATTTAAAGAAACCCATATGCGTTTAGGCTCGTTTTGCCGAGCCTAACCAAAGCTAAACCTCGTACAGGGTTTAAAGTATACTAACTGCATATGCAGTTAAAAAACTAAAACCCCGAACGCAGTTTAGAAACTAAAAACCCCGTACGCGGTTTTACTTTGTAAACCACGTACACGTTTGTCTATCAATAAAATGCAATTCATTTAGCATTCCATTAGGTTTTTCGATATGATATATACATAAAATATAACATTTAAGTATAAGTGACATTTCTCTTTGTCTTTTATCTTTCTTACACTAAGTTATATTTTATGTATATATTGTCAGGATGTTTGAGAGTGGTTCCAGATCTCCAAGAGTTATAATGCAGATTCTAATTTTTTGAGTATTCTTATAAATTTCAGACAGTCAAATTTCAGTAATCAACATGCTCATATCAACATTATCTCTCTCATCCCTTCCCTACATTCCCCCTCTTTCTTCCTTAACCCCTACCTTTTTGTCTCTTAGGAATCTCCCTCTCTACTTTCTTCCCTCTCTCGGGTATCTCTCCCTTTGTACTTTCTTCCCTCTCTCGGGTATCTCTCCCTCTCTTTCTCATCTCCCTCACCCTCTTTCTCTCTTTCATCTATCCCTCTCTTTCTCTCCCTCTCTCAAACATCTCTATCTCTCACTCTCTTCCCCTCTCGTCAGTGTCTCTCTCTCTCTCATTCTCTCCCTCTCCCTCCCCCTCCCTTTCTCTTCCTTTGTCAAGTATTTATTTCCCTCTAACTCTCTTTCTCTCTTCCCCTCTCGCTCCATTTCTCTTTCTCTCAAGTCTCTCTCCTTCTCTCTATCACATCTCTGGCTATCAACCTCTCTCTCTCTCTCTCTCTCTCTCTCTCTCTCTCTCTCTCTCTCTCTCTCTCTCTCTCTCTCTCTCTCTCTCTCTCTCCCATTCTTTATCTCTTAAGTCTCTCTCCCTCTACCTCTATCTCTCTATCTACTCTCCTCCTCTATCAAGTGTATCTCTTTCCCACTCTCTCCCTACCTCCCCCCATCCCTTTCTATTTTTCACTTAACTCTCTCTCTCTCTCTCTCTCTCTCTCTCTCTCTCTCTCTCTCTCTCTCTCTCTCTCTCTCTCTCTCTCTCTCTCTCTCCCCCATTCTTTATCTCTGAAGTCTCTCCCTCTCATCCTCTTTCTCTCTATCTCACTCTCTCCTTCTCTCAGGTGTATCTCTCTCTCATTCTCCCCCTCTCTCCTCCCCCTCCCACTCTCCCTTTCTCATTACCTCTCTTTCTCACTCTCTCCCTCTCTTCGCACCTCTCTCTCTCTAGTCTTTTGTACTCTCCTTCCATCCCTTCCTCTCTCTCACTTAGACTCTATCTATCTCTCACCCTCTCTTTCTCTCTCTCTCACCTTCCCTCCCTCCCTCCACCTCTTAGGTCTCTCTCTCTCTCTCTCTCTCTCTCTCTCTCTCTCTCTCTCTCTCTCTCTCTCTCTCTCTCTCTCTCTCTCTCTCACTCTCTCACACACACACACACACACATTTATCTCTTGTCTCTCCCTCTTAGTCTCTATCTCTCTATCTTACTCTACTCCTCTCTTAGGTGTATCTCTCTCCCATTCCCTCCCTCTCCTCCCCCCTCTCTCTCTCTAGGGTCATATGGTATTCATAGGGGTCATATGGTATCCTAAGGATCCATGCATGTGTCCTAAGGGGTCATAGGACACCATATGACGCCTTAGCACACCATACGACCCATAATGATACCAAATGGTGTCCTAAGGGGTTATAGAACACTATATGACCTCTTAGGACACCATACAACCCATAAAGACACCATATGGAGTCCTAAGGGGTCATAGGAGAACCTAAACTTGGAGGACACCATTTTGTGTTTTTTCATGTCATATGGTATTCTTAGGGGTCATATGATATCCTAGGGATCCATGCATGTGTCTTAAGGGGTCATAGGACACCATATGACCCATAACGACACACAAGAGGTCATATAGAGTCCTAAGGGGTCATAAGATGCCATATTACCCCTTAGTACACCATATGACCCATAATGGCACCAAATGGTGTCCTAAGGGGTCATAGAACACTATATGACCTCTTAGGACACCATATGACCCATAACAACACCATATGGTGTCCTAAGGGGTTGTCGGACACCATATGAACCCTTAGGACACCATATGGTGTCCTAAGGGGTCATAGGACACTATATGATCCCTTAGCACACCATAGGACCTATAATGACACCAAATAGTGTCCTAAGGGGTCATAGAACACCATATGACCCTTTAGGATACCATATTGTGTTGTTATGGGTCGTATGGTGTCTTGAGGGGTCATATGGCATCCTATGACCCCTTAGGACACCATATGGTGTCGTTATTGGTCATATGGTCTCTTAAGGGGTCATATGGTGTCCTAAGAGGTCACAGGACACCATATGACCTCTTAGGAAACAATATGACCTCTAATGACACCTAAGGGATCATATGGTGTCCTAAGGGGTCATAGAACACCATATGACCCTTTAGGACACCATACAACCCATAGCGATACCATATGGAGTCCTAAGGGGTCATATGGTGTCTAAAGGGATCATAGAACATCATATGACCCCTTAGGACACCATATGACCCATAACGACACCTAAGGGATCATAAGACACCATATGACCCCTTAGTACACCATACGACCCATAAATATTATCCAACCAATATATCCACATGATCCAAAGAAACCAATACATTCATTTTCTTCAAATGTTCTACGTTATATCCTATCTTCTTTTAAAAAAAAGAAAACCAACCACCTTGCCAATCTTCTTATCACCTCATCTATATGCAAACAAAAAGAAGATATATTGGAGGGAGAGGAAGAGAGAGAGAGAGAGAGGGGGGGGGGGGGGCTGGGGTATATATATATATATATATAGAGAGAGAGAGAGAGAGAGAGAGAGAGAGAGAGTATGGAGGAAGGGAGAAGGGGAGAGAGGGAGAGGGAGGGAGAGAGGGAGGGAGAGGGAGACGGAGGGAGAGAGGGAGAGAGGGAGAGAGAGAGAGAGAGAGAGAGAGAGAGAGAGGCACCTTGTACGCACTTGAGAGGGGGAGAGAGGGAGACAATACACATACATACACAGATATGTGTGTATATATATATATATACTTAATATATTATATATTATTATATACATATATATAAATATTATATATTATATAAAAATAATATATTATATGTATATACACATATTATATATACAATATCATATTATACACTCCCAAAATTTAAACAAACTTAGCGCATACACGCTTTTTTCTCGTAAAAATAGTGCGTACACGCTTTTTATATTAAAAATAGCGCGTACGCGCTTTTTATAGTAAAAATAACACATACGCGCTTTTTTGTAGTAAAAATAGTGTGTACACACTTTTTATAGTTAAGATAGATTGTATGCGCTTCTTACACCATAAGTACCCTATACGCGCTTTTTATACCATAGGTACCCTATACGCGTGTTTGACTGTTGAGGCTTGGAAATAGGCCTGGATGACAAAGCTACAGTTTGGAAGTTTGATTTCCCTCCATTTCCCTCCTTTTTGACGCATTTTATTTTATCAACTTGGTTTCTTGACTTCTTCATTATTAGGTTTACACTTCATCAAGTGGGTATTTCTAAAATTTCCACCATATTTTTACCCATCTTCTGAGCTTTCTAACCATATATTTTTTAAAAAAATTGAACAATATAACATATTATTATTGAATTTCTTTTACCAATGTCTCCATAGTTCTCACAGACATATGTGCACCATTTTTTAATAACTCTTTATATACTTATCCAAATTTTAAAAAACTCTATATATTATCGTAGTGCACTTGATTCTTTACAATTTAAAAAAAAAATTGTATTTCCAATTTTTTTTAGTGCAACTTATGCTTCGCGCATGAACAGGTACCTAATTTTCAGGATGTGCTCGATTGGAAAAATCATAAAAAAAAATACTCAACAAAAAATTACAAAAAATACACATCTTCTATTGCTCACTCTTAACTATCTTTCTGCCAAAGGATTTGTCAAAATACTAGATCTAACTATGACTTTTTTGATGCTCATGTCAGACACTATGTTATGTTTTTTCTGAAAAAAAATTAGGGTCTATTTTTCGTGTGTGAAGGATTTCACTCCCTTAATCTTATCCAATTTTGAAAAAGTTTAGTAGTTTGGAAACTAGATTCAGAGTACTACAATATTTGTTCTTTGATTATCTTCATGTCTTTCTTGGTGTTTTGGTATGGTTTTGTCATTGATGTCAACACCTATTGAAAACAAGCACTTTGGAGATCCAGCAACATTCACCCGCAAGCAAGTAACTATTGCACAGTTACTGGTATATGGTTCACCGGCAGGATATAATGTTCACGGGTACCTGGAATGATATGGAAGACACTTGGTAATGTCGAATACATCGTGTGGACACTTTGTTTTGAAGAATTGATCATTGGTATATTCATATTTGCATATTTGCTTTTACCGACAAATAGGTCCAAGGTTATCTAGGGTTACAGCTGCAGGTTTATCTTTTCCAGATCAGCATGGCACGCTATGGAGATGATTTATTATTGATGTAAATGCATTAAGCCAACATGTTTAATCGGTTATTGCATCGGATATTATATTGTATGTAAAATGTTTTTATTGTAATATCTTGTAGAGCCGACCTACTAAAATTGGTCTTAGGTTATGGTATAAATGTAAGATCTTATTTGTAAGATCAAGTGTGGAATGCGAAAAAGAAGTGTGTGAAGGTATATGTGAGATTAAGCAGAGGTATACACGAAGACATCATTTGAAGGTGAAACTAGGTTTTTGTAGAAGCATATCAGCATTACACCGGTACTAAATCCAGCATATGAAGATGCTATTTTGTGCAGTACATTCTTATTGGATTTAACCATCCAACTGTAGTCAGTGTGACTCCCATTTTGTGATTGAGCAGTGAGCTCTAGGCTATTGGCCTTTTTGCATGTGTAGACCCCATTTATGTACACTTACTATCTGCAGTAGTATCATCTGATTGTGGGTAAGGTTTCCCAACGTGGTTTTTTCCCTTACAAGGTTTCCACGAACAAATATTGGTGTTATGTGTTGTGGATGACTCTATGTTTATGTTTCATGCATTAATCTTTACCGGTATAGCAATTTACTATTAGCACTGTCTACCGGCACACTTAACTGGTTTACCGGTATTAAGCATTAAGTTGGTTAATTAGTTTTTGGTTTGAATTTATTAGACAACTGATTCACCTCCCCCCCTCTCAGTTGTCTCCGAGACCTAATAATTAGTATCAGAGCCTAGTCCTCTTTTGCAGAAGTTTAACAACTTGAGGAGATCCAATGTCTCCTAATTACTTCAGCAAGGACAGTCCTAAACTTGATGGAACCAACTATGGGATATGGAAGATCAGGATGGAGACACATTTGAATTGTATCGGTAAAGACATCTCGGAAGTTACAAAGAATGGTTATACTATTGTTGTAGCTAGTCAGACTGCTCCAACTACCTTAGCTAAAGATGAAGAGAATGATTGCAAAGCAAGAGAAGCACTTTTGAGCGCATTATTAGATCAACAAATCATGAGATTATCAAATAGGTCTACTGCTAAAGCTATTTGGGATCATTTGGAAACACTAAATGAAAGAGATTCCACAGTCAAGATTGCAAAACTTGAAAGCTTCCGAGTCAGGTATGAACATCTGAAAATGGAAGAAGATGAAAGGATTTCTGCTTTTATGGAAAGAGTAAATGAAATTGTTTTGGGTATTAAATGTTGTGGAGGAACCCTAAGTGAGGATGAAATTGTTTCAAAAATCTTAAGAGGATTGCCACCGGCATATAAAATGAAGGTTACTGCTATAAATGAGTTGAGAACAATGCCTAATACATCAATAACTAGGGATACATTGATTGGAAAACTTTCAGCCTTTGAAATTGAGGAATTTGGTCATGTTGCTACTATAAAGATTGATTTGGCCTTTAAAGCATCAACATCATCTGCTCCATCATTTGACAAATCAGACTGGAAAGCCATTTATGCAACAGAACTTGAAGAAACCAGGAAGGAGAATGAAGAGCTTGAAGAACTTGAAGCACTATTTGCAAGAAAAATGCCAAAAGGTCTAGTTGGAAGTAAGTATGAAGGTAAAGCACCCTTTAAATGTTTTAACTGCAATAAGATTGGTCATATGGCTTTGAGAAGCACTGATAGACATGCTAGATTAAGAGAAGAAGCTAGAAGAACATACAAGCCTAATCCTGAATATCAGAGATACAGATTTAAGATACTATTCCCAATCTTCCTCAATACCCTCAATGGAGGGGCATGTATAATGGTTTCAACAGACAAAGTCAATGATCATACACTCCATTCTTCTAGACACCCTTGGATACATTACTTGGCTTCTAGGCTTGGGAAAACTAATATGAATTGAGCCAACACCATGAGGATAGGGTCAAGTATCATGGAAACTCGTCATAATTTGTGAAGACGGGGTTCACACCTAAGTGTTGGCTCTCAACAATGCCACACTTCCAAAATTGTCAATGTCAATGTTGAAATGTGATAGCTAGATCAGATTATGTTGATTAAATTTTATTGTTGCCTAAGTGGAAATTAAAATTTAATGTATATTGTAATAACAACATTATCGACCAAGGCTTATTGCAAGAAGATAGAATATATTCTGAACTGGGAAAAAAATATCCAGTTGGAGTGGGGTTCTCTGATTCCTCCCAACATCAACATATTGTCCAAATGTGTCAAACATGCAAATGCCAGTTGGAAAACTCTTATGACAGGATGGATCAAACTCAATTTCGATAGGGCAGCTAAAGGAAACCTAGGGGCCATAGGATATGGTTGTATTGTTAGGAAAGATACAGGAGGCATTATGGGCAGTGTGTCGGGAAACATGGGAATTTCTTCCAATAATAAGGCGGAAGCAATGGCTCTGGCCAGAGGTCTCAGATTTTTTGTTGATAACGGATGTACATCAAAGGAAATAGAAGGGGACTCACAAATTATAATCAACGCCACCAAGAACAACTCGACACCCAATAGGAAGCTTCGTCGCTATTTGGTTGATATTGCAATCCACCTTAACCAATTTCAAAATTATAGAATTTCCCACACTTTCCGCAAAGAAAACAAAGCATCTGATTATCTAGCTAATGTTGGTGTCTCACTAGAATCATACACTAAGAAAATCTCGACTTTTGACTTGGAGAATGAGTTGAAACAGATTGTGAAGGATGATTTGGCCGAATCAATCTGCAAAGTCAAGTCAGGGATCAAATAAGAAGTAGGAAGGTACCTGGGCCATCATGGAAACTTTCAATGGGTAATTATATGGCCCAAGGTGTAGACATAACCAACGCAGATCTTGATCTCTCTTATGATTGCGCTTCGGATGTCAGTGAATGTGGATCGAGCATGGGAGCTTCGTTTTAGCTAGAGGTAGGCCATACCTTAGTGGAAGGACAAACCAGAGACCTCTATTTTTTCATGTGCTTTGGCAGATTGGTATTAGGCCGGTTAGATAAAGGTATGACCAGCGACTTGACAAGTTCTCAGAAGAGTAAAGATATGTTATTCGGATGAAGCTTGATTGGAAGTCAAGCCTGTTCTGGTCTCTAGACTTCTCTAGAAAGTCTAGAACTTTATATAAGGAATGGTTCAGATTGCAGTCTTAATCCTGGAAGTATCAATCTCAACCAATGGTGCATCATTTTGGTCTTAGTTGCCTTTGTAGACAGGAATCAATCTAGGCCCAATGCAGTTGGCTATTTCAAGAAAATGATGTGGTATGGAATGCTTTATGATGGGTGGCTAATGGTATATTGGGTGGAAATTGACACTGGTGTGATGGGTTTGTTTATGAGGCTATCATTTCCCCCATGGTTGACATGTTCGATTCAAAGGAAGTGAGCATACAAAGGATCGATGACTTTGTCCGCCCATCTGATGGACAAGCCCTGGCAAATGCCATTCTAGAGTTGGATTCTGATTGTTGGGTAAGCACCCTCGACATCTATTTTAACCACACCAACTACATCTCCTCTAAATCAGAGGAGTCAGACAATGAAGACGAGGCAGCACGAGAGAGGAGGAAGAACTTCAGCCAAGAGGCATGGAAGGTGTTTAGGGTAGGGGTCAAAAATGGGAATTTGGATCCCTTCCACAGACCACTCAACTCTGATGATGACTGGCTCTCGGCATCAGCTGCTGTCAAACTAATGGAGATTCGAGAGAACATGGTTGCCATACTCCAACACATTGGGAATTAGTTTTTCTCTTTATCTACAATTTCTCGTTTTGCATGTCACTTGAAACTACACTTCTATGACCCTATTGCAGACAATAGGATTTTTTTTGTAAAATTAGCAGCAGCACTATCTTTTCACCCAACTATAGTGAATGTCCCAAATCATCTTTGGTAGTTCCTTAGTGAGAATACAAATGTGTCTCATGTAGCATAGTAGCTCATTTTCTATGTGAATATCAAGAACCTACCACCTAACTAAATTTTTGGTATATGTCAAAGATTTCAAGATCTCTAATGTTAAGTTAAGGTCATTCTAATGTTTCATGCTTGCAAGAACGAAGTGTTGTTATCAAAGTTGTAGATGAAAGATAAGTCAAGTAGTCAACAATCTTATCAATACTCTAGTTCTTGTGTCAAATGTTCAATTGAAAAAAAATGTTGTAGGTACGTGGAGCACCTTTGATGATGGTAATTTTAAAACTCACCTCAAGTCTATATGAACTACAAAGGCTTGTAATAAGTATGCATGAGTATCTCCTTACCCAAAATGTAATCCTTCCATTGCATGCAAACCTAAATGATAGCATATATCTCTTTGTTAAATTTTAGGTACTTACCCACTATGTTATAAAACATCTTGTTATGGTAAATAGAAAAAGTCTCAAGTGACACTCTTAGAAAAGGCTCACCATTGTAGGTACATGGAGCACCTTTGATGGTCATTTTGCAACTCACCTTGAGTCTACATGAGTTGTAGAAGCTTGTGATAAGTATGGATGATTGTCTCCTTCCAATATGTAGTCCTTTCATTGCATGCAGACCTAAACAATAACATATATCTCTGTCACATTTTAGGGCCTTTCTTACCTTTGGGGTTGAGTTTATCTTCAACCAATATTTTGATGTTTAATGATGTCATTTTCATCTAGATGTACTAATGATGGATGCTAGGCATTACAATTTGTAAAAAACCAATGCTTTTTAGAGTTCTTAATGCCACTTTTTGAACACAATGTGTGTTAAGTATTGATGTAATCAAATACAATTTTATCTCACAGTTGCCACAAAATTTACTTTTCTTCATTTGTATCTTTTGGAAAAATATTCCTTGATGACCTCCATGAAACCACCCAAACTGAAATTCACCTCCATCACTAAATCAAGTGGAGTTCCTTCAACTCCTCCTTGGCTAGAAAGATAGCAATCCAACGTTGTTGAAATAGAATTCTAATTTAAGTAGGGCAGACATAATTCTCTCTAATCTAAGAAATTACAAAGAAATACATCTCCAATTTAGAAATATAATCATCTACATCAATTTTCCCGTCAAACTTAGGGATGTCACAACTTACCTAGGCTCTAAAGGGAGTCCAATTGCCAAATGACCTTTCCAATGGGCCCCACTACTTATTTTAGTTACTTCGGAACATCAGCACAAATTTGTTCATCATCCTTGATCTTTGTTTTCCTCAAGCCACCTAGATCAACAACTTGAAAGAATTCGAGGAGTTGGTAGCTAGTTCTTCAATATCATTGAATCTCGTCTTTAATTAAAATATCCAATATCTGACTACATTTGATGGTACATTAATATAACCCAGGTATTTTTTGAGGTTTTGGTTAAATATTTAAGTCCAAACTTTAAATAGCCAAAATATTTTCATAAGATTTTGTGGTCATGTTTTCCATTTTATCAGTCAAAGATGCTTTGGTGGTTATGTTTTCTATTTAGGGGTTTAGTTTATAGAATTCTAAACAAACCAAGAAATACCAAAGGCTACTAGAGAGGGAGTAGATATTGCACAATTTACTTGGTCTTGCACAAAATTCAACACATGTGGGCTACCCCAGAAGATGTGTCTTATTTTGCATAGTTGGATCATACCTCTCTGATGAAGGATGCATTGTTCTTGTGAGCAGACTCAAACCATTGCAGGAGAAATAAAAATAACATAAAAGATGCTCCAGAGGTTTCAAACCGATTTCCATCACCTATAATGATGAATGCTCACAAATAGAATAGACAAAATTTGTCTTATAGCACATTTTTATTTTCCTTCGTTGGTCCAACTAATGTTAACAACGAAGGGAGTAGGAAGCTTCCCATCTAGAGTCATTTGGGCGATGAATGTAGTAGTCAAAAGGCATCAAATGTGTTAAAAGGTTATTGTAGTAGTAAAACATCATTTAACGAGTGGATAATCAAAATATTACAAATGCTCTTATTAGATATATATGTAAATTGTGGAAGCTTAGACATGGCATGAGATGGTAGTTGTTTCGCAAAATGTCTCAGCAAGTAGGCAATCTCTCTAAGCACGAAGAGAATACTATTATGAGATTTTGCAGTTTAAGTATTTGAATTTCAATATCATCTATAGACAAAGTTTTAATTTGGAATTAATGTAAATGTTTACTGTATATCCATGTGGCTATTGTGGAGCTAAAGTGATGCATTTAAATTTGTAGTTAAGAAAATAAAGAAGGATGAACAAGCCTAACAATAGTCGTGACTATGATTCTGTCCAATGAATAATGGTGAATAGAAGATCATATTTTAGTGTCCATTGAATAATGGTGAATTATGGAGCTACTCAAGGAATGACTTAATCTCCAAAAATATTCATTGGCATCATAGTGATATTCCTATAACAACATGGTAGAGTTGGATTAATGAACTTGTCACATCTCTACTGCTAATCTAGTTTTGGCAATAGGCACATTCTAGTAAAATTTATAAGAAGTGGTACCATTTATTTTAAAGTTTATTTTAATATTTAAACTCATTAATAAGTTAAAATGTTTGTATTTACAGGAAGGTGAGAAGCTAAAAGATATAATTTTGTAATTAATTTTCAAGAAGTACTTACCAGAGGTTGAAATAGCTCATTGCTAATTTCTTAATAGGTAATAAGATAACGGTGGAGGGGTCTATATTTATAATCCTTCTTATACTTTCACATATGAGTTATAACCAATTAGAAGGAGAGCATTTTAATTCAATTTTGGAGGGAGAGATAGAAGTATATTTTCTTTGCCTCTAAATTCTCTGATTTTGTCAAGGAAATGAAGGAGATTTTAGGAATCTTTCTGTTCATTTGTATTTACTTTTGATTGTCATTTTCCTTTCTGATTTGCAATCCTTTCTTGATGTTTTCACTTGTTATATCAGATTGTGTGTGTTCTTTAAATGATTTATGAGTCTTAAATTATTCATATCATCGAAAAGGAATTGTTGCTTATGATCTTTGTGTCATTTATCTCTATTTTCCTTTGATTCTAAATTCACAATTGCATCTGTGTAATGGCTATGTATAGGTGTTAGTTTTTCCTTTTCTACTTTCTAGTTAAAAGCATACCCCTAAAAAAGTTAAATTACATCAAAAAAGGGAATTGTACCTCTAAAATTTAGAAGAAAATCGCTTATTTAATAGTGATTTCTCCAACTATTAGTGATATTTGTCTTTATTGGTTGGGTAATGCAAGTCATTTGAATTATTATTTTAAAAAGACAAATTTATTTACTAATAATAGGGAATGGTTTAATGAATGTAAACAATGCAAGAATACTCGATCTTTCAATAGTTACTGTTATACATGCAACAAGTTTGGTCATAAGGCAGCTAACTGCATATCCAATACAAGAAGTGGAAATGATCCACAAGACATTACATGTTATAACTGTAACAAATAGAAAAATATTAATAAGTTTTGTAGAGGAAATAATACCAAGTCTTTTCTTTCAAAGAAGAAGGTTAATCTAACTCAAAGAAAGAAGATGGAAAAGATGTAGGTTCAAAAATTAGAAGAAAAGAAAGATGATGAAGTGAAGGATGGATCTGCACCTCAAGATGGTACATAGGCTCTTCTAGAAACTAAATTAAAAGGGGTATCAATTTAGGGGAAGTTATGTTTGTATATTTTTAGAACCCTTGAGAAGCAAAGATGTTGAAATCTTCAAAATATTGGTATAACATAGTGTGGACATAATGAATTGATAGTACTAAGTCAATTAGCTTAATTTCCAAACTAAATGATCTTCTTGTAGAGGATTTCATTTAACACGATTCATTGATTGAGCCCATGTAACAACTTTGTGAAGTCATTTGTGCCTTCAAAACTCAAAACCATGGTGGCTATGGTCTACAGATGATAACTATTTATTTCTTGTAAGAGCAGAAAATCATAATGGTGAACACTACAAAATGCTTACATAAGAACTCAAACAATCACCATTTATCAAAACACACTAAACTCTTATGAAATTTTCCTTTGACACTTTGGAGAAGAAAAAAGTTGACCTACCTAAGTCACCAAATGATCCAACTCAATGAAAGATTGTATTGTCATTGCTACTTGATTTGTATCTAAAAAAGACCTTCCGGGAATCCTCGAGCTCAGTTTCTTTCAAAAGTGGATCCACCAATCAATAACATACACTACTATTGACAATTCCAGTGATAACTCAAAAGGAGTGCAGGAACTATTAGAAATTTTGGTTTACTAGATTAGGGAAAAATATGTATTCAATAATCTTTAATCTATTTGTGAACACTATTGATGAAACCAAATCAGATACCCTTGATTGCAAATAAAACCTTACCTGAGGAGCGCACGATTGTGGACAAATCGCTCCATGGGGGGAGGGAGGCAACAAAAGCTTCAACTTTCGCAGGTGACACTCCTGACAAATGCTTGTTTTTTTTAAATGATCCCGTGTTATGTTTTTTTCCTTAAAAGTGCCCGATTTCATCGAAATTTTGACAGAAAGCATCTATCGGAATTCCGATGAACTCAAGCACTTTAAAGAAAAAAAATCAAATTTGATCACAATATGCCTTGTCTGTCAGAGACCTTCATTGGAATTTGAGGCCAAATGTATTAGTGATACATGGGAATTTTAAATCATTCTTAATTTTTTATATAAGCTTACTTGACAAGTCCATTGCTTATAACTTTAAGGTTTCAGAGCCACATCATCAAATATGATGCCACATTAGCATGCTTTTTGTTGAGGTGTCCAAAACAACCCCAAAAAAGGTGAGAGCAATAGTTGTGCAAAAGAGGCCCCCATACTTGTGCAGTTGATGTGGCATCACATGATTGATTTTTTTTACAAATAAGGGTACATTTCATTCAATCATGGGTGGTCATCATAGCAATAACAACTTCAAAGTCACAACTATTGGTACAATGTTGTGAAAAAAATTGGACATTAAATAAACAAGTATGGGTATTAAATCATAACAAATGAACCCCGTCTACCTCCAATCTAAACCCACTACTGACATCATGAGATCATTAATAATGTTAGGATTTATGGTCTGAGCACCGCTCGGATGCACCGCCTCATGCAACAAAAACAAATGTCTAGAGACAACTGAATTTCCTTCAATGCTCGAAGCTTCCAGTTGCAGGCTTCTTGGAATTGCAATTTTCTACAGGTCGATTCTTGATGAATTATTTTTAGAATTTGAAATTCAGTTTATGAGCTATGAAGTTGATTTCCTTCATTTTTTTTTAAAAGTTCGTTCCCCTATTTTGGACGTCTGTCTATTAGTTAGAAAACAAATTATAACATTTGGATTCCATAAGCCTCTAGATGGTGTTGCAATTGTCTCTCGAATTTCATAACTCCCTACTACATTCTCTTGCACCAAATATTCAATTCCCGAAATTTTTTAAGATGGTTTGAATATGAAATTTTGTCAAATAGCAGCTGAAAAAACTTTTGTAAGTCACTTTGAGGATAAGAGCTCCAACCTAGGACAGTGGTGGCAATTGACTATCAAATTAGAGGATGAATGGTAGAAAACACAACTATAAAGACCTTAAGATCTATATGATCTAGATCTTTGTACTTAAACTATTAATTTCAAAAAAATCTATCTAGTTGCACAATATAGATGAGATTGGTTTAGAAAAAGAAATACATGTTGGCATTATGTGAACCGGCATGAGCCTTATGTAAACTGGCATGAAGACATAATGATATTGTATGTTGTCATTGATGTCAATATGAGACATGGTGAGAACCGACACATGTGATAGGTGATGAGAGAGGAACCAGCATATGTATGAACCGGTTTATATGCCAAAGTGAAGTGGTACATTTGTTCAAGGTGAATTGGCATGTAGTTATGTGAATCGGCACATGGAAGCATTGTATGGTTATCGGTTGGTAGGTAGCTTCCACTTCAGGGTTTCCGGTTGGAGCAACTCAAGTGACTCAATCGGTAATCTTCGTGTGATGAGTTAGCAGTATGATGGAGGACAGATCGTGTTGCCACGTAAGCTCTATGCGCGTGAACGATCTTGCATGAAGAAGACTATTCCTATCCACCTCGGGAAAGTGTGAAGTCTGTCAAACGGTGATAATGCGTGATGGGTTATCAGCCGCCATGAAAACTGTGGATAATGGATGATGGAGAATGTCTTGAGATCAATTCAAGATTGTTGCATTTAATGCAGTATGATTCAACGGTCAGGATCGAACCGTTTGAATTGCTTAACCTAACAGGTTTAGGGTTTAGGGTTTTTTCTATCGACCTGTATGTTTCCTATAAGGTCGATGTTGGGTTTCTATCTGAGGTTGTTGGCAAAAGTTGTGAGTGTGTATCCAAGGAAAGTGATACGTGATTCTTGCCAGACCATAGGAGAGAAGAGATACCTGCAAAGTGAATGTGCAAAAGGAAAAGAGGAGCCTAAATGGATCTGCATTAGCATTAAGTGTTGTTAACAGATCATTGTAATACCTGTTGATCTCTAACCACTTCAACAGTTGTAAAATCCCCTAACAGGGTAGCCTTAACTGGCTTGATTCAAAATCCCTTAAATCGGGTGGTCTTAACCGGCTTGTTTCAAATCCCTTAACCGGGTAACTCGAGGCTAATGAGTTCTAAGAAGCTTGAGAATCTTAGGAGATCCTTTCAGCTATTGAGTTCTTGAAATCCTCTAACAAGGTGACCCTACTGGGTTTAACCCTTAACCGGGTATCCCTTAACCGGGTGATCCCTAACAGGATCGGTTCCTACCAGAACCTATTGTAATGTCCTTAACCAGACAAAGCTCCTAACAGAGCGGACTTCTAAAGAGTTCAAAAAGCAGCTTGTGGGTATTCATCCCCACCGTGGTTTTTCCCAGTTGGGTTTCCACGTGAAAAATATGTGTGTCATGTGAAATGCTTTTGTCTTGTGATGCTTTGTCTTACCTGTTAAGCATATGAAGGTTCTATGTTTTATGCCTGTCTATAAAACACATTGAACTCACTGTTGTGAAGATATGATGGTTAAGATTACTTATTTATGCATGAGAATATAATGATGCTGTGGTATTGAGCCAAGAGGAAAGCTTATTGAGTGACCGGTTCATGACTGGTTGAGCTATACTGGATGTTGCCGGTTGCACTCTGTTTTACCGGTATCCCTATTTGTTAGTCTTTTGGAGTATTTGTTGTCAAACCGGTTTTGGATGATACTGGTGTTTGTACTGATTCACCCCCCCCTCTCAGTACCGTTTTGGTACTAGTGGTTCATCATTGAGTTATCAATACACACTGTAAGGAGCTCCCAATTGCTTATAGAACATTCAAATAATTAATAGTGATTACTCAAATTTAAAACATCAATAAACATGTTTCATCTTAGGAACTACAAACTCATAAATATTTTTGCTATTGAACTGATATAGAATTTCTTCACAACAACATTTCAACTTTCAGAGTACATAGAACTCAATATAGAGTTTAAACAACAACACAGAATAGAGAATAACTCTTGAGGATTTTGTCTCAAGATCATATAAAGATCACACAACAACACACAACAACAATGGTGCTCCTGGAGTTTCTATCCCAAGATCCAAATCATGCACAAAGGTAGACCAAAATATTCAGCATGCCCCCAAAACAAAGCAGAGTCCTCAATATATACCCACTTGGGGTGGTACATTAACTTGTAGTGCAAGGGAAGTGAACAATCTAATTGCCTTTGATAAAGGGATGCCAAGCTGTAAAGAGGAAAACCACAGTTAGCAACGAGTTGTCTGAAGTTGGTAGGAGCTTCTAGTTCACAAATAGTGGCAGATAGTTGGCACATAGTTGGCAAAGCAAATCTGATCTGGCCCCTTCTACAAGTTGGTAGATGACACAACAAAACAAAACAAAATCTGATTTTCTTCAAGAAGCTTCAAGAAGTTGGTTGTCACTATAAAACCAAATTTGATTTTTATGCTAAAGGACAAGAGTGCACAGTTAGCAGGCAACACTGGCATCTAGGCCAAGTGGCCCCATTTCACGGGTTCATCACAGTCCTCCCGTCCTCTAATTGCTTGACCTCAAGCAATTTCAGATTGGGGTGTTCAAAGATTTCAATTCCTTCCCAGGTAGCATCCTCAGGTGGTAATCTCTTCCACTTGATCAAATATTCTGGGATAACCTTGTTACGTTGTCTGTTCTCCCTTACATCCAGAACAGATTTGGGTTCAAGGATCAATTTTCCTTCATAATCTAGTGGAGGGAGTTCCATGGATGGGTTGAAATGTTGTCTAAGGACTCTCTTTAAGCATGAAACATGGAAAGTATTGTGAATCCTATTGTCGGATGGTAATTCCAACTCATAAGAAACATGTCCCACCTTCCTAATCACTTGATAAGGACCATAAAAGCATGGTTTTAACTTCTCTTTTCCGCTTCCCTTTATAGACAATTGTCTAAAAGGATGTAACCTCAAAAACACCTTATCACCCACTTCAAATGCTCTTTCTATCTGATGTCTATCTGCATACAATTTTTGCTAACTTTGAGCTTGTTGCAAATTTTCTTTGAGGGCATCTAGAATATCCTTGCTCTATTGAATCAAATCCTTAGCACTAGGTACTCTGCTATTAGTGAGTATCAAATCCACGAAAGAAGTTGCATCATAGTCGTACTGTGATTTAAAGGGGGACATCCCAATCGACATATAATAAGTTTTATTGTAGTAGTGTTCCCCAATATGTAACCATCTGACCTAAGAAGCTTGTTGGCATGTTGCGTAGCTTTGTAAATATCCTTCAATTCATTTGTTCACTATTTCTATTTTTCCATCCATTTGCGGATGATAATTGGTGTTGGGTGTTAATTTTGTTCCTATCAAATGAAATAACTCTTGCCAAAATAGGTTGAGAAATATGTTGCCCTATCACTTGCGATTGTTTTCGGCAACCCATGTAGTCTAAAAACCTCCCTAAAGAAAAGATCAGTCACTTGGGGCACCTTGAATTCTGATGATATATCATAGAAGTGTGCATACTTGGTAAGTCTATCAACCACCACAAACAAACAATCCTTTCCTTAGGCCTTTGGCAAACTGGTAATAAAATCCATAGATATGCTTTCCCATTTTTTGTTGGGAATAGGTAGAGGTTGCAATAACCCTGCTGGAAAAACATGCTCAACTTTATTCTATTGACATTCCTTACATTCCCTTACATGTTGCATCACATCCTTCTTCAATCCTTTCCACGAGAAATGCTCTCGTACTTGTTTATATGTTTTGTAAAACCCTAGATGGCTAGCCAATGGAGTGTCATGGCATGCCTTTAAGATTTTTTCCTTCATTTTAGATTCAGGTGTAATATATACTCGTCCCTTGTAGAGAATGAGTTCATTCACTATTTTGAACCTATCATCTTGAACCTTTCCCTCCAAGATATCACTTGCAAATGAATTTTTTACATACTATTGTAATCAATGCTCTCCAATCAATAGATATATTAGAAATAAAATGCAAATGAGGCTTCCAAGATAGAGCATCCACCACTATATTGTTATCTCCCTTGATATACTCAATATCAAAATCATAAGCTTGGATTTTGTTGACCCACTTTTGTTGTCTATCATTCAATTGTCATTGATTGAGGAAATATTTTGAGCTATTATGATCAGTTTTAACCACAAACTTGTTGCAAACTAAATATTGTCTGAATTTGGTCAGTGCATGCATTATGGATAACATTTCCTTATCATAAATAGAGAACTTACATTCAACCTCCTTCAACTTCCTGCTCTCAAACTCTATAGGATGTTTGTTTTGCATTAGAACAACCCCTATTCCTTCTCCAGATGCATCACGGTCTAAAACAAAAGGAAGTGAAAATTCTGGAATTGCTAAAACGGGACACAAACTCATTACCTCCTTAAGCTTATCAAAATCTTGTTGGGCTAATGTTGTCCATATAAATGCTCCTTTCTTGGTTTGATTTGTTAAGAGGGCTGCCAATTGTGAAAATCCAATAATGAACCTCCGGTAATAGCTACATAGCCCATAAATCCCCTCAACTGCGTTAAGTTGTTGGCTCTAGGCCATTCTTGGATAGCTTTGATCATATCCTCATCAACACTTACTCCATGTTTGTTGATCTTGAAGCCCAAATACAAGATTTCTTGTAACCCAAACTCACATAAAATGATTGATGTTCTAAGATTCCCAACACCTCATCTAAGTGTTTAAGATGATCTTCCCAAGTTTTGCTATAAACTAAGATGTCATAAAAAAAGACAAGAACAAATTTCCTTAACTGTTGAACACATACCTGGTTCATACATGATTGAAAATTTGTTGGAGCATTTGTTAAACCAAAGGGCATCACCGAGAATTCATAGTGCCCATAGTGACATTAGAATGTTGTCTTGTGTACGCCTTCATCCCAAACATTGATCTGATGGTATCTTGAAGGCAAATAAATTTTGGAGAAGAAGTTGGCTCCATGCAACTCATCAATCAATTCATCAATGTGTGGTACTGGGTAACAATTCTTTATAGTCTTCTTATTGAGAGCTCGGTAGTAAATGCACATTCTCATGGTTCCATGTTTTTCTTGACCAACACTACAGAAGATGCAAAAGGGATGGAACTAGGCCTTATATGCCCCATGTTGACTAATTCTTTGATTTCCTTTTCAATTTCTTTTTTGTAAACCTTCATATGGTGATATGGAGTGATCATTATTGGCTTTGCCCCCTCTTCAAATTCAATGATGTGTTGGAAACCCCTACTCGGAGGTAACCCTGGGGGTATGTCTTTGAAAACTTTATTATGTTTATCTAGGACCATTTGAATCTGCACGTTGTTAGCCTTTTCTCCTCTTGCGGCATTTGAATTAGTAATTAAGCATTCTACTGCCCAATCTAGTTGTTTTTTATGGAACACCCGCTCCATTCTTTTGGCTGATATTTCCATTATTTTGTTGGACATTCCCTGAAGTACTATCCTTTTCCCATTATATAGGAAATACATTTCTAACTTTCAATGGCTAATCTCGTATTTATCAGTTGCATGCAGCCATTGACAACTCAAAACTACTTCCATGTCCATGTCAATGAGAAAAAAATCGTCCCTCAATTTATATTCCCCCATAGACAACTCCATTTGGGGAACTTTCTGAGTGCAAGAAAGAGTAGTGCCACTGGCTACCTTAACTCCAAACCCTTCAATCATAATTGTTTTCAAACTAAGCCTTCTTACTAATTCCTCATTTACATAATTATAGGTGGCTTCTCTATCAATAAGGATGATTACTCATTGTCCAATCAAAATGCCTTTTACGTGAAAGGCACTATAATGTGGTTCTCCAGTAAGTGTTGAAAGAGTACCGCCTTCCAGTTCCTCAATTGTTTCTATTTAATTTTCAACATCAACCTCTTCACTTTCAGTTTCATCATTAGAGATCACCTCAATATAATGTATTTGCCTTTTACCTAAGCATCGATGCCCTAGTTGCCAAGGTTCCTTGCATGTAAATCACAACTTATTTTGCCTTAGCTAATTTCTACTAACTTCTGTTTGATTGGGCCTTGCTAGAGGTATCCTTGGAGGTATTGGATTTTTCTGAAAGGTTTTCTTGAACTGTGTAGGTGGGGTTGTCCTCTTACTGTTGAAGGTGTCCTTGACTACTAAATCTTCTAAGTTGAGGGTTGTTGTGATGGCCTCCTGGAATGTTGTCGGGTTTAAGGCTTTGAGTAACCCCTTAAATGGCTCAGCTAAACCTTCTACAAAGAGTACTATCAATCTCCTCTCTGTCACATCGGGTACCATTACCGCAAGTCTTTGAAATTATGACACATAATCTTCCACTCTTCCTTCTTGCTTCAATTGGGCTAGGTCACGAAAATGAACTTCAAGGTCAGTTTTGTCAATCGGCCTTTGACTGAAATCTTCTATGGTAGAAATTGAGTCATGTCCTTGGGTTATCAGTCCATGATACCACCACTCATGAGATACTCCTTCCAAGTGTAAGGTGGAAAACTTGATGGCCTCTTCTTTTGTCATTGGGTTCAATGAGTAATAAGTATCTAACTTTTGTAACCAAGATCTTGATGTGGTACTACTTGTTCCATCAAAATTAGGTAAAGTAATTTTGACCAAGCATTGCTTAATGTCTTTTATTCCATCATACTCCTTCCTCCTATGACCACCTTTGGATTTTAGTCCACAATACTCCAAGAAAGACATATGATTCTTAACTGCCTCACTTAATGTATTCTACTCTGCCAAAAGGCGGTCCATTTCATCAGTCTAGTCGAGTTGATCCTTTCTGACCTCTTCATTTGTCAAAAACTTAGCCCTAAATGTTTTGGCCGAATTCCTCTCATTGCTAGGGAAAGATCTTGCTTCATTGACATTGCTTCCTTCTCCTTGCAACATAGACTTCCCTTTACTGGCAACGCTATCTTCACCCCTCTCATTGACGAAATTCCTGCCATCTTGATTTTGTTTAATCTCTCTCAGCAATTGGGTGACTTCTTTTAATGTCTATGTTAGACTGAGTTGTAGGATTTTAGAACTTTTAAAGAAGGCCCTTGCTTCCTCATCAGTGTCACCCATATTAGAACTCTTCTTCCTCTCTCTTTGATGGTACCATTGTTCCCTTTCACTCATAAGACACACCCGCAACTGGAAGGTTGAAGCTCTGATACCACTGTAAAGACCTTAAGGTTTGTATGATCTAGATCTTTGTACTTAAACTGTTAATTTCAAAGAGAACTATCTAGTTGCACAATATAGATGAGATTGGTTTAGAAAAAGAAATACACGTTGTAAGGAGCTCCCAATTGCTTATAGAACATTCAAATAATTAGTAGTGCTTACTCATATTTAAAGGATCAATAAACATGTTTCATCTTAGGAGCTACAAACTCAAAAATATTTTTGCTATTGAACTGATATAGAATTTCTTCACAACAACATTTCAGCTTTCAGATTATAGAGAACTCGATATAGAGTTCAAACAACAACACATAATAGAGAATAACTCTTGAGGATTTCATCTCAAGACCATATAAAGCTCACACAGCAACACACAACAACAATGGTTCTCTTGGGGTTTCCGTCCCAAGATCCAAATCGTGCACAAAGGCAGACCAAAATATTCAACATGCCCCAAAAACAAAGAAAAGTCCTCAATATATACCTACTTGGGGTGGTACATTAACTTGTAGTGCAAGGCAAGTAAACAATTTGATTGCCTTTAATGAAGGGATGTCAGGCTGTAAAGAGGCAAACCACAATTAGCAGTGAGTTGTTTGAAGTTTGTAGAAGTTTCTAGTTCACAAATAGTCGCAAATAGTTGCCAAAGCAAATCTAATATGGCCCCCTTCTAGAAGTTGGTAGAAGACACAACAAAACAAAACAAAATCTGATTTTGTTCAAGAAGCTTCAAAAAGTTGGTTGTCACTTCCAAATAAAATTTGATTTTTATGCTAAAGGACAAGAGTGCACACTTGGCAGCCAACACTGTCATCTAGGCCAAGTGGCCCTATTTCACGGGTTCATCACAACAACCAAGATTTCGCATAGTTCTGTAACAATGCATTATAGTTTGTCTTCCAACACAAATATTCAAATTAGTATCTTCAAAAAGGGCATTATGTCTAACAATTCATGTGCCTTGTTTGTGCTTCCACATTTTGCATACATATCTACCAAAGCATTTCCAACGATAATACTTTCATGGATGCCCATACCCTGTTCTAGAGCTCCCATTTTATCACAAGTAGGAGGGTGCTGACAAAGGTTGTTGAATTTGTCTTTACATCTGCCAATTGCATTTGGTTGAATGTTTCAAAAGCTTTTAAAACAAATCATTTTCATGCATATCTTGCAATCATTACAAGCAATGAGACCACAATTTTTCTAGGATTACTACCATGTTTTGTGTACGCTTTGATGGATGTACATACCCTATTTTTAGAACTTCCATTTTGACACAAGCAGGGAGGATGTTGACATGGTAGGTAGAATTCGGCTTTACACCTACCAAATACATTTTCTTTTCTTAATCTTATGACATCTACAATGTTTATTCTAGTTTTTATTGCCATCACACTTTCTAAGTTTACAGTCATTGTATTGGCTATATCTATTTTTGGACATTATTCATTATAGTTGTAGTATTGCGCAAATCCTACCACAGTATTACTTTGGTCCATTTTTATTTTGTCGAATTGAGCGAATGTGCAGCTATTCTCTTCGGTATCATTTTGAACAATGATTTTTCTTGAGATAGTTGATGGATTCCTTCTACTCGTATGATTAAATAACATTGAATTCTACCCATTTAGCAAGCACAACCTTAAAATGACTTCTCTTTTGCATCAAAAGCAAATTTTTGATAATAAACCATCTACGCTTTGCATTTTTTTCACAAAGGTATCCAGATATTATTTGAGGTTAATTTTAGCCAATGCTTCATGACTTGGTATCATTACCTAAAAAATATTTGGAATCAAGATTAGCAATTTCATATCCATGTACAATCTTAATGATTTGAGTCTATGCATATTCAAGTACCAATTACAAGCATTTAATCAAGAACCTAGAAATATAGCTATAGCAATTTGGTAAGATGTAGCAAGAGGATTTTTATTCCTTTTGCAATGATTCCTTGGACCATATCTCTATGTCAATGTATCCCAAATCAGTGTCGTATAAATCTTGAGGCTCACTGAACATGAGAATAGGTTTAGGTTTCACTTTAACTTTCACAGTTTACCAATTTGTTAGCATGTAAAACAATTCCAGGGTTAAGATTTTAGAAAGATGACACCCAAGGAGCAACATAAATTTATCCTTGAAGATTAGCATACTGATTAAGATGTGCAATATTTTACACACCAATTTCTACAAATAGCAACACTCAGTGATGAATCAAAATGAAATAAAGAACTAGAAAACGCCATGCTAAAACTATCATGCAAGATTGTAGAAACCAAATTAGACTAACCATCAAGTATTTGATGAATACCTATATTATAAAGTTACACAAGAGGAAGTGAAGAGTGTCTTGGCTATCAAAGAAACACCACCACCCAGCTCTTGCCAAATAATACTCATTCCTTTGTTGGATTCTATAGATACCACTTAAAAGTGTGATGAACATATAGTTGATGCTATCTAGATTTTATGACATCAAACACACATGGGATGATGGCCAAACTATTGTTACATAGCTTCCTATTGTGCATTTTATTGCAGTAGCTTGAAAAACACCACAAAAAAGCCTTGAGCAAGGCACTGGAAAAGATTAAAGTAGGTGATTATTTAATTTTGTTACTTTTGGTTGGAGTTATTAAACTATTTCAGCTCCATGTCTATAATTCCTCTAGATTATATTTGTGATGATGTGAATGCAGAATTGGTGGCCATGGGGTTCATATTTCTATTATTACAGTTGGGAAGAGGCCAATTTTAGAAATCTATATACCTAAAATCTTAGTGTTAAGTTTCTATAGTTCGGAAGGTGTGGTTGTGGAAGTTTCTTAAGTGCATCTTTTGTTGAATGTTCAACAGGAGAATATTTTCTATTTTGTAAATAGAATATTTCCTAGAGTTGTGAGGTTTACACCAAGAGCAGTTTTATGTGTGGATAGTTTTAGTTATGTGAGACAAGTTTCTTTTCTCTTGCTTCATGTAAGGAAAATTCTAGTTTGCATCATGCAAGGAAAGTTTCTCTTAGAATGTGTTGCTTGAGGAAAGTTTCACTTCTCTTGCATAGTTGATGTTTTCAACAAGGCTATATATGTAAAATTGTTGTAGCAAATAGGATTGTATTCGAAAGGAAAGTTTATATCTAGAAGTTGAATAGAAGATTCAAAATTTGCAAGTTTTCCCCGTATTGGGGTTTTCTGGGTATATCGGTGTTATATGTGTTCATGTGTTTGGGTTCAATTGAATTTGCTTCTACTATTCTTTTTTTTTGTTAATTAACCTAGTGTATTAATTGTTACAAATCAGATAGTTTATTTTCTGTGATATTTGTTGAACAATTGATCTGTTGCTGGGTTATAGAAATTAACATGGTATCAGAGTTGTAAACTCTGAATACAAAGCCAAGTTTTGTTTCACAGATTTCTTCAAGTATAATCTTTCAATTTCTTTGAGGATTTTATTTTGCAATGGCAACTAGTGTTTGGTATGAGGATAGGCTTGAGAGTGTGTCTAACTTCTTATAGTGGAAGGTTTGGATTACATGTGTTCTCAAGGAGAATAGGTTGTGGACCTATGCTAGTACAGAAGTGACTCCTCCATTAAATGATCCTATTGCGCTAGATTTGCATGAAATCAAGGAGGCCAAGTCTCAAAGGATTATCGTTGATGGGGTGAAAGATCATTTGATTCCTCATCTATCTAGGAAAGACATCACCAAGGAAATGTGGGATACACTCACAAAACTCTATCAGAGCAACTATGAGAGTTGTAAGATGATGCTCAAGGACAAGTTGCATAACACCAAGATGTCCAAGGGCGAGAGTGTGACCTCTTACTTGTCCAGATTAACACAAGTAAGGGATAAGTTGGTTGTTGTTGGAGAGACGATTGTTGAATATGAGCTCGTCTGGATAGCCTTGAATGGATTCTCGAAGCAGTGGGAAGTGTTTGCCAAATGTGTTGTTGGCAGAGATTGCCTACCCAATTGGGCAAGGCTTTGGGATGATTTTGTCTAGGAGGAGATCCGTGAAAATTCTCATCGAGCAGGTCGGACAAAGAAGGTTGAAGATGAAGAAAATCTTGCTATTGCAAGCAAGGGCAAGTAGAAATTCAATAAAGGGCAAACTAAAGGGTCCTCTTCCAAGGAATATAGGAAGAAGAAAGATCTGAGTAAGATAAAATGTTTTTTGCTGCCAGCAGATGGCTCACTACACTAGTCAATGCTCGAATAAAAAAAACAAGGACAATTTGAAGAAGCAAGTTGTGGCTACAATAGAGGTGGACGAGTTTGCAACACGGTTTGACAATGTGATTTCACTCATTGCATGTGTCTCAAGTTAAATTGCCAAAAGTGTATGGTATATTAAATGTGGGGCTTCTTGCCATGTGATGGGAGTCAGAGAATATTTCACCGAATTGGAGGAGAAAAAGTTGGATTTTTGCATTGAGCCTGGAGACAATGGCAAGTACCAAGAAACTGGTGTAGGCACAATCACGTTTCAAGCGAGTCTAGCAAACCTCTATTGCTGGAGGAGGATGTGTTGTATATCCCTAGCATGACAAATAATTTAATTTTTGTTTCTAATTTGGAGGACAAGGGTTACATCGTGACCTTTGAAGAGGGAAAAATCTATATCCATCCAAAGAACTGCAAGGTAGCAAAAGTGATTGGAGTCAGGCATGGCATCTTATTTCAGTTTCAGTTTGAATTGGCACATGCATTGGTGAGTAGTTGTACAGGGCTTGGAGAATTGTGGCATAGGAGGATGGCTCATCTTATCCATGGAGCACTTAATGTGCTCAAGGAAATAGTGACGGGGCTGCATTAGATGAAGGTTGAAAAGCATGAGGTGTGCAAGGGTTGTGCTCTTGGGAAATATGCCAAGACCAATTTTCGAAGCAGTGACACTAGATCTAAAGGGATTTTAGATCTCATACACTCATATGTATGTGGGCCCATGTTAACAAAATCCTTAAAAGGGTATGAGTATTATGTTACCTTCATTGATAATTTCTCTAGGAAGACATAGATATATTTTATAAAGAATAAAGATGAAGTCTTCAGTAGGTTCAAAGAGTTTAATTCTCTTGTGGAGAACCAAACTAGGAGGAAGATCAAGATGCTGAGGTCTGATAATGGAGGTGAGTATTCCTCGAATGCCTTCAAAGATTTTTGTGCTCAAGAAGGTATTAAGAAAGAGTTGGCAGTTACGTACAACCCTTAGCAGAATGGGGTTGCTGAATGGAAAAACAGGGCTATAGTTGGAGCAGCCAAGGCCATGCTTCATGATCGGGATCTGCCTTGGTTTTTATGGACAGAAGCATGCAATTCAGTTGTGTATCTATAGAATAGGAGCCCACACAGTGTTGGGCAAATTGACTCCAGAAAAGGCATTCACAGGGAAGAAACCGAATTTGGTGCACATTCGTTGGATGCCTTGTGTATTGCCATATTCCCGTCGAGAAGAGAACCAAATTGGAACCAAATGCAGAGAAGGGTATGTTGGCCATTTGGAGGAATTGATTATGTGTTGCATTGATGTTTTGTCATTGATGTCAACACTAGCTGTTTTGGCTGTTTACCGGTATCCTTCTGGTCCCAGTAGGTTGTTTGGTTTCTGGTTGGATTAGATCATGATGATCCAGTATGCTCTAGTATGTTTTGGCTTATGGAATTGGCTTAGATATGCTATTCATGCTACTTAGATTTATGTTCAGTCAGTTGGTTTTGATTTGGTGATCGGATGCTATCTTGTATGTTGGTAAGCTTGGTTTGTTGATCCGGTGAGGGTTTCACCGGCGGGGCTTTGTTGAAGATCTTTGATGTTATTCTTAAGTGGTGTTGTTGCGGCTTCTAGTAGAGATTCAAGATGCTGATGGTGATCATGTTTGAGACTTGGCTGATTGGGATCATTTATTTAGTGTGTGTGGACCTAAATTGGGTCTGGTATTATCTAGGTTATGGACCAGCTTAATGAAACGCGTTGATTGGACTTCTCGATGTGTTTCCGAAATGTATTATGGGTTGGATATTATTTGTTTGGTCCCAGGATGACATGTTTTATAATTATGTAATTACTTTATTGTCTAGTAGCCAACTTTATTGTTTGCGGTCAAGGGTTTGCATATATATGATGTAAGATCTCATTGTAGATTATATGTTAGGGATAAGATATAGGATGGAATAGGAGGGAATAATATATTAATCATTCATGTAGAGGATTCGATCGATCTTTGGTAGTCGAGTTGGGTTTATGTAAAAGGATTAAGTCCTCTAGTATTGAGCTTAACCAGAACTGTACTCAGCCATAGGAGATGTTATCATTGTAGTTCATTCTCTCTTCCGAATTGTAGTCTAGATTTGTATGTAGTCAATGAGACTCCTTTTGTAATGAGCAGTGTGCTCTAGGTTGTTGGCCTTCCTGTAAGTGCAAGCCTCTCATTTGTAATTACATACTTACTGCAAAAGTATTATCTGACTGTGGGTAGGCTTTCCATCATGGTTTTTCCCTTTACCAGGTTTTCCACGTACAAATCTTGGTGTCATTTGGATGGTATTTATTCTGTGATTGTTTCTTGTGCTTAGTTGGTATATCTATTATTTTGGTAATTGGTTTATGCATTCCGGTATTGATATTTTGGGTTCTGATATTAAATTTTTAATTGATTAAGGTTCTGGTAATCTGGTGACAACTGATTCACCCCCCCCCTTTCAGCTGTCTTCCGATTATTTGAACTATCTAACAGGGTATCCTAGTTGGGTATAGTGAAACTTCTAAGGCATATCATTTTACATTCCTTGCCTTAGGAAAATAGTTATTCGTATAGAGGTGAAGTTTGAGGAGGAAAGAGCTCTTCAGAAGTTTGGAAGCTTGATGGAGGTTCAAGAGGAGGAGCAGACACCCAAGGTTGATGCTGCACAAATTCCTCAGACTTCAGTCACACAAGTGGGATAACAGAGAAAATAGATCGAGCAAGTTGATCAAAAGGAAGAACAGATGATTTCTCAACATTAGACTCCTATGACAAGGAGGAGGAGAAATAGGGTGGTTGAGTAGACATTGAAAGAGGCTCAAGAGTATGTCGGTGATCCTCAGGATCCAGTCAGACAAAGAAAGCCTCCCAAACATTTTTTTGATTATATGGCACTCATGAGTGAACTAATTGAGGTGGAGCCTTCTAGCTTTCAGGAGGCATCCAAGCATCAGGTTTGGAGGGATGCAATGGTGGAGGAGTATTCTTCCATCATGAAGAATAGTGTGTGGGAGGTAGTGCCACAACCTAAAAACAAGTTTGTGGTAGGGTCGAGATGGCTATATAAGGTCAAGTATGCTGCAAATGGTAGTGTGGAAAAGTTCAAAGCAATATTTGTGGCTAAGGAGTTTTCTCAGAAGGAATGGATCGACTATGATGAGACCTTTTCCCTGGTATCCAGGTACTCATCCATAAGGGCTATCATTTATGTAGCAACGCAGATGGGTTAGAGGATTCACTAGATGGATGTGAAGATGACCTTCCTCAATGGGGTAAATGAGGAAGAGATTTACATAGAATAACCAAAGGGTTTTGAAGTGCATGGGAGGGATTCTCATGCGTGTAGGTTGAATAGTGCATTGTATGGGCTCAAGCAAGCTCCTAGGGTGTGGTATGCGCGTATTGATGGTTACTTGCAGAGTGTGGGTTTCACCAAGAGTGATGTTGATCCAAACTTGTACTATGTTCAGGCGAAGGGTGAACTTCTCATATTGGTGTTATATGTTGATGACTTGTTTCTTAGAGGGTCAGAAGAGCTCATAGCACATTGCAAGTGGGATCTTGCAAGAGAGTTCGAGATGAAGGGCTTGGGTTTGATGCGCTACTTTTTGGGATTGGAGTTGTGGTAGAAAGAGGGAGAAATCTTCCTTGGACAAGGGAAGTATACAATTGATATCTTGAATCGATTTAGGATGGAAACTGTAAGCCCATGTCCACGCCACTTGTGACCAACTGGAAGAAGATTGATGCTTCTAAATCAGAGGCAGTGGACCCAAATTTGTACATACAGTTGATAGGCTCTCTTTTGTATTTGGTCAACACAAGGCCAGACATTTGTTTTGCAATGAATTCACTTAGTCAGTTTATGGTGGAACCTTAACGCGTACATTTGGTAGCCGCAAAGCATGTTTTGAGGTATCTCTGAGGCACAGTTGATTATCGGTTGAGGAATATTCAACAGGATGGAGTGAAGCTCGAGGGGTTCACCGATGCAGATTGGGTAGGCAATACAACTGGTAGGATGAGCACTTCAAGGTGTTGTTTCAGTTTGGTATCAAGAGTTGTTTCTTGGTACAGTAGAAAATAAAAGTTAGTTGCACTAAGTTCTGCAGAGGTTGAGTATATGGCAGACAATATGGCTACACGTGAGGCTATTTGGCCTTGGAAACTTCTAGTTGAGCTCTTTGATCAGAAGCTAGATCCAACAATCATTTACTATGATAATCAGAGTTGTATCAAACTCTTTGTGAATCCATTATTTCATGACAAGTCAAAACATATTGAGATCAAGTATCACTTCATCAGAGATTGTGTGGAGAAGGGGACAGTGAAGTTAAAATACATTCCTACGGACGAACATATAGCAAACATCCTGATGAAGGCCTTGATGAAGAGCAAGTTTCTATTCTTTAGGGATAAGTTGGGTGTTGTGCAGAACACCTTCCTCACTAAGAGGGAGTGTTAAGCTTCTATAGTTCGGAAGGTGTGGTTGTGGAAGTTGCTTAAGTGAAGCTTCTGTTGAATGTCCAGTGGGAGAATGTTTTCTATTTTGTAAATAGAATATTTCCTAGAGTTGTGAGGTTTACACCAAGAACAGTTTTATGTGTGGATAGTTTTAGTTATGTGAGACAAGTTTCCTTTCTCTTGCTTCATGTAAGGAAAGTTCCAGTTTGCATCATGCAAGGAAAGATTCTCTTAGAATGTGTTGCTTGAGGAAAGTTTCACTTCTCTTGCATAGTTGATGTTTTCATCAAGAAGGCTATATATGTAAAATTCTTGTAGTAACTAGGATTGTATTCGAAAAGAAAGTTTTCTCTAGAAGATGAATAGAAGATTCAACATTTGTAGGTTTTTCCCCATATTGGGGTTTTGTGGGTATATCAGTATTATCTGTGTTCATGTGTTTGGTTTCATTTGAATTTGCTTCCTCTATTCTTTTTTTTTGTTAATTAACCCAATGTATTAATTGTTACAAATCAGATAGTTTATTTTCTGTGATATTTGTTGAACAATTGATATGCTGCTGGGTTATAGAAGTCAACACTTAGGAGACACATTACTTCCCTATTCTCAAGAGGAGACCTCAACAAACCATACAAAAGAAAAGTTTTTATTAGTAGGAAACCACAAAAAGCTCATGCATTTAAAAAATTCTAATGAGGCATATGCTAGAGGTTGCAGTGGATCAATCTAACCATTGTGCCAAAAAGTATGCACATTTACCAATTCACTCATAACATTCATTTCAAAACAAAAGTGAGAAATAATCAACATTACAATTAACAATAACTTTTAAAAAGCCCAAAGTTGCAACTATTTCTCTTTGATTAACTTAAATCTTATTAATGTGCTTGTTGGGATCCAAGAACACTGAGAGGGGGGGGTGAATCAATGTTCTACCGGTAACACAAGATTTTATGCTTTTATACCAAACACATATAAATCGATAAACAAATAAACATATAACTAGAAGCAAATGGACCGTCCACATGAATGAACACCATAACACACATAATTTATATGTGGAAAACCTCAATGAGGAAAAACCACGGTGGGCTTTGTGACCCACAATATCAATTCACTCACCATATGAAAGATATTACATATAATGGGGGTCTGCACTTGCAGGAAGGCACACTGCTCATCACTAAAGAGCCTGATTGAATACAAGCTTTTGTTGAAGAAAAATAATGAAAATGAACTCACAAAATGCATCTGCTATGCCAAATAGAGTTCTGGTTATAGCTCTGCTCTGTACTAGTTCATAAACCCTGAACACTACTACCGGTATCACCTTCCCTCCAAGAATGTCTTACAAAACATTTATAGATCATTGCATGATACAACATTCACATATAAATGATCTTCGCACTCCACAATCCTTATCTACAAGTTCTACCCTCGCATAACCCTTAATGATTTCTTATCTCACATCTATCTATCATAATTTCCTAGCATACTGACCTATATACCCATCACAAACAATATGCCTTATGTCGACTTACAATGCATTACAAAAGGTATACAATGTCGGCTTTATAAAATAATTACAAAATTATTTTCTAAATAAATCTTCCTTGATGTCGGCTTCCCTGAAGTGTTGGATGTCGGTATCAGTGCAGGTGTCGGTGCCAGTATAGCCCTGAATGCTCTAAAGTCAGTGTTTGATAGTGGATGCCTCATAATGTCGGTAAATGATTCCATCAAATCTTGTTGCCATCAATGACAACAAAATGAATCCAATGAGTGTCCATTGCCAACAATCTCCCCCTTTGGCATTGATGGCAACACTCATGTGAAAAATGGAGTCCCTGCTGGTACAACTGAAATATGCTCCCCCTGAGAAGTACACTCCTTTTGGTATTATGATATCCTTCCCATGTATTCTTGTCTGATTTTTTTGATATTTTTCACATATATACACACTCCCCCTTTGGCATCAATGCCAAAGACCAGTGAAAAAATTGAAAGAATTCAAAACAAAAGAATGAATGAATACTGTTAATTTTTACTAGAGCTTGACCAGCTTCAAAATTTTGGAATAAGCCTTATCCAATAACTGAAGATATGTATCCTAGTCGGTTTTGAAAGTTTCAGAAATGGATACCAGTCCACTTAGTAAGTGTGCCAGTGTTTCCTTCTTTTTTGACTTCTACAAGTGTGGGTTTAGCAATCATGTTCATGCACTCTCTCTTATGTACACCTAATGAATCTAATTTGGGACTTACAAGTCCTCTAAGACTTCTTTCCCTCCGAATGATCTTATATTTCTCCTTCTCCAAGGCAAAATTTTGGTTCTCCAAGGACAAAATTTATCCATCAACAGATGTTGTCAGTGATGTTAATCCATCAAAAGAATTTGCAATTTTAGCTATCTTATCATACAACTCCTTCAAATTGCTATCTACATTAGCTGTAATAATTTCTATGTTACAACAAACTCTGTAGATATTTGTACACTATTTTAGACAAACCTCAATAAGAATGAATTTGGCATCAATTTTCTCTTTCTTTGTTTAAATGATTTGATCAAAAGCTTCTCTTTTAGCTGTAGAGAATCTTGTCAAAACCTGTTGGTCTGCAGTTTGTCTTAGTGATTGAAAAATGCTAGATATATGGTTTGTTAGTGTTTTGAGCTTGCTGGAAGGGCTTGCTCCATCTTCAATCTTACAATCAAGGATCAATTTGTGCAACATTGTAACTAATTGATCAATTAATCCCTTGTCTACAGTACCCTCCTTTAATAATTTCTAAGAAGCCATCATCATTAACTCAGTTGGATTCATCTCAGTTACTAATTTCTTCTCAACATGAGAAGTGTCAATTGCCAAAACCTTTACCGGGGAATCAATATTCACTACTAGTATAGACTCAGTTCCCTTTACCTTATCCTCTTTAGCACCAGTGGCTTCGCTACTTGGTGCAATGTCAGTTACTGTCGGTGGAGTATTATCCACAATATTTCATGTAACCTGTACATTTCCTTTAAAAATGGTTTCTACTGGTATAGACTGTACATTCTCCTTAGCCGATTGTGTCTGTATATCTATAGTTACTCTCGGTTTAGTCAAAATTAGAGTTGAACTCCCCAAAATACCTTTCACTTTTAATTTGACAAGAATGGTGGAAGTTGTAGCCTTAACAAACTCTTCCTCAGATGTTGGAAAATCTGGATTTTTCTGGAAGAATTTTGCCCAACCCTCACTGGTCTCATTTATCACTTCATTAACTATACCCATCATTAAACTTATCTATCGAGGTTTGCTACTAAAGACTATTCTATTAGAAACATCTATTTACCTTTTCATTTCATCATTACTGATAGCACCACATAAAGTCAAAATTTCTACTTCTTTGATCTCCCTATCCCTCTTGACAACGTCAAGTCTTCTAGTAGCTAGTTTATTATACAAAGATAGAGGCATTTCCTTCAAAATTTCTACTAAGAATTTCTTATAAATGTCTATATGTAACAAAATAGCCTCTTCTATCTCATTCTTCTCATTTTCTTCTAAATTCTCATAACACATAGATACATTTTTAAAAATTCCTTCTTTTGTAATTTTATCAATTAGCTTAGCACATGTCATTTTGGCCTTACTGGACTCAGTATCATCACTCTTCTTCTTTTTGCTCGGGGTTGTCGGAGTAGATGTGACTGGTTTCCTCTTTTGTGTAGGCTTCCTTGTCGGAGGTGGAGGTGTAGTAGGTTTTGTCACTTTTCTGACAAGTCTCCTCCTAGGCTCTGCCTTCTTCTGCTCTACTGGTGGTTGATCTTCATTCTTCCTCTATACCCTTCTGAAAGCTAGAGGTTCATTGTCCTTAGGGTCAGAATCAGAGGTGATGGGGGAAATGAAAGCTTCATGGTTCTTCACTTCCGGAGTACTAGCCACTACTGGTTCTCTTGTCGGTTTTGGTCCGAAACCCATTTCAGTGTCTATTTTGTGCAAGAAATTCTGCACAAAAGTAGACATCTTATCTATTTTCTTCACCCTTCTCTTCCTGTTAAAACCAGTTTTGACTTCAAAAGCCTTCTCTTGTGACGTGCCAAAATGTTTTGTTTTATCATCCAATGGGGCATCTAGCAACATTTTTGCATAGAGGTCCAGGATGTTGTTATCCACCTCATATCCAAGCTCTGTGACCCAAATGGTCCTTGGTTTAACTGCCTCTATAAGGGTTTCATCACTCTTCACCATGAAACAGATATCAGTGGAGTATTTCTCCACAATGTTCTTTGATAACCTCTCCTTCTACCTCATGTTTTCCTAAAATGATTTGAAGTATCCCCAAAGTTTTTCATCTCTGTCGGTACCAAGACCAGTGATTGGTTCCTTAATTTGCATACCTACCAGTATGTCATGAGCCCAACGCTTCTTTTCCAAGACCAAGTAGCTCATTGATGAAGTAAAGCATCAGACATACAATGAGATTACCATATCTAAAAGTTTCTTTCTTAACTCCCTTAATGTTTCTAAGATTTATCATTAACTCACTCCTCAACCATTCACATAAATCATACTTTACATCATTCATTAACATCTGATATGCGGCATGAATGCATGAACTAGAAATAGAATTGAATCAGCTAGATTGAGTTACCTTATAACCGATTACTGAAGAGGGGAAAAGGAGGATTAGGTGGATTAGTTAGCAAATCATGCAAATCAAACATAAAAACATATGGAATCAAGAGACATAACTTCAATCACGTGAAAACTTGAATAATATGCATATACCTCACAAAACCTTTTACCTTCTCCTTTGGATAGATCTTGATGAAGTGAAGGCGCCCCCTGATGATGCTCCACTTGATGTCCTCATTTGATTGCTTGATGTGGATGGCTCTCCAAATATTGTGCACAAATGAGATGAATCTTGAGGGATGCTATGGGTGAGATGATTAAGTGTGGATGAGAGATGATTTTGGCATGGTAAGGATGCTATGATGACTTTTCTAAGCTCAAACTAGTAGCATAAGATTACTAAACTTGGAGATGATGAATGAAGGGATGGAGTCCTCAATTTATAGGAAGAGGGGAGGAAGAATGGATGGCTAAGATGAATCCAAGATGAAGGGCTAGGATTTCTTGTGAGCTCACACAAGGCCCAAGGGAGGGTGTGGAGACCAAGAGATATGCCTTAAAGGCATTTCTTGTCTCCACACTCCTCAAGGTGCATTGGGAAGACTTCCCAATGTGCCTTGAGAAGAGCAAGGGATGGAACATTCCTTGGAGAATGGGGAGGAGGAATTTAAAATTCTTCAAAAAGGGATGATCATGGGGATTGGAGGAATAAGAAGGAAATAAAAATTCCTTCGGAGATGAAATGTCTAGAGGAATGTGAGATCACATTCACCTAAGAAAAGAGCATTTAAGGATAGTAGTTGGATGGAAGGGACAAGGAGTTGACTTTGTGACTAATCATGATGATTAGCCACTAGCAACTCATTAGCAAGGGGATTAGAGGAAAGGTTAGGTGGAATTAGGATTTGTAGAAGGATTTGACTAGGAGAGAGAATGAGTGGAGGGAATTAAAAATTAGAAGAATGAGGTTAAGTGAGTTTAGGGAGTTTCTAGAATAATTTATTAGGTTAATGATGGATTAGGAAGATGATTTGTAGGAATCATGTAGGTTAACTAATTAATTGAAATTAATTAGCTAAGAAGAGGATTTGAGAGGACTTAATTTTTAGAAGAATAAAGAGAGGGGTTGATTTATTAAATAAATCAATCATATACTATAGTGACAATATTAATTATAATTAATTAATATTGAGGAGAATTAGAATTTGCATAATTAATTAATAAATTAATTATGTGAGAAATTAGAAAATAATTAAAATAATTATTTTTAAGTGTCTACATTTTGCCCCTCTTTTACGTAGCAGAAAATTTGGTGATAAGTAGAAGATAGAAGAAGAAGAATAAGATGCCCCATCATAAAGTGTGGGAGGTGTATGCCCCCACTAGATTTTTTTCGAAAAAAAAGACGAAATATTCTCGAAAATGGAGGAAGAAGAATTTGGGTGGAAGGAATAAGTGAGGAAGAAATATGAAGCAGTCGTGGAAAAATTGGAAGGAAGAAATGAAGATGCAAGATCGTCGAGGAATTGGGCCCTCACGGGGACCCATATAAGCCACAACGAGCCCAATGAGGAGTCATTGTTACACACAAGCCTTGGAGCCACTCAGAGCGAAGAAGAAGAAGTGAAGGAGAGATGGACCGCATTCCAGTTCGTGATTATCGCGTTGAGAGGATCCGACGATTCGACCGACCGACTAGCTATGGACCACCGATGAGTAGGACTATCCCTCTTTTGGAATTTTTCATTTTGGGTAAAAATCAGGGCTAGAAATGGGGGTCTAGGGTAGGCGAGGCACACGCGTTGATCATTGTTTCAGCGCCCGTGCCCCTAGATAGCGCGAGCGCTCGTTGTAGGTCGGGTCAAATAGGGGTTTTTGGGGGGGAATAGAGGGGTTAGCGCGAGAGGTCACGCTTCGGCACAAGCGCCCAAGGGATTACGCGGGTGCTCGAGTTGACTGGTCAGGGAGGGGGGGTTAGAGTAGGGAAAAGGTCTCTATTGGCGCAAGCGCCTGCCGATTGGCGCGAGTGTCACGGTTTTGGCGCAAGCACTGGGTAGATCAGCGCGTGCGCCTGGGAAGGGGCGAAATGAAGTTTTGGTGTAGAATTTTGGGATAGGGGGAAGGGTATGGTTGGTTCAGGAGGTCGGGAGAGAATTTTCGGGCATGAAAGTAATGATTTGGTCTGATGAATGCAAGTGGAGAGGGGGTCGTTGGCTTCGAGAGCATTGGCCTGCTATGATGAGTCTGTATCGGGAGTTAGGCCAGGATGAGTTAGAGGTGCCAGCCGCTCTGGGGTTGCATTATGTAGGCAGGTGGCTAAGGATACGAGCGCATACTGCTATGATGACAGCGCTGGTGGAGAGGTGGGATAGTCAGTATAACACCTTATGTTTGCCGACTGGACAGGCCACAGTGACTCTGTGAGATGTTTGGAGGATCTTGAAGATCCTCGTGCGTGGTGTTATCCCCGAGTATCAGTTAGATGCAACTGATTTTTATCTTCGGGAGGTGTGCGAGTATGAGACTCCACCGATGTTGGATAGGAGCAGGATGCATCTGGGCCGGGCGATGGGTGTTCGGTGGATTCCTCGATTGGTTTTGGTGATTTGTGGATTCCTGAGTGGGCGGATCATTCCGGATTTGGGCGGTCATGGATTTCCTCTTGGATGGAGCAGATGTTTATACTTCATGTTGCATGATGGTCAGCAGTATGCGTGGGGCGTGACGATGCTAGCCTAGCTATTTCATGATATGCATCTATAGGTTTACAGAGAGTATGCCAGTTTATTTGCAGGGGTCACACTTCTACACATCTAGGCATGGGAGCATATTGCAGTGACTCAACCACTGGGGGTACAGGACAGGCGGCCACGATAGGGTGGCCCGACAGCTTGGGCAGGTACAGGATATAGTGGGGGATATTCTAGTGTATCCCCGGATTACACGAGAGGTGAGGTATTGGGTCCCTACAACGAGTCCTTTGGAGGGTCGGACTAGCTTCTAGACATCATTTCACTTAGTCTAGGATGAGCGGATGGGGGCAAGGGAGGATCCAGGCATTATAGGTGGATACAGGTGTAAAGCGGAAAATCGAACCCTAGGTGTTTCCCCCACTCCAAGGAGAAAGGAGGTCACTAGGATTGACGGTTTTCACTTAGAAGGGACTTTACATTCAAAAGAGGGGTTGAAACCCACAAGATCCAATCCCACACAATGCAAGATTGGATTTTAAATGAGTTTCAAGGGTCGAGACATCAAGGATACCCTCTTTTGTAAAGAATGTAGATAGAAGGATTGAACTAGGAATGCATGTGAAGTAGGAAAGATTCGCTTATAAACGGAGATAGGGACATAAGATGAAGCTACAGACCTGAAATTAGCAGTAAAATGTCGAGACGATGTTGTCCTGCAAATTTGAGCGAAAGTTGACGGGACGATGGTGCCCGGAGTGCGCACGGTCCTCCGAAAAATCTGCGAAACGAAGGGGGATCTATTCGTCTCTGCACAAGGATTCCAGATCTTCAATTACAGCCGCGTACCTGCAACCTTGTTGTAAGAATGTTTGTATTCTTACATGCAAAGGTGTAATGATGTTGTATGTTGTATGTTGTAGGTGATCTCCTCTTCAATGGTTGAATCCTTGTCTTGAATGCAACACTTAGCCTTGAATGGAAACTTAGAATGCTCAATTGCTTGAAGGAATGCTTGAATGCTTGGATGTTTGAATATCACTTCCGCCTCTTGCTCACATATGTTTTTTCTCCTCTTTTCCGGGAGGGGAAATGTAGCTTATATACTTGTCAATTAGGGTTAGGAGACTGATTTTTCCGACCTTAGGCCGACATAGGAACATTATTTTCCGAATTGCAAACTTAAAGACCTGATGCCCAACAAGAGACCGGGCCCAAAATAGGGCCAGGGACGAGGGCGCTGGGCGCCATGGTCCTGAGGGACCAGGGCGCTAGGCGCCATGGTCCTGAAGGACTAGGGCGCTGGGCACCATGGTCCCACCTCCCGGGACAGCAGGGTGCAAGGAAGGATCAGGCCAAGGTGCAGAAATATGCAGTTTTTGATGTCGTAAACAGGTTTCGGGGTCTCCATTCAGGTTCAACGTTGCGCCGCCATCGTGAAGACCCAAATGCAGTCGAAATTGCAAGTGTCGCAATTTTAGGATGCTACATTTAGCCCCCACTTTAGCGGGAGTATAAGCGTACGCCCATACTTCCGGTAAAGTACAAGGAAACAACATTGAAAGACTTTCACCACGTCAAGGAGGCAAAATACACCAAGCCCCCGGTGGACTAAGGATCTTACGACTTCGATTGACAAAGTAAAAGGGAAGATCACGGGGGAGAACCATGACTGTCAGTAGTAAGGTTCCCTCACTATGAGTCATGCAAGAAAAATATCAAAAATTTTCAAGGCAAAGCTAAATTTGCCAAGAAATTTTCAAGTATCTTGAAGAGATATGAACGGGGTGTATGCCCCCCCACGTTAAAGCGATCGCACACGCCTCATCGAGGGTGATTGCTTTAAGGTAGTGATACATATAGGAAATGAGAAGGGAAAGGAGCACGTTATCACAAGGATTTAGCCCCCAAGTGTGAGATAAGCCCAAGCATAATAGACACAAAACACAAATCACGAGGTGACTTCGCTTTCCTTGGGGTCAGTATGCTGTATGATAATTCATGTATATCATATGTATGTATGCATAATTGTTCTTCATTCCCCAATCAAGGAAGGTCACCTAGAAGAAGGGAGCACATGTGTCTTTTGAGTCAACATGAGAGAGACCAAAAGAGATCTCAATGCTTTCCATCGTCCTCAAGTAGACAACACTAAGGACAACAAATAGAAGAATGGGAATAACACATGGAAGAAGTAACAAAAGAGATCAAGAGAGGAGGAGAGAGTCTGCTATGCTAACGAAACTAGTCTAGCGTGTCATCCACCCCCCGATCTTACTGATCAATATTTCGGGAAGGCAAGAAACACGCTAGAGGAGGAACATCCAACACAGCAGATGGGGCTATCACAAGATCCAAACAAGGGCTATGTTCATGTTCCAAGCCACGTTGTTCTTGTCTAGGAGCTAGGATAAGTGCTTTAGAAAATTCGTTAGATAAATGGTTATCAACATCAACATATTCATATTCACTATCAGAATGAAAAGAAGTAACATTTTCATCATGAATAACATTTTCATCTATATCATCATCAAGATTTATAAAAATAGGATCTTTAACTCGCACAGGATCAAGACCATCATGCATCTTATGTTTAGGAGATTTTGGCTCAATTTTCGGCTGAGGGGAAAATGGAATAATACTAGCTGAAGGTGTTTTTGGGGATTGCAAAGTTTGAGAAGCAGTTGCACAAGCTCGAAGATGACGCTTTTGTCGGCGTTCACGTGCAGAACGATTTCATCTAGTCTTAGTAGGAAGTTGAGAAGATTGAGGAGGAGGAATGTTCTCATCCTTATCACTTGGGTGTTTAGGTTGTGGTCTCTTAGGTTGGACAATAGGAGAAGAGGAAGGTCTTTTCTCTCGATAAGAGGAAGGAGGAGGAACTGCTCCATATAAAGGAGGAATATCTGGTTTAGGAAGGAGACCAAGTCCATCATGACGAGGAGGTATAGGTCTACCTTTAGGAAGTTTATTAGACATAGACATAGTCACATCCATAGGGATGGGTTGGGAATCTTCTTGAGGAAAGACATTAGTTTTATCTTTCAAAGGAAGAACTTCCTTCTCAAGAATGATAGGAATATCAAGTTTGGGTGTTCTAGGTTCACTTAGAGATAGGATCATATCTTTTTTCCACTTTTGATAAGATTTGAAAAGATGATCACTTCGCGGTGTAAGAGATTGGAATTGTTTAGGCCAAAAATAATCAATAGGAACGCTAGAAGTTCTTTCAGCTGGTTTAAAGAGACTATGATTGACAGTAACAACTTCACCATTATGGGGAAATTTCAAACACTTATGAATAGGAGAAGCAATAGCTTTCATGGAAGATAACCAAGGATAGCCTAGCTTCACATGAAATTGTTCGGATGATGGAATAATAGCAAAGCTTACATCAAGGGATTTTTTATGAACCTCAATAGGTAATGTAATAGAACCAATTGCAGGAGAAGAAAATGCATCAAATAGTTTCACAACCACATTTGTTTTGTCATAGATCACTTGATTATATTGCAAAGTAAAAAGAAATTCTTCAGTAATGATATTAACCATACAAGAAGGATCAATAAGCACTCCACGGTAAGGTGTATTCTTGACTTTTACAACTATATATAGAGGACCATCAGGTGCCCTGATAGTTTCACTGGAATCAAATGTGATGGAAGGTTCTCTAGGGATTTTCTGCTGCTCTACAAGGTTAATCACATTCGGAGTCATAGACACAAGACTATCAGGTGAGAAAGAGGAATCATTAGTCTCAATCACATCAGAGGTATGAGAAGGTAATGGATCAGTAACAATCTTAAGATTTTGGTTAGGAGGAGCTACATATGTGTTGCCTTTATCATTCACATTTGAAACAAAGATAGTATTATTATCAATCAAATCTTGAATTTTACCCTTTAAAGCAAAACATTTTTCGGTATCATGCCCAGGTTGACGATGAAATTGACAAAAAGATTTGTTATCAAAATAGGGTGAATTAATCTTTGCAGGATCTATTTGCTTTATAGGAGGGAGAGTAAGCACATTTTGTTCCAATAACTTATTCATAATAATATGCAATGATTCATTCAAAGGAGTAAACTTTCTTTCTTTCTTGAAAAACTTAGAAATAGGAGGCACACCTGATGCTGCATTCACATTGTTGTTGATGATGTTTTCATTGAATTTAATGGACTCTCTATTCAGTTTAAACTTCCCAAATGGTTGTTGACTACTATCACCCTTATCACTCGGAGCCATAGGATTTGCTTGTTCCATTTGACTCATAGTCAGTTGATAATTGTGAAGAGTTGCACACAACTGTTGGAAAGAAGTAAACTCAGAAAACAGAAGTTTTTCTCTAATATCTTTTTGTAGATTAGAAATAAAGATTCTTTGAATATCATTGTCAGGTACTGGAAAAGAAATTTGAGCATACAAATGCTTATATCTACCAATGAAATCAGTCACTTTTTCTTTAACACCTTGTTTACAATGCATTAAATCAATCAAAGTAACTTTAGGACTTATATTGTTTTGAAATTGTTGAATAAAAGCATTTGCAAGTTGTTGGAAAGAAGTAATAGAATAGGAAGGCAACGAGCAATACCATTGTAGAGCCTTGTCTCTTAATGTTCTAGTAAACAGTTTTGCAAGCAACCTTTGGTCATGAGCAAAATCAGTACATATTGTTTGAAAGGTCTTAACATGTGTTAGAGGATCACCTTTACCATTGTAAAGCTCCAATTGCGGGATTTCAACATGCTTAGGGGGGATAGCTCGAACAATGTCAAGAGAAAGTGGGCTCGCAACATCAAATGTGGGCACACTAAACTTAGATTGATTTATAGAGGCAATTTGTTGCTGTAAAGAAGAGACAGTTTGTGCAAGATTGTTAATGGTCGCTTCAGTCGAAGAATTCATATTAGACGTGTTAGATTGTGATGGAGGTATTATGTTATTGAAAGAAGGTATTGATTGAGAGTAAGGTGGCGGGACACTATGATAGTTAGTCATAGGAGATGATTGGAAAGGAGGAACACTACAAGGAGGAATGGAATGGTTAAACGAATTGCCCCCTTGTGCTAGGTTCATTTGTGGAGATGTAATAGGGACACTCATTGAAGGAATGAATGAAGAAGTCGGATTGAATGAAGGGAGAGGGTTAATTGAAGAAGAAGGATTGCCCCCATGACTGGTGATCATAGGTGGAATGTATTGTATTGAAGTAGTCATTATGTTTGATGTAAAAGTAGGTATACTAGCAATAGAAGTTGTCAAAGGAATAGAATGATTGACTTGAGTAGGAGGTTGTGTATAACCTAAAGTTTCAGCACAACTCTTCATAGGCATCACATTTGAATCCACAATGTGTGCAATACTACGCAAAATATCAATTCCATTCTTATCATTTTGAACCATACGTTTTAGACCCTCAATTAAGGGAAGATCTTGACTATTAGGGTATTCTTGAGACATCCATTGTCAAAAATCATCAAATTGGTTATCCAATTTCGAAAGTTGTTCTACAGAAACCTCATGGAGAGCTTCTTCGTCATTAAGAGGATTAGAGGAATTACCTGTGTCCTCATTAAAAAGGCCATTCAAATTAGGTTCCATCTCCTCAGTAATTAAACCTTGGAAAGACTTAATTCTAAGGCTTCGTCTAACGGGAATAGTGTAAGTAGGGCTTATTGTTGTAAAACTCATGCACTAGGGAGAGAGAGAGAAGACTTTGAATTTTAGAGGTAACAAATTTCAATAAAATCAGCCAATCTCCCAGATTTAAGCTGTTAAATGCAATCAGGACAATCTCCCGAAATTTCAGAAAAAATGTCAGGGACTGTGGCGAACGGAGTGCACACAGTCCTCGCAACTTTTTAAAAAAATTTCAGGGATGAAAGTTATGATGATTTTAAAGCTAATCTGAAAAAATTGAGTGATTTTACGATCTGTAGATAGGCCAAATTAAAGTTGCAATCTCAAAATTGAACCCTACCAAGATTGTCGAAAAATGCAAAATTTGAATTTTGAAAAAGAGAGAGAAACTGAAATTTTGAATTTTATGATTTTAGAGGGAATACAAAAAGCAATGCAGGTTTTGAAATTTAAAAGTTGACTCAATTTCACACAAAATTCAATTTTGAAAGTGGAAATCAAGGTTGTTGCAATTAAACATTTAATTTCAAAAGTCACAAACTACAAAAATTTGAATAAAGCACTGAAATTTCAAATGAATGCCAACACACTTTTCAGATTTAGGACAGTAAGAAACACAATTTTAATATGAATTTCAATTTCAGCAATTTTTGAATGATTATAAGCCTTAATCCAAGCAATCACTCGACCAACTTTGACTTTAATTTTGAAAGTGTTAGAATTGATGAAATCAGCCAAAATTCTGGATTTTAGCAGAAAAATACAGTAAGATCTAGCTCCCGAAATTTCGGAAAAAATGTCGGGGACAATGGCGCTCGGGGTGCACACGGTCCTCACAACTTTTTTCAAAATTTTGAGGGATGAGAGATATTATGATTTTGTTGCGGAATCCAAAGTTATAGGCGATTTGGAGGTGTTTTGATCAGTGAAATCATCGGTCAAAGGTTGAATCAAGAGGGTTTTAAAAATTAGGGTTTTGACACTTAACCACTTAATTTTCAGAATTAAAGCACAAATATGAATTGACAATTTGCAATAGAAGGGTAGATCTGGAACAAGCATTAACAATTAAACATTTCGCAAGCTCAATTACTAAAAAGAAAATTTAAGGTTTTTATGCAATTAACCTCTAAAATTTGCCAAAAGATCAAACATGGAAATGTAATTAAGGAAGCAAATTTTATTTTTTTTAAAGATCTAACCATGAATAATCAGAATTAGGATGTTTCACATCGGGTTCACCAAAATGTAAAGCGGAAAATCGAACCCTAGGTGTTTCCCCCACTCCAAGGAGAAAGGAGGTCACTAGGATTGACGGTTTTCACTTAGGAGGGACTTTACATTCAAAAGAGGGGTTGAAACCCACAAGATCCAATCCGACACAATGCAAGACTGGATTTTAAATGAGTTTCAAGGGTCGAGACATCAAGGATACCCTCTTTTGTAAAGAATTTAGATAGAAGGATTGAACTAGGAATGCATGTGAAGTAGGAAAGATTCGCTTATAAACGGAGATAGGGACATAGGATGAAGCTACAGACCTGAAATTAGTAGTAAAATGTCGAGACGATGCTGTCTTGCAAATTTGAGCGAAAGTTGACGGGACGATGGCGCCCAAAGTGCACACGGTCCTCCGAAAAATCCGCGAAACGAAGAGGGATCTATTCGTCTCTGCACAAAGATTCCAGATCTTCAATTACAGCCGCGTACCTGCAACCTTGTTGTAAGAATGTTTGTATTCTTACATGCGAAGGTGTAATGATGTTGTATGTTGTATGTTGTAGGTGATCTCCTCTTCAATGGTTGAATCCTTGTCTTGAATGCAACAGTTGGCCTTGAATGGAGACTTAGAATGCTCAATTGCTTGAAGGAATGCTTGAATGCTTGGATGTTTGAATATCGCTTCCGCCTCTTGCTCACATATGTTTTTTCTCCTCTTTTCCGGGAGGGGAAATGTAGTTTATATACTTGTCAATTAGGGTTAGGAGACTGATTTTTCCGACCTTAGGCCGACATAGGAACATTATTTTCCGAATTGCAAACTTAAAGACCCGATGCCCAACAAGAGACCGGGCCCAAAATAGGGCCAGGGACCAGGGCGCTGGGCGCCATGGTCCCACCTACCGGGACAGCAGGGTGCAAGGAAGGATCAGGCCAAGGTGCAGAAATATGCAGTTTTTGATGTCATAAACAGGTTTCGGGGTCTCCATTCAGGTTCAACGTTGCGCCGCCATCGTGAAGACCCAAATGCAATCGAAATTGCAAGTGTCGCAATTTTAGGACGCTACAACAGGAGCTGGTGGGAGGGGCACTTGCTAGTGCAACTTACCATTCCTGGGGTGTTAGAGGATGAGGAGCTGCAACCAGGGGTTGACCAGGTGGTGGGTGGGGAGGATGATGGCCCAAGAGAGAGAGTTGTGGTTGGCACAGGGCATGGTGTGGGCGGAGAGTAAAGGAGAGTCTGGGTGGTGTGGAGGGGGGATCCAGAGGAGGGAGAGGGGGAGGGAGAGGATGCCCCAGTGGGAGAGGCTGTAGAGGCCACAGTTGGTGAGGGAGGGGAGGTTGTTCCTATGGATATTCCTGAGGCACAGGCGGAGGAGAGGGGAGGGCTGACACAGGCTGATTTTGACCGTTTGTAGTAGGAGCGGGATACCTATTGAGCGCGGCTTCATTCAGTTGAGGATGAGCTACAGGTAGAGAGGGCTCACATGGAGAGTATGGGGGCAGAGGTGGAGCGGCCGATGCACAAGATAGTCGATCTGACGGAGAGCCTCCACACCGCGAGGACAAAGGTGGATGCCTTGAGGGAGGAGAGGGAGGAGTCAAAGAGGATGTTGGAGGAGGCCCAGACAGTGACAGCCATAGCAGGGCTACATGATGTCATTCGTTGACAGGATGTCGAGTTAGAGGGATTACAGGCCAGAGTGCAAAGGGAAGAGGCAGATGTGGCATGGCTACAGGGAGAGAGGGATGCAGCGCGCCAAGCATTGGTTTCTGCAGGATTGTCACAGATATTTGTTGATAGTATGAAGCAACGGGAGAGAGTGGAGAGGTTAGCCAGAGAGGCGGAGTACTATAGGGGGTTGTACCGCGGAGCAGTGCCTATAGCATAGCAAACAGCCTTGTACATTGCGAGTGTGCGGTCTCACGGGACCCATAGTCAGCAGTCGTCTCAGAGTCAGCAGATAGGGGGATCAGTGGGTTTTTGGCCACCAGCAGGGGGGGAGGTAGGAGGATCAGGTGAGGAAGTACAACAAAGGGCAGTGGAGAGACAGAAGGGGAGAGCTAGCTCTTTGTTTTGCTTGTGTATCATATTTTGACCCTTTGGGGCAATCATTGTATTATGACAAACACATTTACCTCTTTATATATATATATATATATATATATATATATATATATATATATATATATATATATATATATATATATATATATATATACATGATTTGATGATGATGGATGATCTATACTTTTTATTATGATGGGCTCTCTTTGTTTTTTCTTATGATGCAATATATGGATGCAATTATGGATATGTTGTGTTGACCTATTTGTGATGCAGGGTGGATGCTTATACATGTATTTTTATGATGCGTTGCTGACACGTTTTTGGATGCAGGATGAGTGACTTTTGCTTTTTGAATATATGCAAATGTGTGATGGATTTTATAATGCAATCTAAATGTAATGTTACATGAATGAATAAGTATCTTTTATTTATGTGATGCAACCTATGTGATAATTTTTTTGTGGACAATGACTATCTAAATGAAATAAGTAATGTAATCTATATGATGTGAATAAATAATAGAGGGAATATGGTAATAATAACACAATGATCTTAGATAGAAAAATAGAAGAATATGGGATAAACGGGAAATGTAGGAAATTGAGGACTCCATGGGATTATTGAGTATAGGATTTTTATGGAATGATGGTGAAATTTTGTGCACAAAAATGTGGAGAGCCAACCTAGTTTGATATTGCCTTGGGTGACTTGTACGACTAATTATAGAAATCAGGATGCTATGAGAAACCCAAGGCATGGACTGACTCACAGACAAACAACAATTCCTTACACACATCTATGCAAGTGTTGAGAAACACTAATACAAAGTTGTGGGTACGTGCAAGGAAACCCTCAAACACACCGATACCTCTTGTACAAAAGAAGGTAAGTGTTGATAAACACTAGTACCAGGTCGCCGGTTTATACAAGAGGGATCCAAAACATGCCATGCTATGAAAAATATGCCCCGGTATGTCACCATTGTAACATACCTGGATATGGCAAATCCAGGCAGTCGTAGATAGTTACAGTCATAGGGCAAAAGATGCAAGTCTAAAATGAAAAATCCAATAAAATTAAACAAGTCATTTAGTCATGACCAAATGATACCTCTTGCCAAGAGTATGATTAGGATGGAGGATTAGGTTGCCAGGCGAGGGAAGGATTCATCCCTAGGGTAGAGTGGACTTTTGGATTAGGCAAGTGATCCTATGGTTTTGATGATTGACTTGCGAACTTGGGACTGTTCTCAAGACTTATTGAAGCTCACATAGAGGCACAGAAGCTCAGTTTAAAGGGACATTCCTTATTCATGACTCAGGCGAAGACTCATCATCATACACGTGTTTGATTGGGAGGCGAAAGGGAAGGGCTGTTGCGAATGAATGGATGGGATGGCGGGTGGTTTGCAACGTCGACCTGATAGACAATGGATCCGGTTATTTACCTTGGCGCCTGCATGGAGGTTTTCACCAAGGTACTTGTCCATAGCGCCACAAAGTGGTTTTCACTAATGGACGAATTGTTTTTTTTTTTTTTTTTTTAATTTTTTTGTGTCACAAGGTGCCTGTTTGCCAGGTTTTCACCAAAGTGACGATCTTTTCAGGATCTTTTTCTCATTTTTTTTTTGTATTTTTCTTGATTTTTTTTATTTTTTTATTTTTTGACAATTTAAGACTTTCTGAGGACTAGGCATAAAATATTTTGAGGTGCATGATATTCATTGGATCATCCAAAGGATCGCGTTCAAGAGTAGCCAACTGATAAGCTCCTAATCCATATTTTTCTATGATTACATATGGTCCGAGCCAATTAGGCTTGAATTTGCCTTTCTTTTCTCTTTCTTGTAGATTTTTCTGATTCTCCATGAGGACAAGATCACCAATTTGAAATTCTTGGGTTCTGACTTTTTTGTGATAACTCATGCGCAGATGGTTTTGATATACCTGGAGATGATTCAAGGCCTTGAGGCGCCTTTCATCTAACAATTCTAGCTCTTGTAAGCGTGCAATTCTGTATTCTTCATCTGGTAGGATATTTTGCAGTGATACCCTTAGAGAGGGGATCTCGATCTCAAGGGGAAGGATAGCTTCAGAGCCAAAGACCAGGGAATAAGGGGTGGCGCCTGTGGGGGTACGGATGGAGGTGCGGTAGGCCCACAAAGTGGGATGGAGTTGGAGGTGCCAATCACGGCCAACTTCATTGACTATCTTTTTGAGGATTTTGATTAGGGCTTTATTAGAAGCCTCAACTTGGCCATTGCCTTGGGGGTAATATGGGGTGGAAAAATGATGTTGGATGTTGAATTTTTGGCAGAGTTCTTTGACATCTTGGTTTTTAAATTGTCTGCCATTATCTGTGATAATAACTTTTGGAATGCCATATCAGCAGATCAGGTAGTTCCAAATGAATTTGGATATCTTCTTACCAGTGGTAAAAGTAAGAGGGATAGCCTCTACCCACTTGGTGAAATACTCGGTGGCGGTGATAATGAATTTATGTCCGTTGGAGGATGAAGGGTGGATTTTCCCAATGAGATTGAGCCCCCACTGTGAGAAGGGCCATGGCGTAATGAATGGTTGCAATTCTTGTGATGGTGCCTGAATCTTGTCACCATGTTGTTGGCAAGGGATGCATTTCTTCACATAGTTATATGCATCTACTTCCATTTTAGGCCAATAATATCGTGTTCTCAGAATCTTTTTAGCCAAGGTGAACCCACTTGAGTGTGTCTCATAGATGCCCTTGTGTACTTCGCGTAATGCCCATTCCACCTCTTGTTTATCTAAACACCTTAGGAGGGAACCATCAAAATGCCTTCTGAATAGGGTGTCTCCAAGGATGGTGTAACGAGCACATCGGCGAATGAAAGTTTGTTGTTGGGTTTTGGTGAGATGTGGGGGAATGGTGTTGTCTTTTAGGAAAGCAAAGGTTTCTTGGTACCAAGGGGACTCGGGACCAACGAGAACACACACCATTTCAGGCTCTGGTAGGTCGTATGCCGATATAAATAATTGCTCAACCAAGAACTCGCGCTTCTGACTGTGTGTTGGCATCTGAAGGAGGGATCCAATGGTGGCCATTGCATTTGCAACCCTATTGTTTGTTCATGGGACTTGATCAAACTTGACTATCGTGAAATGTTGCTTAAGATCTTCAACCATGGTACGATAGGGAAGGAGTTTGTCATCTTTTGTTTGGTATTCATCATTGACTTGCTTGATGACAAGTTGGGAGTCACCATAGACTTGTAATTATTTTATCTTCTAGTGGATAGCCAAGCGTAATCCTGTGATGAGTGCCTCGTATTCTGCAATGTTGTTGGTACATGCAAAAGCTATCTTGTATGACTTTGGGATGCCATCTCCTTGAGGTGTGATCAACAATATTCCTACCCTCGATCCATTTTGGGTGCAAGAACCATCAAAATATAATTGCCATTGTGGAGGATGTGGTAACAGTCATAATGAACTCATCTGATAATTCTGTGAGAATGGGATGGTCACCTGGAAGTGGAGCATCGGCCAACTGGTTTGCAATGACTTGTCCCTTGATTGCTTTTCTATCTACGTATTCAATGCCGAATTTGCTTAAGAGCATGACCCATTTAGCAGTTCTGCCAGTGAGGGCGGCTTTTGACAAGAGATATTTGAGCGGGTCAATCTTAGCAATCAATTTTGTTTTATTGTTCAACATATAATGTCAAAGTTTTTGTGTGCTAAACACTAATGCCAAACATGCTCTTTCAATTGGGATATAATTGAGTTCATATCCTACTAGTGTCCAACTAATGTAGTAAATGGCATATTCCTTCCCTTGATCATCTGTCGGTGCCAGTAATGCCCCCAATGCCACTGCAGGAGCACATATATACAAAATAAGGGGTTTTCCAGGAGTAGGAGGCATCAACACTGGAGGTGATGCTAGACATTCTTTTAGTTTCTCAAAGGCCTTTTGACATAAGCAGTCCCATTTGAATTTTGTGTCCTTGCGCAACAAGTGTGCAAATGGATGGCACTTATCTGCTAGTTGTGAGATAAAATGTCTAACAGATTGGAGTTTTCCCTGGAGACTGCGTAGTTGTCTGAGAGTTTTTGGTGGAGGCATTTCCATGATAGCTTTTACCTTTACAGGATCAACCTCGATGCCTCTGCGGGAAACAATGAATCCTAATAGTTTTCCCGATGTGACTCCAAACACACACTTTTTGGGATTCAGGCGTAGTTTGTATTTTTCTAATCTTTCAAAGATATGCTTTAGAATAGGAATGTGTTCTTGCCTTGTCTTGGATTTTCCTAGCAAATCATCCACATAGTCCTCCATAATTTTATGCAAGAGGTCATGAAAAATTGTTGTCATGACACATTGGTATGTAGCTCCAGCATTTTCAGGGCCAAAAGGCATAACTCGATAGCAGAAAGTACCTCATGGTGTTGTGAATGCAGTTTTATGTTGATCATCATTTACGATCCTGATTTGGTTGTATCCGGAAAATCCATCTATAAGCGACAGCATCTCATGTCCTATTGTAAGGTCCACAATCATATCTATATTGGGGAGCGAGAAATCATCTTTAGGACAAGCTCTATTTAAATCTCAGAAATTTGTGCAGATGTGGATGCCCCCAGCAGGTTTGCCGACAGGTACAATGTTGGAGACCCATTCAGCGTAGTCTATTGCTTTGATGAATTCTGCATCTAACATCTTTTGGAGTTTCGCCTTGACCAGGAGAGCAATATGCAAGTGCATTTTGCGCAATTTTTGTTTTACAGGTTTTGCATCTGGGCAGACAACGAGATTGTGAACCACCAAGGCAAGATCCAACCCTGGCATATCGACATAGGACCATGCAAAATTGATTTTTACCTTTGTAAGGAAGTTGATGAAATCATGTTTCTCTTTTTCTGTGAGGGACTTGGCAATGAGAACATTTTTCGGAGTGTCTTTGGTGCCCATGTTGATGTTGTTTGTTTCTTCTATCAACAAATTTGATATGTCCTGTGGAAGGTAACCAATGGTAGGGAGGTCAAGTCCCTCATCATCAAGTGCCTTTTCCAGGTTTTCACTTTCGGATACGCCCTTTATTTGTATTTTTTGCTCATCCAAAAGTACCTCAAAGAGGTTTTCACCTAGGGAATCATGTTTTTTTCTTTGATTATCTTTTTTGCGACTAAGGGCATTGACCTGACTACCAAAGTATCCCTTTTCATGAAGTTGAATACCCTCTACTCTGTTACAATCTTCCAGATTTCGCACCGTCAAGAGAGTAATGAGAGCATTATCATTGGCGTAGATGTCTAAAGTGGGTTTGTCTCGTTGGCCCCAGTCTATGAGTTCAGGATGGACAAGATGTAGCTCGTGTCTAGTGGGAGGGGTTACGGGGGTGATGGTGTTGATGTGAGTGTCAAAGAAGATATCATTTTTGTATTCATAAAGCATTTCGTGGAACTCCTCTTCATCAGCGCTTTCGATATCCAAAGAAGGACTAGAAAGGACACTAGTGATAGTAATCCTAGGCACCGAGGTG